>NW_027192777.1:0-323500 GCF_949987515.2 Delphinus delphis
ACACGGAATGGAAACTTGGCTACACAGGAACTGAATTACAGAACAGAACAGGGTCTCAAATTTAGAAAACCAACTTATGCTTGCTTAAGGGTAAAGGTGAGTTGGGGTGCTGCATAAAACCAGAGATTGAAATGAGCACAGATAAAGTTCCTTAAGCCAAATATGGAATAGACAAGAGCTACTCCTTGCTCAACGAAATGGACTCAACACCCCATATTAAACGCCTAAGAATGTTCCTGACTAGTAAGTGTCTTAAAACCTATGGATTGCTATGTCTCCGAAAGAGAATCAAGCATGTGTAAAGGGGCATAAACGCAGCAGTGATAGGATTGGAGAGGTTCGTGAGCAAATGAAGACCCTTTGAAGTCATATTGCATGGTACCCATTCCACGGGTTTCAACTACCCAGGTTTAAGGTATTCTTCCTTCAGCTAAAACATGCATGTGGAACCTAGAGTATGATCAACCATGTGATCGGGAGACGTGTTCAAATATGTCTCAGTTTTCATACGCTGGTACTCGGGTGCAACATTCCAGACGCTTTACTAACACTCTCCCCACTTGGAGAGTCAGCGCCTTTAACCTCCTGTTTGGCCCAGTTTGCAATTTCTGTGGAAGATGAACAGGAATAGCGAGAACCAATGAAAGACTAGCTGGAGGTGTCTGGATGGGCAAATTTAACTCTCATTTCCCACCAGGAAGAGGAATTAACCAAATGCTCAGCATGCCGTGCCAGAACCAGATTAGGGCCTGAAGCCATCCTGCGGTGTTGCGGCCAGGTCACAAGAAAGCGAGTTGAAGAAAGGAGCTCAGGGACACTGTAATTCACAAACCTGCAGAGTTATAAATGACAGCTATCGTCCAAAAATAGACTGAAGTAAGGCTGCCAAGAGGACTTGAAAGCGGGGCAGAATTGCAGGAAACCGATTTCAGGAGGTAGACTGGAATTGCATTGAAAGCATAGGAAAAGAGGCAGAACGTCCACAATGATGCACTTGGCCAAAAAGGGCGTATGCGTTTTTTCCTGAATATATTCAGGAAAAAACGCATACGCCCTTTTTGGCCAACCAAGCAAGCTTGCAAAGGAAATCTGCACTACAATGAAGTCTCACTTCCCCCCGGTCAAAAGGGCCATCTGAAAAAAGTGTAAAATCCAGAAAGGCAACAGGCCATGGAGAACTGGGAGCCTTGTTATGCTGATGGGCGGGATGTAAATTGCCAACAACCACTCGGGAGAAGTGTATGGTGTTTCCTGAAACATCTAAAAAACAAAGCAACAGAGCCTAGGGCACTTCCACTTATGGTCCTATAGCTTAGGGAAATTAAAATCAAAAAGACACAGCCACCCCAAAGTTTGGAACGGCTCTGTTAACAAGAACCTCGTTTACAGTACAAGTTCAACATCGCAGAAAGTGAAAAATGGATAAAGAAGTTGTGGTATTCACTTACAAAGCAATATCACTCAGCAATGACATCTGTGTCATCAGGCCCTTAGTAGCACAATGAGTGGATTCAGGTATGTTGATTCTAACTGAAATAAGTCACACAGAAAAAGAAACATCATAAGATATCAGTAATACACGGAATGGAAACTTGGCTACACAGGAACTGAATTACAGAACAGAACAGGGTCTCAAATTTAGAAAACCAACTTATGCTTGCTTAAGGGTAAAGGTGAGTTGGGGTGCTGCATAAAACCAGAGATTGAAATGAGCACAGATAAAGTTCCTTAAGCCAAATATGGAATAGACAAGAGCTACTCCTTGCTCAACGAAATGGACTCAACACCGCATATTAAATGCCTAAGAATGTACCTGACTACTAAGTATCTTAAAACCTAGGGATTGCTATGTCTCCGAAAGAGAATCAAGCATGTGTACAGGGGCATAAACGCAGCAGTGATAGGATTGGAGAGGTTCGGTGAGCAAATGAAGACCCTTTGAAGTCATATTGCATGGTACCCATTCCACGGGTTTCAACTACCCAGGTTTAAGGTATTCTTCCTTAAGCTAAAACATGCATGTGGAACCTAGAGTATGATCAACCATGTGATCGGGAGACGTGTTCAAATATTTCTCAGTTTTCGTACCCTGGTACTCGGGTGCAACATTCCAGACGCTTTACTAACACTCTCGCCACTTGGAGAGTCAGCGCCTTTAACCTCCTGTTTGGCCCAGTTTGCAATTTCTGCAGAAGATGAACAGGCATAGCGAGAACCAATGAGAGGCTAGCTGGAGGTGTCTGGACGGGCAAATTTAACTCTCATTTCCCACCAGGAAGAGGAAATAACCAAAGGCTCAGTGTGCCGTGCCAGAACCAGATTAGGGCCTGAAGCCATCCTGCGGTGTTGCGGCCAGCTCAAAAGAAAGCGAGGTGAAGAAAGGAGCTCAGGGGCACTGTAATTCACAAACCTGCAGAGTTATAAATGACAGCTATCGTCCAATAATAGACTGAAGTAAGGCTGCCAAGAGGACTTGAAAGCGGGGCAGAATTGCAGGAAACCGATTTCAGGAGGTAGACTGGAATTGCATTGAAAGCATAGGAAAAGAGGCAGAACGTCCACAATGATGCACTTGGCCAAAAAGGGCGTATGCGTTTTTTCCTGAATATATTCAGGAAAAAACGCATACGCCCTTTTTGGCCAACCAAGCAAGCTTGCAAAGGAAATCTGCACTACAATGAAGTCTCACTTCCCCCCGGTCAAAAGGGCCATCTGAAAAAAGTGTAAAATCCAGAAAGGCAGGACAGGCCATGGAGAACTGGGAGCCTTGTTATGCTGATGGGCGGGATGTAAATTGCCAACAGACACTGGGGAGAAGTGTATGGTGTTTCCTGAAACATCTAAAAAACAAAGCAACAGAGCCTAGGGCACTGCCACTTATGGTCCTATAGCTTAGGGAAATTAAAATCAAAAAGACACAGCCACCCCAAAGTTTGGAACGGCTCTGTTTACAAGAACCTCGTTTACAGTACAAGTTCAACATCGCAGAAAGTGAAAAATGGATAAAGAAGTTGTGGTATTTACTTACAAAGCAATATCACTCAGCAATGAAATCTATGTCATCAGGCGCTTAGCAGCACAATGAGTGGATTCAGGTATGATGATTCTAACTGAAATAAGTCACACAGAAAAAGAAACATCATAAGATATCAGTAATACACGGAATGTAAACTTGGCTACACAGGAACTGAATTACAGAACAGAACAGGGTCTCAAATTTAGAAAACCAACTTATGCTTGCTTAAGGGGAAAGGTGAGTTGGGGTGCTGCATAAAACCAGAGATTGAAATGAGCACAGATAAAGTTCCTTAAGCCAAATATAGAATAGACAAGAGCTACTCCTTGCTCAACGAAATGGACTCAACACCGCATATTAAACGCCTAAGAATGTACCTGACTAGTAAGTATCTTAAAACCTATGGATTGCTATGTCTCCGAAAGAGAATCAAGCATGTGTACAGGGGCATAAACGCAGCAGTGATAGGATTGGAGAGGTTCGGTGAGCAAATGAAGACCCTTTGAAGTCATATTGCATGGTACCCATTCCACGGGTCTCAACTCTCCAGGTTTAAGGTATTCTTCCTTCAGCTAAAACATGCATGTGGAACCCAAGTATGATCAACCATGTGAACGGGAGACGTGTTCAAATATGTCTCAGTTTTCCTCCCCTGGTACTCGGGTGCAACATTCCAGACGCTTTACTAACACTGTCCCCACTTGGAGAGTCAGCGCCTTTAACCTCCTGTTTGGCCCAGTTTGCAATTTCTGCAGAAGATGAACAGGCAAAGCGAGAACCAATGAGAGGCTAGCTGGAGGTGTCTGGACGGGCAAATTTAACTCTCATTTCCCACCAGGAAGAGGAAATAACCAAAGGCTCAGCGTGCCGTGCCGGAACCAGATTAGGGCCTGAAGCCATCCTGCGGTGTTGCGGCCAGGTCACAAGAAAGCGAGTTGAAGAAAGGAGCTCAGGGGCACTGTAATTCACAAACCTGCAGAGTTATAAATGACAGCTATCGTCCAAAAATAGACTGAAGTAAGGCTGCCAAGAGGACTTGAAAGCGGGGCAGAATTGCAGGAAACCGATTTCAGGAGGTAGACTGGAATTGCATTGAAAGCATAGGAAAAGAGGCAGAACGTCCACAATGATGCACTTGGCCAAAAAGGGCATATGCGTTTTTTCCTGAATATATTCAGGAAAAAACGCATATGCCCTTTTTGGCCAACCAACCAAGCTTGCAAAGGAAATCTGCACTACAATGAAGTCTCACTTCCCCCCGGTCAAAAGGGCCATCTGAAAAAAGTGTAAAATCCAGAAAGGCAGGACAGGCCATGGAGAACTGGGAGCCTTGTTATGCTGAAGGGCGGGATGTAAATTGCCAACAACCACTCGGGAGAAGTGTATGGTGTTTCCTGAAACATCTAAAAAACAAACCAACAGAACCTAGGGTAGTTCCACTTATGGTCCTATAGCTGAGGGAATTTAAAATCAAAAAGACACAGCCACCCCAAAGTTTGGAACGGCTCTGTTTACAAGAACCTCGTTTACAGTACAAGTTCAACATCGCAGAAAGTGAAAAATGGATAAAAAAGTTGTGGTATTTACTTACAAAGCAATATCACTCAGCAATGAAATCTGTGTCATCAGGCCCTTAGTAGCACAATGAGTGGATTCAGGTATGATGATTCTAACTGAAATAAGTCACACAGAAAAAGAAACATCATAAGATATCAGTAATACACGGAATGTAAACTTGGCTACACAGGAACTGAATTACAGAACAGAACAGGGTCTCAAATTTAGAAAACCAACTTATGCTTGCTTAAGGGGAAAGGTGAGTTGGGGTGCTGCATAAAACCAGAGATTGAAATGAGCACAGATAAAGATCCTTAAGCCAAATATGGAATAGACAAGAGCTACTCCTTGCTCAAAGAAATGGACTCAACACCGCATATTAAATGCCTAAGAATGTACCTGACTAGTAAGTATCTTAAAACCTAGGGATTGCTATGTCTCCGAAAGAGAATCAAGCATGTGTACAGGGGCATAAACGCAGCAGTGATAGGATTGGAGAGGTTCGGTGAGCAAATGAAGACCCTTTGAAGTCATATTGCATGGTACCCATTCCACGGGTTTCAACTACCCAGGTTTAAGGTATTCTTCCTTCAGCTAAAACATGCATGTGGAACCTAGAGTATGATCAACCATGTGATCGGGAGACGTGTTCAAATATGTCTCAGTTTTCGTACCCTGGTACTCGGGTGCAACATTCCAGACGCTTTACTAACACTCTCCCGACTTGGAGAGTCAGTCCCTTTAACCTCCTGTTTGGCCCAGTTTGCAATTTCTGTGGAAGATGAACAGGAATAGCGAGAACCAATGAGAGACTAGCTGGAGGTGTCTGGACGGGCAAATTTAACTCTCATTTCCCACCAGGAAGAGGAATTAACCAAAGGCTCAGCGTGCCGTTCCGGAACCAGATTAAGGCCTGAAGCCATCCTGCGGTGTTGCGGCCAGCTCACAAGAAAGCGAGTTGAAGAAAGGAGCTCAGGGGCACTGTAATTCACAAACCTGCAGAGTTATAAATGACAGCTATCGTCCAAAAATAGACTGAAGTAAGGCTGCCAAGAGGACTTGAAAGCGGGGCAGAATTGCAGGAAACCGATTTCAGGAGGTAGACTGGAATTGCATTGAAAGCATAGGAAAAGAGGCAGAACGTCCACAATGATGCACTTGGCCAAAAAGGGCGTATGCGTTTTTTCCTGAATATATTCAGGAAAAAACGCATACGCCCTTTTTGGCCAACCAAGCAAGCTTGCAAAGGAAATCTGCACTACAATGAAGTCTCACTTCCCCCCGGTCAAAAGGGCTATCTGAAAAAAGTGTAAAATCCAGAAAGGCAGGACAGGCCATGGAGAACTGGGAGCCTTGTTATGCTGATGGGCGGGATGTAAATTGCCAACAGACACTCGGGAGAAGTGTATGGTGTTTCCTGAAACATCTAAAAAACAAAGCAACAGAGCCTAGGGCACTGCCACTTATGGTCCTATAGCTTAGGGAAATTAAAATCAAAAAGACACAGCCACCCCAAAGTTTGGGACGCCTCTGTTTACAAGAACCTCGTTTACAGTACAAGTTCAACATCGCAGAAAGTGAAAAATGGATAAAGAAGTTGTGGTATTTACATACAAAGCAATATCACTCAGCAATGAAATCTATTTCATCAGGCCCTTAGCACCACAATGAGTGGATTTAGGTATGATGATTCTAACTGAAATAAGTCACACAGAAAAAGAAACATCATAAGATATCAGTAATACACGGAATGTAAACTTGGCTACACAGGAACTGAATTACAGAACAGAACAGGGTCTCAAATTTAGAAAACCAACTTATGCTTGCTTAAGGGGAAAGGTGAGTTGGGGTGCTGCATAAAACCAGAGATTGAAATGAGCACAGATAAAGTTCCTTAAGCCAAATATGGAATAGACAAGAGCTACTCCTTGCTCAGCGAAATGGACTCAACACCGCATATTAAACGCCTAAGAATGTACCTGACTAGTAAGTATCTTAAAACCTATGGATTGCTATGTCTCCGAAAGAGAATCAAGCATGTGTACAAGGACATAAACGCAGCAGTGATAGGATTGGAGAGGTTCGTGAGCAAATGAAGACCCTTTGAAGTCATATTGCATGGTACCCATTCCACGGGTTTCAACTACCCAGGTTTAAGGTATTCTTCCTTCAGCTAAAACATGCATGTGGAACCTAGAGTATGATCAACCATGTGATCGGGAGACGTGTTCAAATATGTCTCAGTTTTCGTACCCTGGTACTCGGGTGCAACATTCCAGATGCTTTACTAACACTCTCCCCACTTGGAGAGTCAGTCCCTTTAACCTCCTGTTTGGCCCAGTTTGCAATTTCTGTGGAAGATGAACAGGAATAGCGAGAACCAATGAGAGGCTAGCTGGAGGTGTCTGGACGGGCAAATTTAACTCTCATTTCCCACCAGGAAGAGGAATTAACCAAAGGCTCAGCGTTCCGTGCCGGAACCAGATTAGGGCCTGAAGCCATCCTGCGGTGTTGCGGCCAGCTCAAAAGAAAGCGAGTTGAAGAAAGGAGCTCAGGGGCACGGTAATTCACAAACCTGCAGAGTTATAAATGACAGCTATCGTCCAAAAATAGACTGAAGTAAGGCTGCCAAGAGGACTTGAAAGCGGGGCAGAATTGCAGGAAACCGATTTCAGGAGGTAGACTGGAATTGCATTGAAAGCATAGGAAAAGAGGCAGAACGTCCACAATGATGCACTTGGCCAAAAAGGGCGTATGCGTTTTTTCCTGAATATATTCAGGAAAAAACGCATACGCCCTTTTTGGCCAACCAAGCAAGCTTGCAAAGGAAATCTGCACTACAATGAAGTCTCACTTCCCCCCGGTCAAAAGGGCCATCTGAAAAAAGTGTAAAATCCAGAAAGGCAACAGGCCATTGAGAACTGGGAGCCTTGTTATGCTGATGGGCGGGATGTAAATTGCCAACAGACACTCGGGAGAAGTGTATGGTGTTTCCTGAAACATCTAAAAAACAAAGCAACAGAGCCTAGGGCACTGCCACTTATGGTCCTATAGCTTAGGGAAATTAAAATCAAAAAGACACAGCCACCCCAAAGTTTGGGACGCCTCTCTTTACAAGAACCTCGTTTACAGTACAAGTTCAACATCGCAGAAAGTGAAAAATGGATAAAGAAGTTGTGGTATTTACTTACTAAGCAATATCACTCAGCAATGAAATCTATGTCATCAGGCCCTTAGCAGCACAATCAGTGGATTCAGGTATGATGATTCTAACTGAAATAAGTCACACAGAAAAAGAAACATCATAAAATATCAGTAATACACGGAATGTAAACTTGGCTACACAGGAACTGAATTACAGAACAGAACAGGGTCTCAAATTTAGAAAACCAACTTATGCTTGCTTAATGGTAAAGGTGAGTTGGGGTGCTGCATAAAACCAGAGATTGAAATGAGCACAGATAAAGTTCCTTAAGCCAAATATGGAATAGACAAGAGCTACTCCTTGCTCAACGAAATGGACTCAACACCGCATATTAAACGCCTAAGAATGTACCTGACTAGTAAGTATCTTAAAACCTATGGATTGCTATGTCTCCGAAAGAGAATCAAGCATGTGTACAGGGGCATAAACGCAGCAGTGATAGGATTGGAGAGGTTCGGTGAGCAAATGAAGACCCTTTGAAGTCATATTGCATGGTACCCATTCCACGGGTTTCAACTACCCAGGTTTAAGGTATTCTTCCTTCAGCTAAAACATGCATGTGGAACCTACAGTATGATCAACCATGTGATCGGGAGACGTGTTCAAATATGTCTCAGTTTTCGTACCCTGGTACTCGGGTGCAACATTCCAGACGCTTTACTAACACTCTCCCCACTTGGAGAGTCAGTCCCTTTAACCTCCTGTTTGGCCCAGTTTGCAATTTCTGTGGAAGATGAACAGGAATAGCGAGAACCAATGAGAGACTAGCTGGAGGTGTCTGGATGGGCAAATTTAACTCTCATTTCCCACCAGGAAGAGGAATTAACCAAAGGCTCAGCGTGCCGTGCTGGAACCAGATTAGGGCCTGAAGCCATCCTGCGGTGTTGCGGCCAGGTCACAAGAAAGCGAGTTGAAGAAAGGAGCTCAGGGGCACTGTAATTCACAAACCTGTAGAGTTATAAATGACAGCTATCGTCCAAAAATAGACTGAAGTAAGGCTGCCAAGAGGACTTGAAAGCGGGGCAGAATTGCAGGAAACCGATTTCAGGAGGTAGACTGGAATTGCATTGAAAGCATAGGAAAAGAGTCAGAACGTCCACAATGATGCACTTGGCCAAAAAGGGCGTATGCGTTTTTTCCTGAATATATTCAGGAAAAAACGCATACGCCCTTTTTGGCCAACCAAGCAAGCTTGCAAAGGAAATCTGCACTACAATGAAGTCTCACTTCCCCCCGGTCAAAAGGGCCATCTGAAAAAAGTGTAAAATCCAGAAAGGCAGGACAGGCCATGGAGAACTGGGAGCCTTGTTATGCTGAAGGGCGGGATGTAAATTGCCAACAGACACTTGGGAGAAGTGTATGGTGTTTCCTGAAACATCAAAAAAACAAAGCAACAGAGCCTAGGGCACTTCCACTTATGGTCCTTTAGCTTAGGGAAATTAAAATCAAAAAGACACAGCCACCCCAAAGTTTGGGACGCCTCTGTTTACAAGAACCTCGTTTACCGTACAAGTTCAATATCACAGAATGTGAAAAATGGATAAAGAACTTGTGGTACTTACGTACAATGCAGTATCACTCAGCAATGAAATCTATGTCATCAGGCCCGTAGCAGCATAATGAGTAGATTCAGGTACGATGATTCTAACTGAAATAAGTCACACAGAAAAAGAAACATCATAAGATATCAGTAATACACGGAATGTAAACTTGGCTACACAGGAACTGAATTCCAAAACAGAACAGGTTCTCAAATTTAGAAAACCAACTTATGCTTGCTTAAGGGGAAAGGTGAGTTGGGGTGCTGCATAAAACCAGAGATTGAAATGAGCACAGATAAAGTTCCTTAAGCCAAATATGGAATAGACAAGAGCTACTCCTTGCTCAACGAAATGGACTCAACACCGCATATTAAACGCCTAAGAATGTACCTGACTAGTAAGTATCTTAAATCCTATGGATTGCTATGTCTCTGAAAGAGAATCAAGCATGTGTACAGGGGCATAAACGCAGCAGTGATAGGATTGGAGAGGTTCGGTGAGCAAATGAAGACCCTTTGAAGTCATATTGCATGGTACCCATTACACGGGTCTTAACTCTCCAGGTTTAAGGTATTCTTCCTTCAGCTAAAACATGCATGTGGAACCCAGAGTATGATCAACCATGTGAACGGGAGACGTGTTCAAATATGTCTCAGTTTTCCTCCCCTGGTACTCGGGTGCAACATTCCAGACGCTTTACTAACACTCTCCCCACTTGGAGAGTCAACGCCTTTAACCTCCTGTTTGGCCCAGTTTGCAATTTCTGCGGAAGATGAACAGGAATAGCGAGAACCAATGAGAGACTAGCTGGAGGTGTCTGGACGGGCAAATTTAACTCTCATTTCCCACCAGGAAGAGGAAATAACCAAAGGCTCAGCGTGCCGTGCCGGAACCAGATTAGGGCCTGAAGCCATCCTGCGGTGTTGCGGCCAGGTCACAAGAAAGCGAGTTGAAGAAAGGAGCTCAGGGGCACTGTAATTCACAAACCTGCAGAGTTATAAATGACAGCTATCGTCCAAAAGTAGACTGAAGTAAGCCTGCCAAGAAGACTTGAAAGTGGGGCAGAATTGCAGGGAACCCATTTCAGGAGGTAGACTGGAATTGCATTGAAAGCATAGGAAAAGAGGCAGAACGTCCACAATGATGCACTTGGCCAAAAAGGGCGTATGCGTTTTTTCCTGAATATATTCAGGAAAAAACGCATACGCCCTTTTTGGCCAACCAAGCAAGCTTGCAAAGGAAATCTGCACTACAATGAAGTCTCACTTCCCCCCGGTCAAAAGGGCCATCTGAAAAAAGTGTAAAATCCAGAAAGGCAGGACAGGCCATGGAGAACAGGGAGCCTTGTTATGCTGAAGGGCGGGATGTAAATTGCCAACAACCACTCGGGAGAAGTGTATGGTGTTTCCTGAAACATCTAAAAAACAAAGCAACAGAGCCTAGGGCACTTCCACTTATGGTACTATAGCTTAGGGAATTTAAAATCAAAAAGACACAGCCACCCCAAAGTTTGGGACGCCTCTGTTTACAAGAACCTCGTTTACCGTACAAGTTCAATATCACAGAAAGTGAAAAATGGATAAAGAAGTTGTGGTATTTACGTACAATGCAGTATCACTCAGCAATGAAATCTATGTCATCAGGCCCGTAGCAGCATAATGAGTAGATTCAGGTACGATGATTCTAACTGAAATAAGTCACACAGAAAAAGAAACATCATAAGATATCACTAATACACGGAATGTAAACTTGGCTACACAGGAACTGAATTCCAAAACAGAACAGGTTCTCAAATTTAGAAAGCCAACTTATGCTTGCTTAAGGGGAAAGGTGAGTTGGGTTGCTGCATAAAACCAGAGATTGAAATGAGCACAGATAAAGTTCCTTAAGCCAAATATGGAATACACAAGAGCTACTCCTTGCTCAATGAAATGGACTCAACACCGCATATTAAACGCCTAAGAATGTACCTGACTAGTAAGTATCTTAAAACCTATGGATTGCTATGTCTCCGAAAGAGAATCAAGCATGTGTACAGGGGCATAAACGCAGCAGTGATAGGATTGGAGAGGTTCGGTGAGCAAATGAAGACCCTTTGAAGTCATATTGCATGGTACCCATTACACGGGTTTCAACTACCCAGGTTTTAGGTATTCTTCCTTCAGCTAAAACATGCATGTGGAACCCAGAGTATGATCAACCATGTGATCGGGAGACGTGTTCAAATATGTCTCAGTTTTCCTCCCCTGGTACTCGGGTGCAACATTCCAGACGCTTTACTAACACTCTCCCCACTTGGAGAGTCAGCGCCTTTAACCTCCTGTTTGGCACAGTTTGCAATTTCTGCGGAAGATGAACAGGAATAGCGAGAACCAATGAGAGGCTAGCTGGAGGTGTCTGGACGGGCAAATTTAACTCTCATTTCCCACCAGGAAGAGGAAATAACCAAAGGCTCAGTGTGCCGTACCGGAACCAGATTAGGGCCTGAAGCCATCCTGCGGTGTTGCGGCCAGCTCAAAAGAAAGCGAGTTGAAGAAAGGAGCTCAGGGGCACTGTAATTCACAAACCTGCAGAGTTATAAATGACAGCTATCGTCCAAAAATAGACTGAAGTAAGGCTGCCAAGAGGACTTGAAAGCGGGGCAGAATTGCAGGAAACCGATTTCAGGAGGTAGACTGGAATTGCATTGAAAGCATAGGAAAAGAGGCAGAACGTCCACAATGATGCACTTGGCCAAAAAGGGCGTATGCGTTTTTTCCTGAATATATTCAGGAAAAAACGCATACGCCCTTTTTGGCCAACCAAGCAAGCTTGCAAAGGAAATCTGCACTACAATGAAGTCTCACTTCCCCCCGGTCAAAAGGGCCATCTGAAAAAAGGGTAAAATCCAGAAAGGCAGGACAGGCCATGGACAACTGGGAGCCTTGTTATGCTGATGGGCGGGATGTAAATTGCCAACAACCACTCGGGAGAAGTGTATGGTGTTTCCTGAAACATGTAAAAAACAAAGCAACAGAACCTAGGGCACTTCCACTTATGGTCCTATAGCTTAGGGAAATTAAAATCAAAAAGACACAGCCACCCCAAAGTTTGGAACGGCTCTGTTTACAAGAACCTCGTTTACAGTACAAGTTCAACATCGCAGAAAGTGAAAAATGGATAAAGAAGTTGTGGTATTTACTTACAAAGCAATATCACTCAGCAATGAAATCTGTGTCATCAGGCCCTTAGCAGCACAATGAGTGGATTCAGGTATGATGATTCTAACTGAAATAAGTCACACAGAAAAAGAAACATCATAAGATATCAGTAATACACGGAATGGAAACTTGGCTACACAGGAACTGAATTACAGAACAGAACAGGGTCTCAAATTTAGAAAACCAACTTATGCTTGCTTAAGGGTAAAGGTGAGTTGGGGTGCTGCATAAAACCAGAGATTGAAATGAGCACAGATAAAGTTCCTTAAGCCAAATATAGAATAGACAAGAGCTACTCCTTGCTCAACGAAATGGACTCAACACCCCATATTAAACGCCTAAGAATGTACCTGACTAGTAAGTATCTTAAAACCTATGGATTGCTATGTCTCCGAAAGAGAATCAAGCATGTGTACAGGGGCATAAACGCAGCAGTGATAGGATTGGAGAGGTTCGGTGAGCAAATGAAGACCCTTTGAAGTCATATTGCATGGTACCCATTACACAGGTCTTAACTCTCCAGGTTTAAGGTATTCTTCCTTCACCTAAAACATGCATGTGGAACCCAAGTATGATCAACCATGTGAACGGGAGACGTGTTCAAATATGTCTCAGTTTTCCTCCCCTGGTACTCGGGTGCAACTTTCCAGACGCTTAACTAACACTCTCCCCACTTGGAGAGTCAGCGCCTTTAACCTCCTGTTTGGCCAAGTTTGCAATTCCTGCGGAAGATGAACAGGAATAGCGAGAACCAATGAGAGACTAGCTGGAGGTGTCTGGACGGGCAAATTTAACTCTCATTTCCCACCAGGAAGAGGAAATAACCAAAGGCTCAGCATGCCGTGCCGGAACCAGATTAGGTCCTGAAGCCATCCTGCGGTGTTGCAGCCAGGTCACAAGAAAGCGAGTTGAAGAAAGGAGCTCAGGGGCACTGTAATTCACAAACCTGCAGAGTTATAAATGACAGCTATCGTCCAAAAATAGACTGAAGTAAGGCTGCCAAGAGGACTTGAAAGCGGGGCAGAATTGCAGGAAACCGATTTCAGGAGGTAGACTGGAATTGCATTGAAAGCATAGGAAAAGAGGCAGAACGTCCACAATGATGCACTTGGCCAAAAAGGGCGTATGCGTTTTTTCCTGAATATATTCAGGAAAAAACGCATACGCCCTTTTTGGCCAACCAAGCAAGCTTGCAAAGGAAATCTGCACTACAATGAAGTCTCACTTCCCCCCGGTCAAAAGGGCTATCTGAAAAAAGTGTAAAATCCAGAAAGGCAGGACAGGCCATGGAGAACTGGGAGCCTTGTTATGCTGATGGGCGGGATGTAAATTGCCAACAGACACTCGGGAGAAGTGTATGGTGTTCCCTGAAACATCTAAAAAACAAAGCAACAGAGCCTAGGGCACTGCCACTTATGGTCCTATAGCTTAGGGAAATTAAAATCAAAAAGACACAGCCACCCCAAAGTTTGGGACGCCTCTGTTTACAAGAACCTCGTTTACAGTACAAGTTCAACATCGCAGAAAGTGAAAAATGGATAAAGAAGTTGTGGTATTTACTTACAAAGCAATATCACTCAGCAATGAAATCTATGTCATCAGGCCCTTAGCAGCACAATGAGTGGATTCAGGTATGATGATTCTAACTGAAATAAGTCACACAGAAAAAGAAACATCATAAGATATCAGTAATACACGGAATGTAAACTTGGCTACACAGGAACTGAATTACAGAACAGAACAGGGTCTCAAATTTAGAAAACCAACTTATGCTTGCTTAAGGGGAAAGGTGAGTTGGGGTGCTGCATAAAACCAGAGATTGAAATGAGCACAGATAAAGTTCCTTAAGCCAAATATGGAATAGACAAGAGCTACTCCTTGCTCAACGAAATGGACTCAACACCGCATATTAAACGCCTAAGAATGTACCTGACTAGTAAGTATCTTAAAACCTATGGATTGCTATGTCTCCGAAAGAGAATCAAGCATGTGTACAGGGGCATGAACGCAGCAGTGATAGGATTGGAGAGGTTCGGTGAGCAAATGAAGACCCTTTGAAGTCATATTGCATGGTACCCATTCCACGGGTCTCAACTCTCCAGGTTTAAGGTATTCTTCCTTCAGCTAAAACATGCATGTGGAACCCAAGTATGATCAACCATGTGAACGGGAGACGTGTTCAAATATGTCTCAGTTTTCCTCCCCTGGTACTCGGGTGCAACATTCCAGACGCTTTACTAACACTCTCCCCACTTGGAGAGTCAGCGCCTTTAACCTCCTGTTTGGCCCAGTTTGCAATTTCTGCAGAAGATGAACAGGCAAAGCGAGAACCAATGAGAGGCTAGCTGGAGGTGTCTGGACGGGCAAATTTAACTCTCATTTCCCACCAGGAAGAGGAAATAACCAAAGGCTCAGCGTGTCGTGCCGGAACCAGATTAGGGCCTGAAGCCATCCTGCGGTGTTGCGGCCAGGTCACAAGAAAGCGAGTTGAAGAAAGGAGCTCAGGGGCACTGTAATTCACAAACCTGCAGAGTTATAAATGACAGCTATCGTCCAAAAATAGACTGAAGTAAGGCTGCCAAGAGGACTTGAAAGCGGGGCAGAATTGCAGGAAACCGATTTCAGGAGGTAGACTGGAATTGCATTGAAAGCATAGGAAAAGAGGCAGAACGTCCACAATGATGCACTTGGCCAAAAAGGGCATAAGCGTTTTTTCCTGAATATATTCAGGAAAAAACGCATATGCCCTTTTTGGCCAACCAACCAAGCTTGCAAAGGAAATCTGCACTACAATGAAGTCTCACTTCCCCCCGGTCAAAAGGGCCATCTGAAAAAAGTGTAAAATCCAGAAAGGCAGGACAGGCCATGGAGAACTGGGAGCCTTGTTATGCTGAAGGGCGGGATGTAAATTGCCAACAACCACTCGGGAGAAGTGTATGGTGTTTCCTGAAACATCTAAAAAACAAAGCAACAGAGCCTAGGGCAGTTCCACTTATGGTCCTATAGCTGAGGGAATTTAAAATCAAAAAGACACAGCCACCCCAAAGTTTGGAACGGCTCTGTTTACAAGAACCTCGTTTACAGTACAAGTTCAACATCGCAGAAAGTGAAAAATGGATAAAAAAGTTGTGGTATTTACTTACAAAGCAATATCACTCAGCAATGAAATCTGTGTCATCAGGCCCTTAGTAGCACAATGAGTGGATTCAGGTATGATGATTCTAACTGAAATAAGTCACACAGAAAAAGAAACATCATAAGATATCAGTAATACACGGAATGTAAACTTGGCTACACAGGAACTGAATTACAGAACAGAACAGGGTCTCAAATTTAGAAAACCAACTTATGCTTGCTTAAGGGTAAAGGTGAGTTGGGGTGCTGCATAAAACCAGAGATTGAAATGAGCACAGATAAAGATCCTTAAGCCAAATATGGAATAGACAAGAGCTACTCCTTGCTCAAAGAAATGGACTCAACACCGCATATTAAATGCCTAAGAATGTACCTGACTAGTAAGTATCTTAAAACCTATGGATTGCTATGTCTCCGAAAGAGAATCAAGCATGTGTACAGGGTCATAAACGCAGCAGTGATAGGATTGGAGAGGTTCGGTGAGCAAATGAAGACCCTTTGAAGTCATATTGCAAGGTACCCATTCCACGGGTTTCAACTACCCAGGTTTTACGTATTCTTCCTTCAGCTAAAACATGCATGTGGAACCCAGAGTATGATCAACCATGTGATCGGGAGACGTGTTCAAATATGTCTCAGTTTTCCTCCCCTGGTACTCGGGTGCAACATTCCAGACGCTTTACTAACACTCTCCCCACTTGGAGAGTCAGCGCCTTTAACCTCCTGTTTGGCCCAGTTTGCAATTTCTGCGGAAGATGAACAGGAATAGCGAAAACCAATGAGAGGCTAGCTGGAGGTGTCTGGACGGGCAAATATAACTCTCATTTTCCACCAGGAAGAGGAAATAACCAGACGCTCAGCGTGCCGTGCCGGAACCAGATTAGGGCCTGAAGCCATCCTGCGGTGTTGCGGCCAGGTCACAAGAAATCCAGTTGAAGAAAGGAGCTCAGGGGCACTGTAATTCACAAACCTGCAGAGTTATAAATGACAGCTATCGTCCAAAAATAGACTGAAGTAAGCCTGCCAAGAGGACTTGAAAGCGGGGCAGAATTGCAGGAAACCGATTTCAGGAGGTAGACTGGAATTGCATTGAAAGCATAGGAAAAGAGGCAGAACGTCCACAATGATGCACTTGGCCAAAAAGGGCGTATGCGTTTTTTCCTGAATATATTCAGGAAAAAACGCATACGCCCTTTTTGGCCAACCAAGCAAGCTTGCAAAGGAAATCTGCACTACAATGAAGTCTCACTTCCCCCCGGTCAAAAGGGCCATCTGAAAAAAGTGTAAAATCCAGAAAGGCAGGACAGGCCATGGACAACTGGGAGCCTTGTTATGCTGATGGGCGGGATGTAAATTACCAACAGACACTCAGGAGAAGTGTATGGTGTTTCCTGAAACATCTAAAAAACAAAGCAACAGAGCCTAGGGCACTGCCACTTATGGTCCTATAGCTTAGGGAAATTAAAATCAAAAAGACACAGCCACCCCAAAGTTTGGGACGCCTCTGTTTAGAAGAACCTCGTTTACAGTACAAGTTCAACATCGCAGAAAGTGAAAAATGGATAAAGAAGTTGTGGTATTTACATACAAAGCAATATCACTCAGCAATGAAATCTATTTCATCAGGCCCTTAGCAGCACAATGAGTGGATTTAGGTATGATGATTCTAACTGAAATAAGTCACACAGAAAAAGAAACATCATAAGATATCAGTAATACACGGAATGTAAACTTGGCTACACAGGAACTGAATTACAGAACAGAACAGGGTCTCAAATTTAGAAAACCAACTTATGCTTGCTTAAGGGGAAAGGTGAGTTGGGGTGCTGCATAAAACCAGAGATTGAAATGAGCACAGATAAAGTTCCTTAAGCCAAATATGGAATAGACAAGAGCTACTCCTTGCTCAGCGAAATGGACTCAACACCGCATATTAAACGCCTAAGAATGTACCTGACTAGTAAGTATCTTAAAACCTATGGATTGCTATGTCTCCGAAAGAGAATCAAGCATGTGTACAAGGACATAAACGCAGCAGTGATAGGATTGGAGAGGTTCGTGAGCAAATGAAGACCCTTTGAAGTCATATTGCATGGTACCCATTCCACGGGTTTCAACTACACAGGTTTAAGGTATTCTTCCTTCAGCTAAAACATGCATGTGGAACCTAGAGTATGATCAACCATGTGATCGGGAGACGTGTTCAAATATGTCTCAGTTTTCGTACCCTGGTACTCGGGTGCAACATTCCAGACGCTTTACTAACACTCTCCCCACTTGGAGAGTCAGTCCCTTTAACCTCCTGTTTGGCCCAGTTTGCAATTTCTGTGGAAGATGAACAGGAATAGCGAGAACCAATGAGAGGCTAGCTGGAGGTGTCTGGACGGGCAAATTTAACTCTCATTTCCCACCAGGAAGAGGAATTAACCAAAGGCTCAGCGTGCCGTGCCGGAACCAGATTAGGGCCTGAAGCCATCCTGCGGTGTTGCGGCCAGCTCAAAAGAAAGCGAGTTGAAGAAAGGAGCTCAGGGGCACGGTAATTCACAAACCTGCAGAGTTATAAATGACAGCTATCGTCCAAAAATAGACTGAAGTAAGGCTGCCAAGAGGACTTGAAAGCGGGGCAGAATTGCAGGAAACCGATTTCAGGAGGTAGACTGGAATTGCATTGAAAGCATAGGAAAAGAGGCAGAACGTCCACAATGATGCACTTGGCCAAAAAGGGCGTATGCGTTTTTTCCTGAATATATTCAGGAAAAAACGCATACGCCCTTTTTGGCCAACCAAGCAAGCTTGCAAAGGAAATCTGCACTACAATGAAGTCTCACTTCCCCCCGGTCAAAAGGGCCATCTGAAAAAAGTGTAAAATCCAGAAAGGCAACAGGCCATTGAGAACTGGGAGCCTTGTTATGCTGATGGGCGGGATGTAAATTGCCAACAGACACTCGGGAGAAGTGTATGGTGTTTCCTGAAACATCTAAAAAACAAAGCAACAGAGCCTAGGGCACTGCCACTTATGGTCCTATAGCTTAGGGAAATTAAAATCAAAAAGACACAGCCACCCCAAAGTTTGGGATGCCTCTGTTTACAAGAACCTCGTTTACAGTACAAGTTCAACATCGCAGAAAGTGAAAAATGGATAAAGAAGTTGTGGTATTTACTTACTAAGCAATATCACTCAGCAATGAAATCTATGTCATCAGGCCCTTAGCAGCACAATCAGTGGATTCAGGTATGATGATTCTAACTGAAATAAGTCACACAGAAAAAGAAACATCATAAGATATCAGTAATACACGGAATGTAAACTTGGCTACACAGGAACTGAATTCCAAAACAGAAAAGGTTCTCAAATTTAGAAAACCAACTTATGCTTGCTTAATGGTAAAGGTGAGTTGGGGTGCTGCATAAAACCAGAGATTGAAATGAGCACAGATAAAGTTCCTTAAGCCAAATATGGAATAGACAAGAGCTACTCCTTGCTCAACGAAATGGACTCAACACCGCATATTAAACGCCTAAGAATGTACCTGACTAGTAAGTATCTTAAAACCTATGGATTGCTATGTCTCCGAAAGAGAATCAAGCATGTGTACAGGGGCATAAACGCAGCAGTGATAGGATTGGAGAGGTTCGGTGAGCAAATGAAGACCCTTTGAAGTCATATTGCATGGTACCCATTCCACGGGTTTCAACTACCCAGGTTTAAGGTATTCTTCCTTCAGCTAAAACATGCATGTGGAACCCAGAGTATGATCAACCATGTGAACGGGAGACGTGTTCAAATATGTCTCAGTTTTCCTCCCCTGGTACTCGGGTGCAACATTCCAGACGCTTTACTAACACTCTCCCCACTTGGAGAGTCAACGCCTTTAACCTCCTGTTTGGCCCAGTTTGCAATTTCTGCGGAAGATGAACAGGAATAGCGAGAACCAATGAGAGACTAGCTGGAGGTGTCTGGACGGGCAAATTTAACTCTCATTTCCCACCAGGAAGAGGAAATAACCAAAGGCTCAGCGTGCCGTGCCGGAACCAGATTAGGGCCTGAAGCCATCCTGCGGTGTTGCGGCCAGGTCACAAGAAAGCGAGTTGAAGAAAGGAGCTCAGGGGCACTGTAATTCACAAACCTGCAGAGTTATAAATGACAGCTATCGTCCAAAAGTAGACTGAAGTAAGCCTGCCAAGAAGACTTGAAAGTGGGGCAGAATTGCAGGGAACCCATTTCAGGAGGTAGACTGGAATTGCATTGAAAGCATAGGAAAAGAGGCAGAACGTCCACAATGATGCACTTGGCCAAAAAGGGCGTATGCGTTTTTTCCTGAATATATTCAGGAAAAAACGCATACGCCCTTTTTGGCCAACCAAGCAAGCTTGCAAAGGAAATCTGCACTACAATGAAGTCTCACTTCCCCCCGGTCAAAAGGGCCATCTGAAAAAAGTGTAAAATCCAGAAAGGCAGGACAGGCCATGGAGAACAGGGAGCCTTGTTATGCTGAAGGGCGGGATGTAAATTGCCAACAACCACTCGGGAGAAGTGTATGGTGTTTCCTGAAACATCTAAAAAACAAAGCAACAGAGCCTAGGGCACTTCCACTTATGGTACTATAGCTTAGGGAATTTAAAATCAAAAAGACACAGCCACCCCAAAGTTTGGGACGCCTCTGTTTACAAGAACCTCGTTTACCGTACAAGTTCAATATCACAGAAAGTGAAAAATGGATAAAGAAGTTGTGGTATTTACGTACAATGCAGTATCACTCAGCAATGAAATCTATGTCATCAGGCCCGTAGCAGCATAATGAGTAGATTCAGCTACGATGATTCTAACTGAAATAAGTCACACAGAAAAAGAAACATCATAAGATATCACTAATACACGGAATGTAAACTTGGCTACACAGGAACTGAATTCCAAAACAGAACAGGTTCTCAAATTTAGAAAACCAACTTATGCTTGCTTAAGGGGAAAGGTGAGTTGGGTTGCTGCATAAAACCAGAGATTGAAATGAGCACAGATAAAGTTCCTTAAGCCAAATATGGAATACACAAGAGCTACTCCTTGCTCAATGAAATGGACTCAACACCGCATATTAAACGCCTAAGAATGTACCTGACTAGTAAGTATCTTAAAACCTATGGATTGCTATGTCTCCGAAAGAGAATCAAGCATGTGTACAGGGGCATAAACGCAGCAGTGATAGGATTGGAGAGGTTCGGTGAGCAAATGAAGACCCTTTGAAGTCATATTGCATGGTACCCATTCCACGGGTTTCAACTACCCAGGTTTTAGGTATTCTTCCTTCAGCTAAAACATGCATGTGGAACCCAGAGTATGATCAACCATGTGATCGGGAGACGTGTTCAAATATGTCTCAGTTTTCCTCCCCTGGTACTCGGGTGCAACATTCCAGACGCTTTACTGACACTCTCCCCACTTGGAGAGTCAGCGCCTTTAACCTCCTGTTTGGCACAGTTTGCAATTTCTGCGGAAGATGAACAGGAATAGCGAGAACCAATGAGAGGCTAGCTGGAGGTGTCTGGACGGGCAAATTTAACTCTCATTTCCCACCAGGAAGAGGAAATAACCAAAGGCTCAGTGTGCCGTACCGGAACCAGATTAGGGCCTGAAGCCATCCTGCGGTGTTGCGGCCAGCTCAAAAGAAAGTGAGTTGAAGAAAGGAGCTCAGGGGCACTGTAATTCACAAACCTGCAGAGTTATAAATGACAGCTATCGTCCAAAAATAGACTGAAGTAAGGCTGCCAAGAGGACTTGAAAGCGGGGCAGAATTGCAGGAAACCGATTTCAGGAGGTAGACTGGAATTGCATTGAAAGCATAGGAAAAGAGGCAGAACGTCCACAATGATGCACTTGGCCAAAAAGGGCGTATGCGTTTTTTCCTGAATATATTCAGGAAAAAACGCATACGCCCTTTTTGGCCAACCAAGCAAGCTTGCAAAGGAAATCTGCACTACAATGAAGTCTCACTTCCCCCCGGTCAAAAGGGCCATCTGAAAAAAGGGTAAAATCCAGAAAGGCAGGACAGGCCATGGACAACTGGGAGCCTCGTTATGCTGATGGGCGGGATGTAAATTGCCAACAACCACTCGGGAGAAGTGTATGGTGTTTCCTGAAACATGTAAAAAACAAAGCAACAGAACCTAGGGCACTTCCACTTATGGTCCTATAGCTTAGGGAAATTAAAATCAAAAAGACACAGCCACCCCAAAGTTTGGAACGGCTCTGTTTACAAGAACCTCGTTTACAGTACAAGTTCAACATCGCAGAAAGTGAAAAATGGATAAAGAAGTTGTGGTATTTACTTACAAAGCAATATCACTCAGCAATGAAATCTGTGTCATCAGGCCCTTAGCAGCACAATGAGTGGATTCAGGTATGATGATTCTAACTGAAATAAGTCACACAGAAAAAGAAACATCATAAGATATCAGTAATACACGGAATGGAAACTTGGCTACACAGGAACTGAATTACAGAACAGAACAGGGTCTCAAATTTAGAAAACCAACTTATGCTTGCTTAAGGGTAAAGGTGAGTTGGGGTGCTGCATAAAACCAGAGATTGAAATGAGCACAGATAAAGTTCCTTAAGCCAAATATAGAATAGACAAGAGCTACTCCTTGCTCAACGAAATGGACTCAACACCCCATATTAAACGCCTAAGAATGTACCTGACTAGTAAGTATCTTAAAACCTATGGATTGCTATGTCTCCGAAAGAGAATCAAGCATGTGTACAGGGGCATAAACGCAGCAGTGATAGGATTGGAGAGGTTCGGTGAGCAAATGAAGACCCTTTGAAGTCATATTGCATGGTACCCATTACACAGGTCTTAACTCTCCAGGTTTAAGGTATTCTTCCTTCACCTAAAACATGCATGTGGAACCCAAGTATGATCAACCATGTGAACGGGAGACGTGTTCAAATATGTCTCAGTTTTCCTCCCCTGGTACTCGGGTGCAACTTTCCAGACGCTTTACTAACACTCTCCCCACTTGGAGAGTCAGCGCCTTTAACCTCCTGTTTGGCCAAGTTTGCAATTCCTGCGGAAGATGAACAGGAATAGCGAGAACCAATGAGAGACTAGCTGGAGGTGTCTGGACGGGCAAATTTAACTCTCATTTCCCACCAGGAAGAGGAAATAACCAAAGGCTCAGCATGCCGTGCCGGAACCAGATTAGGTCCTGAAGCCATCCTGCGGTGTTGCAGCCAGGTCACAAGAAAGCGAGTTGAAGAAAGGAGCTCAGGGGCACTGTAATTCACAAACCTGCAGAGTTATAAATGACAGCTATCGTCCAAAAATAGACTGAAGTAAGGCTGCCAAGAGGACTTGAAAGCGGGGCAGAATTGCAGGAAACCGATTTCAGGAGGTAGACTGGAATTGCATTGAAAGCATAGGAAAAGAGGCAGAACGTCCACAATGATGCACTTGGCCAAAAAGGGCGTATGCGTTTTTTCCTGAATATATTCAGGAAAAAACGCATACGCCCTTTTTGGCCAACCAAGCAAACTTGCAAAGGAAATCTGCACTACAATGAAGTCTCACTTCCCCCCGGTCAAAAGGGCCATCTGAAAAAAGTGTAAAATCCAGAAAGGCAGGACAGGCCATGGAGAACTGGGAGCCTTGTTATGCTGATGGGCGGGATGTAAATTGCCAACAACCACTCCGGAGAAGTGTATGGTGTTTCCTGAAACATCTAAAAAACAAAACAACAGAGCCTAGGGCACTGCCACTTATGGTCCTATAGCTTAGGGAAATTAAAATCAAAAAGACACAGCCACCCCAAAGTTTGGGACGCCTCTGTTTACAAGAACCTCGTTTACCGTACAAGTTCAATATCACAGAAAGTGAAAAATGGATAAAGAAGTTGTGGTACTTACGTACAATGCAGTATCACTCAGCAATGAAATCTATGTCATCAGGCCCGTAGCAGCATCATGAGTGGATTCAGGTACGATGATTCTAACTGAAATAAGTCACACAGAAAAAGAAACATCATAAGATATCAGTAATACACGGAATGTAAACTTGGCTACACAGGAACTGAATTACAGAACAGAACAGGTTCTCAAATTTAGAAAACCAACTTATGCTTGCTTAAGGGGAAAGGTGAGTTGGGGTGCTGCATAAAACCAGAGATTGAAATGAGCACAGATAAAGTTCCTTAAGCCAAATATGGAATAGACAAGAGCTACTCCTTGCTCAACGAAATGGACTCAACACCGCATATTAAACGCCTAAGAATGTACCTGACTTGTAAGTATCTTAAAACCTATGGATTGCTATGTCTCCGAAAGAGAATCAAGCATGTGTACAGGGGCATAAACGCAGCAGTGATAGGATTGGAGATGTTCGGTGAGCAAATGAAGACCCTTTGAAGTCATATTGCATGGTACCCATTCCACGGGTTTCAACTACCCAGGTTTTAGGTATTCTTCCTTCAGCTAAAACATGCATGTGGAACCCAGAGTATGATCAACCATGTGATCGGGAGACGTGTTCAAATATGTCTCAGTTTTCCTCCCCTGGTACTCGGGTGCAACATTCCAGACGCTTTACTAACACTCTCCCGACTTGGAGAGTCAGTCCCTTTAACCTCCTGTTTGGCCCAGTTTGCAATTTCTGTGGAAGATGAACAGGAATAGCGAGAACCAATGAGAGACTAGGTGGAGGTGTCTGGATGGGCAAATTTAACTCTCATTTCCCACCAGGAAGAGGAATTAACCAAAGGCTCAGCGTGCCGTGCCAGAACCAGATTAGGGCCTGAAGACATCCTGCGGTGTTGCGGCCAGGTCACAAGAAAGCGAGTTGAAGAAAGGAGCTCAGGGGCACTGTAATTCACAAACCTGCAGAGTTATAAATGACAGCTATCGTCCAAAAATAGACTGAAGTAAGGCTGCCAAGAGGACTTGAAAGCGGGGCAGAATTGCAGGAAACCTATTTCAGGAGGTAGACTGGAATTGCATTGAAAGCATAGGAAAAGAGGCAGAACGTCCACAATGATGCACTTGGCCAAAAAGGGCGTATGCGTTTTCTCCTGAATATATTCAGGAAAAAACGCATACGCCCTTTTTGGCCAACCAAGCAAGCTTGCAAAGGAAATCTGCACTACAATGAAGTCTCACTTCCCCCCGGTCAAAAGGGCCATCTGATAAAAGTGTAAAATCCAGAAAGGCAGGACAGGCCATGGACAACTGGGAGCCTTGTTATGCTGATGGGCGGGATGTAAATTGCCCACAACCACTCGGGAGAAGTTTATGGTGTTTCCTGAAACATCTAAAAAACAAAGCAACAGAACCTAGGGCACTGCCACTTATGGTCCTATAGCTTAGGGAAATTAAAATCAAAAAGACACAGCCACCCCAAAGTTTGGAACGGCTCTGTTTACAAGAACCTCGTTTACAGTACAAGTTCAACATCGCAGAAAGTGAAAAATGGATAAAGAAGTTGTGGTATTTACTTACAAAGCAATATCACTCAGCAATGAAATCTATGTCATCAGGCCCTTAGCAGCACAATGAGTGGATTCAGGTATGATGATTCTAACTGAAATAAGTCACACAGAAAAAGAAACATAATAAGATATCACTAATACACGGAATGTAAACTTGGCTACACAGGAACTGAATTCCAAAACAGAACAGGGTCTCAAATTTAGAAAACCAACTTATGCTTGCTTAAGGGTAAAGGTGAGTTGGGGTGCTGCATAAAACCAGAGATTGAAATGAGCACAGATAAAGTTCCTTAAGTCAAATATGAAATAGACAAGAGCTACTCCTTGCTCAACGAAATGGACTCAACACCGCATATTAAACGCCTAAGAATGTACCTGACTAGTAAGTATCTTAAAACCTATGGATTGCTATGTCTCTGAAAGAGAATCAAGCATGTGTACAGGGGCACAAACGCAGCAGTGATAGGATTGGAGAGGTTCAGTGAGCAAATGAAGACCCTTTGAAGTCATATTGCATGGTACCCATTACACGGGTCTCAACTCTCCAGGTTTAAGGTATTCTTCCTTCATCTAAAACATGCATGTGGAACCCAAGTATGATCAACCATGTGAACGGGAGACGTGTTCAAATATGTCTCAGTTTTCCTCCCCTGGTACTCGGGTGCAACATTCCAGAAGCTTTACTAACACTCTCCCCACTTGGAGAGTCAACGCCTTTAACCTCCTGTTTGGCCCAGTTTGCAATTTCTGCGGAAGATGAACAGGAATAGCGAGAACCAATGAGAGGCTAGCTGGAGGTGTCTGGACGGGCAAATTTAACTCTCATTTCCCAACAGGAAGAGGAAATAACCAAAGGCTCAGCGTGCCGTACCGGAACCAGATTAGGGCCTGAAGCCATCCTGCGGTGTTGCGGCCAGCTCAAAAGAAAGCGATTCGAAGAAAGGAGCTCAGGGGCACTGTAATTCACAAATCTGCAGAGTTATAAATGACAGCTATCGTCCAAAAATAGACTGAAGTAAGGCTGCCAAGAGGACTTGAAAGCAGGGCAGAATTGCAGGAAACCGATTTCAGGAGGTAGACTGGAATTGCATTGAAAGCATAGGAAAAGAGGCAGAACGTCCACAATGATGCACTTGGCCAAAAAGGGCGTATGCGTTTTCTCCTGAATATATTCAGGAAAAAACGCATACGCCCTTTTTGGCCAACCAAACAAGCTTGCAAAGGAAATCTGCACTACAATGAAGTCTCACTTCCCCCCGGTCAAAAGGGCCATCTGAAAAAAGTGTAAAATCCAGAAAGGCAGGACAGGCCATGGAGAACTGGGAGCCTTGTTATGCTGATGGGCGGGTTGTAAATTGCCAACAACCACTCGGGAGAAGTGTATGGTGTTTCCTGAAACATCTAAAAAACAAAGCAACAGAGCCTAGGGCACTTCCACTTATGGTCCTATAGCTTAGGGAAATTAAATTCAAAAAGACACAGCCACCCCAAAGTTTGGAACGGCTCTGTTTACAAGAACCTCGTTTACAGTACAAGTTCAACATCGCAGAAAGTGAAAAATGGATAAAGAACTTGTGGTACTTACGTACAATGCAGTATCACTCAGCAATGAAATCTATGTCATCAGGCCCGTAGCAGCATAATGAGTGGATTCAGGTACGATGATTCTAACTGAAATAAGTCACACAGAAAAAGAAACATCATAAGATATCACTAATACACGGAATGTAAACTTGGCTACACAGGAACTGCATTCCAAAACAGAACAGGGTCTCAAATTTAGAAAACCAACTTATGCTTGCGTAAGGGGAAAGGTGAGTTGGGGTGCTACATAAAACCAGAGATTGAAATGAGCACAGATAAAGTTCCTTAAGCCAAATATGGAATAGACAAGAGCTACTCCTTGCTCAACGAAATGGACTCAACACCCCATATTAAACGCCTAAGAATGTACCTGACTAGTAAGTATCTTAAAACCTATGGATTGCTATGTCTCCAAAAGAGAATCAAGCGTGTGTACAGGGGCATAAACGCAGCAGTGATAGGATTGGAGAGGTTCGGTGAGCAAATGAAGACCCTTTGAAGTTATATTGCATGGTACCCATTCCACGGGTCTCAACTCTCCAGGTTTAAGGTATTCTTCCTTCAGCTAAAACATGCATGTGGAACCCAGAGTATGATCAACCATGTGAACGGGAGACGTGTTCAAATATGTCTCAGTTTTCCTCCCCTGGTACTCGGGTGCAACATTCCAGACGCTTTACTAACACTCTTCCGACTTGGAGAGTCAGTCCCTTTAACCTCCTGTTTGGCCCAGTTTGCAATTTCTGCGGAAGATGAACAGGAATAGCGAGAACCAATGAGAGACTAGCTGGAGGTGTCTGGACGGGCAAATTTAACTCTCATTTCCCACCAGGAAGAGGAATTAACCAAAGGCTCAGCATGCCGGGCCGGAACCAGATTAGGGCCTGAAGCCATCCTGCGGTGTTGCGGCCAGGTCACAAGAAAGCGAGTTGAAGAAAGGAGCTCAGGGGCACTGTAATTCACAAACCTGCAGAGTTATAAATGACAGCTATCGTCCAAAAATAGACTGAAGTAAGGCTGCCAAGAGGACTTGAAAGCGGGGCAGAATTGCAGGAAACCGATTTCAGGAGGTAGACTGGAATTGCATTGAAAGCATAGGAAAAGAGGCAGAACGTCCACAATGATGCACTTGGCCAAAAAGGGCGTATGCGTTTTTTCCTGAATATATTCAGGAAAAAACGCATACGCCCTTTTTGGCCAACCAAGCAAGCTTGCAAAGGAAATCTGCACTACAATGAAGTCTCACTTCCCCCCGGTCAAAAGGGCCATCTGAAAAAAGTGTAAAATCCAGAAAGGCAGGACAGGCCATGGAGAACTGGGAGCCTTGTTATGCTGATGGGCGGGATGTAAATTGCCAACAGACACTCGGGAGAAGTGTATGGTGTTTCCTGAAACATCTAAAAAACAAAGCAACAGAGCCTAGGGCACTTCCACTTATGGTCCTATAGCTTAGGGAAATTAAAATCAAAAAGACACAGCCACCCCAAAGTTTGGAACGGCTCTGTTTACAAGAACCTCGTTTACAGTACAAGTTCAACATCGCAGAAAGTGAAAAATGGATAAAGAAGTTGTGGTATTTACTTACAAAGCAATATCACTCAGCAATGAAATCTGTGTCATCAGGCCCATAGCAGCACAATGAGTGGATTCAGGTATGATGATTCTAACTGAAATAAGTCACACAGAAAAGAAACATCATAAGATATCAGTAATACACGGAATGTAAACTTGGCTACACAGGAACTGAATTACAGAACAGAACAGGGTCTCAAATTTAGAAAAACAACTTATGCTTGCTTAAGGGGAAAGGTGAGTTGGGGTGCTGCATAAAACCAAAGATTGAAATGAGCACAGATAAAGTTCCTTAAGTCAAATATGGAATAGACAAGAGCTACTCCTTGCTCAACGAAATGGACTCAACACCGCATATTAAACGCCTAAGAATGTACCTGACTAGTAAGTATCGCAAAACCTATGGATTGCTATGTCTCCAAAAGAGAATCAAGCATGTGTACAGGGGCATAAACGCAGCAGTGATAGGATTGGAGAGGTTCGGTGAGCAAATGAAGACCCTTTGAAGTCATATTGCATGGTACGCATTACACGGGTCTCAACTCTCCAGGTTTAAGGTATTCTTCCTTCAGCTAAAACATGCATGTGGAACCTAGAGTATGATCAACCATGTGATCGGGAGACGTGTTCAAATATGTCTCAGTTTTCCTCCCCTGGTACTCAGGTGCAACATTCCAGACGCTTTACTAACACTCTCCCCACTTGGAGAGTCAGCGCCTTTAACCTCCTGTTTGGCCCAGTTTGAAATTTCTGCGGAAGATGAACAGGAATAGCGAGAACCAATGAGAGGCTAGCTGGAGGTGTCTGGACGGGTAAATTTAACTCTCATTTCCCACCAGGAAGAGGAATTAACCAAAGGCTCAGCATGCCGGGCCGGAACCAGATTAGGGCCTGAAGCCATCCTGCGGTGTTGCGGCCAGGTCACAAGAAAGCGAGTTGAAGAAAGGAGCTCAGGGGCACTGTAATTCACAAACCTGCAGAGTTATAAATGACAGCTATCGTCCAAAAATAGACTGAAGTAAGGCTGCCAAGAGGACTTGAAAGCGGGGCAGAATTGCAGGAAACCGATTTCAGGAGGTAGACTGGAATTGCATTGAAAGCATAGGAAAAGAGGCAGAACGTCCACAATGATGCACTTGGCCAAAAAGGGCGTATGCGTTTTTTCCTGAATATATTCAGGAAAAAACGCATACGCCCTTTTTGGCCAACCAAGCAAGCTTGCAAAGGAAATCTGCACTACAATGAAGTCTCACTTCCCCCCGGTCAAAAGGGCCATCTGAAAAAAGTGTAAAATCCACAAAGGCAGGACAGGCCATGGAGAACTGGGAGCCTTGTTATGCTGATGGGAGGGATGTAAATTGCCAACAACCACTCGGGAGAAGTGTATGGTGTTTCCTGAAACATCTAAAAAACAAAGCAACAGAACCGAGGGCACTTCCACTTATGGACCTATAGCTTAGGGAAATTAAAATCAAAAAGACACAGCCACCCCAAAGTTTGGAACGGCTCTGTTTACAAGAACCTCGTTTACAGTACAAGTTCAACATCGCAGAAAGTGAAAAATGGATAAAGAAGTTGTGGTATTTACTTACAAAGCAATATCACTCAGCAATGAAATCTATGTCATCAGGCCCTTAGCATCACAATGAGTGGATTCAGGTATGATGATTCTAACTGAAATAAGTCACACAGAAAAAGAAACATCATAAGATATCAGTAATACACGGAATGGAAACTTGGCTACACAGGAACTGAATTACAGAACAGAACAGGGTCTCAAATTTAGAAAACCAACTTATGCTTGCTTAAGGGGAAAGGTGAGTTGGGGTGCTGCATAAAACCAGAGATTGAAATGAGCACAGATAAAGTTCCTTAAGTCAAATATGGAATAGACAAGAGCTACTCCTTGCTCAACGAAATGGACTCAACACCGCATATTAAACGCCTAAGAATGTACCTGACTAGTAAGTATCTTAAAACCTATGGATTGCTATGTCTCTGAAAGAGAATCAATCATGTGTACAGGGGCATAAACGCAGCAGTGATAGGATTGGAGAGGTTCGGTGAGCAAATGAAGACCCTTTGAAGTCATATTGCATGGTACCCATTCCACGGGTTTCAACTACCCAGGTTTAAGGTATTCTTCCTTCAGCTAAAACATGCATGTGGAACCTAGAGTATGATCAACCATGTGATCGGGAGACGTGTTCAAATATGTCTCAGTTTTCCTCCCCTGGTACTCGGGTGCAACATTCCAGACGCTTTACTAACACTCTCCCCACTTGGAGAGTCAGGCCCTTTAACCTCCTGTTTGGCCCAGTTTGCAATTTCTGCGGAAGATGAACAGGAATAGCGAGAACCAATGAGAGGCTAGCTGGAGGTGTCTGGACGGGCAAATTTAACTCTCATTTCCCACCAGGAAGAGGAAATAACCAAAGGCTCAGTGTGCCGTGCCGGAACCAGATTAGGGCCTGAAGCCATCCTGCGGTGTTGCGGCCAGGTCACAAGAAAGCGAGTTGAAGAAAGGAGCTCAGGGGCACTGTAATTCACAAACCTGCAGAGTTATAAATGACAGCTATCGTCCAAAAATAGACTGAAGTAAGGCTGCCAAGAGGACTTGAAAGCGGGGCAGAATTGCAGGAAACCGATTTCAGGAGGTAGACTGGAATTGCATTGAAAGCATAGGAAAAGAGGCAGAACGTCCACAATGATGCACTTGGCCAAAAAGGGCGTATGCGTTTTTTCCTGAATATATTCAGGAAAAAACGCATACGCCCTTTTTGGCCAACCAAGCAAGCTTGCAAAGGAAATCTGCACTACAATGAAGTCTCACTTCCCCCCGGTCAAAAGGGCCATCTGAAAAAAGTGTAAAATCCAGAAAGGCAGGACAGGCCATGGAGAACTGGGAGCCTTGTTATGCTGATGGGCGGGATGTAAATTGCCAACAGACACTCGGGAGAAGTGTATGGTGTTTCCTGAAACATCTAAAAAACAAAGCAACAGAGCCTAGGGCACTGCCACTTATGGTCCTATAGCTTAGGGAAATTAAAATCAAAAAGACACAGCCACCCCAAAGTTTGGAACGGCTCTGTTTACAAGAATCTCGTTTACAGTACAAGTTCAACATCGCAGAAAGTGAAAAATGGATAAAGAACTTGCGGTATTCACTTACAAAGCAATATCACTCAGCAATGAAATTTATGTCATCAGGCCCTTAGCATCACAATGAGTGGATTCAGGTATGATGATTCTAACTGAAATAAGTCACACAGAAAAAGAAACATCATAAGATATCAGTAATACACGGAATGTAAACTTGGCTACACAGGAACTGAATTACAGAACAGAACAGGGTCTCAAATTTAGAAAACCAACTTATGCTTGCTTAAGGGTAAAGGTGAGTTGGGGTGCTGCATAAAACCAGAGATTGAAATGAGCACAGATAAAGTTCCTTAAGTCAAATATGGAATAGACAAGAGCTACTCCTTGCTCAATGAAATGGACTCAACACCGCATATTAAACGCCTAAGAATGTACCTGACTAGTAAGTATCGTAAAACCTATGGATTGCTATGTCTCCAAAAGAGAATCAAGCATGTGTACAGGGGCATAAACGCAGCAGTGATAGGATTGGAGAGGTTCGGTGAGCAAATGAAGACCCTTTGAAGTCATATTGCATGGTACCCATTACACGGGTCTCAACTCTCCAGGTTTAAGGTATTCTTCCTTCAGCTAAAACATGCATGTGGAACCCAAGTATGATCAACCATGTGAACGGGAGACGTGTTCAAATATGTCTCAGTTTTCCTCCCCTGGTACTCGGGTGCAACATTCCAGACGCTTTACTAACACTCTCCCCACTTGGAGAGTCAGCGCCTTTAACCTCCTGTTTGGCCCAGTTTGCAATTTCTGCGGAAGATGAACAGGAATAGCGAGAACCAATGAGAGACTAGCTGGAGGTGTCTGGACGGGCAAATTTAACTCTCATTTCCCACCAGGAAGAGGAAATAACCAAAGGCTCAGCGTGCCGTACCGGAACCAGATTAGGGCCTGAAGCCATCCTGCGGTGTTGCGGCCAGCTCAAAAGAAAGCGAGTTGAAGAAAGGAGCTCAGGGGCACTGTAATTCACAAACCTGCAGAGTTATAAATGACAGCTATCGTCCAAAAATACACTGAAGTAAGGCTGCCAAGAGGACTTCAAAGTGGGGCAGAATTGCAGGAAACCGATTTCAGGAGGTAGACTGGAATTGCATTGAAAGCATAGGAAAAGAGGCAGAACGTCCACAATGATGCACTTGGCCAAAAAGGGCGTATGCGTTTTTTCCTGAATATATTCAGGAAAAAACGCATACGCCCTTTTTGGCCAACCAAGCAAGCTTGCAAAGGAAATCTGCACTACAATGAAGTCTCACTTCCCCCCGGTCAAAAGGGCCATCTGAAAAAAGTGTAAAATCCAGAAAGGCAGGACAGGCCATGGAGAACTGGGAGCCTTGTTATGCTGATGGGCGGGATGTAAATTGCCAACAACCACTCGGGAGAAGTGTATGGTGTTTCCTGAAACATCTAAAAAACAAAGCAACAGAACCTAGGGCACTTCCACTTATGGTCCTATAGCTTAGGGAAATTAAAATCAAAAAGACACAGCCACCCCAAAGTTTGGAACGGCTCTGTTTACAAGAACCTCGTTTACAGTACAAGTTCAACATCGCAGAAAGTGAAAAATGGATAAAGAAGTTGTGGTATTTACTTACAAAGCAATATCTCTCAGCAATGAAATCTGTGTCATCAGGCCCTTAGCAGCACAATGAGTGGATTCAGGTATGATGATTCTAACTGAAGTAAGTCACACAGAAAAAGAAACATCATAAGATATCAGTAATACACAGAATGTAAACTTGGCTACACAGGAACTGAATTACAGAACAGAACAGGGTCTCAAATTTAGAAAACCAACTTATGCTTGCTTAAGGGTAAAGGTGAGTTGGGGTGCTGCATAAAACCAGAGATTGAAATGAGCACAGATAAAGTTCCTTAAGTCAAATATGGAATAGACAAGAGTTACTCCTTGCTCAACGAAATGGATTCAACACCGCATATTAAACGACTAAGAATGTACCTGACTAGTAAGTATCTTAAAACCTATGGATTGCTATCTCTCCGAAAGAGAATCAAGCATGTGTACAGGGGCATAAACGCAGCAGTGATAGGATTGGAGAGGTTCCGTGAGCAAATGAAGACCCTTTGAAGTCATATTGCATGGTACCCATTCCACGGGTTTCAACTACCCAGGTTTAAGGTATTCTTCCTTCAGCTAAAACATACATGTGGAACCTAGAGTATGATCAACCATGTGATCGGGAGACGTGTTCAAATATGTCAGTTTTCGTACCCTGGTACTCGGGTGCAACATTCCAGACGCTTTACTGACACTCTCCCGACTTGGAGAGTCAGTCCCTTTAACCTCCTGTTTGGCCCAGTTTGCAATTTCTGTGGAAGATGAACAGGAATAGCAAGAACCAATGAGAGGCTAGCTGGAGGTGTCTGGACGGGCAAATTTAACTCTCTTTTTCCACCAGGAAGAGGAAATAACCAAAGGCTCAGCGTGCCGTACCGGAACCAGATTAGGGCCTGAAACCATCCTGCGGTGTTGCGGCCAGCTCAAAAGAAAGCGAGTTGAAGAAAGGAGCTCAGGGGCACTGTAATTCACAAACCTGCAGAGTTATAAATGACAGCTATCGTCCAAAAATAGACTGAAGTAAGGCTGCCAAGAGGACTTGAAAGCGGGGCAGAATTGCAGGAAACCGATTTCAGGAGGTAGACTGGAATTGCATTGAAAGCATAGGAAAAGAGGCAGAACGTCCACAATGATGCACTTGGCCAAAAAGGGCGTATGCGTTTTTTCCTGAATATATTCAGGAAAAAACGCATACGCCCTTTTTGGCCAACCAAGCAAGCTTGCAAAGGAAATCTGCACTACAATGAAGTCTCACTTCCCCCCGGTCAAAAGGGCCATCTGAAAAAAGTGTAAAATCCAGAAAGGCAGGACAGGCCATGGACAACTGGGAGCCTTGTTATGCTGATGGGCGGGATGTAAATTGCCAACAGACACTCGGGAGAAGTGTATGGTGTTTCCTGAAACATCTAAAAAACAAAGCAACAGAGCCTAGGGCACTGCCACTTATGGTCCTATAGCTTAGGGAAATTAAAATCAAAAAGACACAGCCACCCCAAAGTTTGGGACGCCTCTGTTTACAAGAACCTCGTTTACAGTACAAGTTCAACATCGCAGAAAGTGAAAAATGGATAAAGAACTTGTGGTACTTACGTACAATGCAGTATCACTCAGCAATGAAATCTATGTCATCAGGCCTGTAGCAGCATAATGAGTGGATTCAGGTACGATGATTCTAACTGAAATAAGTCACACAGAAAAAGAAACATCATAAGATATCACTAATACACGGAATGTAAACTTGGCTACACAGGAATTGCATTCCAGAACAGAACAGGGACTCAAATTTAGAAAACCAACTTATGCTTGCTTAAGGGGAAAGGTGAGTTGGGGTGCTGCATAAAACCAGAGATTGAAATGAGCACAGATAAAGTTCCTTAAGCCAAATATGGAATAGACAAGAGCTACTCCTTGCTCAACGAAATGGACTCAACACCGCATATTAAACGCCTAAGAATGTACCTGACTAGTAAGTATCTTAAAACCTATGGATTGCTATGTCTCCAAAAGAGAATCAAGCATGTGTACAGGGGCATAAACGCAGCAGTGATAGGATTGGAGAGGTTCGGTGAGCAAATGAAGACCCTTTGAAGTCATATTGCATGGTACGCATTACACGGGTCTCAACTCTCCAGGTTTAAGGTATTCTACCTTCAGCTAAAACATGCATGTGGAACCTAGAGTATGACCAACCATGTGATCGGGAGACGTGTTCAAATATGTCTCAGTTTTCCTCCCCTGGTACTCGGGTGCAACATTCCAGACGCTTTACTAACACTCTCCCCACTTGGAGAGTCAGTCCCTTTAACCTCCTGTTTGGCCCAGTTTGCAATTTCTGCGGAAGATGAACAGGAATAGCGAGAACCAATGAGAGGCTAGCTGGAGGTGTCTGGACGGGCAAATTTAACTCTCATTTCCCACCAGGAAGAGGAATTAACCAAAGGCTCAGCGTGCCGGGCCGGAACCAGATTAGGGCCTGAAGCCATCCTGCGGTGTTGCGGCCAGGTCACAAGAAATCGAGTTGAAGAAAGGAGCTCAGGGGCACTGTAATTCACAAACCTACAGAGTTATAAATGACAGCTATCGTCCAAAAATAGACTGAAGTAAGGCTGCCAAGAGGACTTGAAAGCGGGGCAGAATTGCAGGAAACCGATTTCAGAAGGTAGACTGGAATTGCATTGAAAGCATTGGAAAAGAGGCAGAACGTCCACAATGATGCACTTGGCCAAAAAGGGCGTATGCGTTTTTTCCTGAATACATTCAGGAAAAAACGCATACGCCCTTTTTGGCCAACCAAGCAAGCTTGCAAAGGAAATCTGCACTACAATGAAGTCTCACTTCCCCCCGGTCAAAAGGGCCATCTGAAAAAAGTGTAAAATCCAGAAAGGCAGGACAGGCCATGGAGAACTGGGAGCCTTGTTATGCTGATGGGCGGGATGTAAATTGCCAACAACCCCTCGGGAGAAGTGTATGGTGTTTCCTGAAACATCTAAAAACAAAGCAACAGAACCTAGGGCACTTCCACTTATGGTCCTATAGCTTAGGGAAATTAAAATCAAAAAGACACAGCCACCCCAAAGTTTGGAACGGCTCTGTTTACAAGAACCTCGTTTACAGTACAAGTTCAACATCGCAGAAAGTGAAAAATGGATAAAGAAGTTGTGGTATTTACTTACAAAGCAATATCACTCAGCAATGAAATCTGTGTCATCAGGCCCTTAGCAGCACAATGAGTGGATTCAGGTATGATGATTCTAACTGAAATAAGTCACACAGAAAAAGAAACATCATAAGATATCAGTAATACACGGAATGGAAACTTGGTTACACAGGAACTGAATTACAGAACAGAACAGGGTCTCAAATTTAGAAAACCAACTTATTCTTGCTTAAGGGTAAATGTGAGTTGGGGTGCTGCATAAAACCAGAGATTGAAATGAGCACAGATAAAGTTCCTTAAGTCAAATATGGAATAGACAAGAGCTACTCCTTGCTCAATGAAATGGACTCAACACCCCATATTAAACGCCTAAGAATGTACCTGACTAGTAAGTATCTTAAAACCTATGGATTGCTATGTCTCTGAAAGAGAATGAAGCATGTGTACAGGGGCATAAACGCAGCAGTGATAGGATTGGAGAGGTTCGGTGAGCAAATGAAGACCCTTTGAAGTCATATTGCATGGTACCCATTCCACGGGTCTCAACTCTCCAGGTTTAAGGTATTCTTCCTTCAGCTAAAACATGCATGTGGAACCCAGAGTATGATCAACCATGTGATCGGGAGACGTGTTCAAATATGTCTCAGTTTTCCTCCCCTGGTACTCGGGTGCAACATTCCAGACGCTTTACTAACACTCTCCCCACTTGGAGAGTCAGCGCCTTTAACCTCCTGTTTGGCCCAGTTTGCAATTTCTGCGGAAGATGAACAGGAATAGCGAGAACCAATGAGAGGCTAGCTGGAGGTGTCTGGACGGGCAAATTTAACTCTCATTTCCCACCAGGAAGAGGAAATAACCAAAGGCTCAGCGTGCCGTACCGGAACCAGATTAGGGCCTGAAGCCATCCTGCGGTGTTGCGGCCAGGTCACAAGAAAGCGAGTTGAAGAAAGGAGCTCAGGGGCACTGTAATTCACAAACCTGCAGAGTTATAAATGACAGCTATCGTCCAAAAATAGACTGAAGTAAGGCTGCCAAGAGGACTTGAAAGCAGGGCAGAATTGCAGGAAACCGATTGCAGGAGGTAGACTGGAATTGCATTGAAAGCATAGGAAAAGAGGCAGAACGTCCACAATGATGCATTGGCCAAAAAGGGCGTATGCGTTTTTTCCTGAATATATTCAGGAAAAAACGCATACGCCCTTTTTGGCCAACCAAGCAAGCTTGCAAAGGAAATCTGCACTACAATGAAGTCTCACTTCCCCCCGGTCAAAAGGGCCATCTGAAAAAAGTGTAAAATCCAGAAAGGCAGGACAGGCCATGGAGAACTGGGAGCCTTGTTATGCTGATGGGCGGGATGTAAATTGCCAACAGACACTCGGGAGAAGTGTATGGTGTTTCCTGAAACATCTAAAAAACAAAGCAACAGAGCCTAGGGCACTGCCACTTATGGTCCTATAGCTTAGGGAAATTAAAATCAAAAAGACACAGCCACCCCAAAGTTTGGAACGGCTCTGTTTACAAGAACCTCGTTTACAGTACAAGTTCAACATCGCAGAAAGTGAAAAATGGATAAAGAAGTTGTGGTATTTACTTACAAAGCAATATCTCTCAGCAATGAAATCTATGTCATCAGGCCCTTAGCATCACAATGAGTGGATTCCGGTATGATGATTCTAACTGAAATAAGTCACACAGAAAAAGAAACATCATAAGATATCAGTAATACACGGAATGTAAACTTGGCTACTTAGGAACTGAATTACAGAACAGAACAGGGTCTCAAATTTAGAAAACCAACTTATGCTTGCTTAAGGGTAAAGGTGAGTTGCGGTGCTGCATAAAACCAGAGATTGAAATGAGCACAGATAAAGTTCCTTAAGTCAAATATGGAATAGACAAGAGCTACTCCTTGCTCAACGAAATGGACTCAACACCGCATATTAAACGCCTAAGAATGTACCTGACTAGTAAGTATCGTAAAACCTATGGATTGCTATGTCTCCGAAAGAGAATCAAGCATGTGTACAGGGGCATAAACGCAGCAGTGATAGGATTGGAGAGGTTCGGTGAGCAAATGAAGACCCTTTGAAGTCATATTGCATGGTACCCATTCCACGGGTTTCAACTACCCAGGTTTAAGGTATTCTTCCTTCAGCTAAAACATGCATGTGGAACCTAGAGTATGATCAACCATGTGATCGGGAGACATGTTCAAATATGTCCTAGTTTTCCTCCCCTGGTACTCGGGTGCAACATTCCAGACGCTTTACTAACATTCTCCCCACTTGGAGAGTCAGTCCCTTTAACCTCCTGTTTGGCCCAGTTTGCAATTTCTGCGGAAGATGAACAGGAATAGCGAGAACCAATGAGAGGCTAGCTGGAGGTGTCTGGACGGGCAAATTTAACTCTCATTTCCCACCAGGAAGAGGAATTAACCAAAGGCTCAGCGTGCCGGGCCGGAACCAGATTAGGGCCTGAAGCCATCCTGCGGTGTTGCGGCCAGGTCACAAGAAAGCGAGTTGAAGAAAGGAGCTCAGGGGCACTGTAATTCACAAACCTGCAGAGTTATAAATGACAGCTATCGTCCAAAAATAGACTGAAGGAAGGCTGCCAAGAGGACTTGAAAGCGGGGCAGAATTGCAGGAAACCGATTTCAGGAGGTAGACTGGAATTGCATTGAAAGCATAGGAAAAGAGGCAGAACGTCCGCAATGATGCACTTGGCCAAAAAGGGCGTATGCGTTTTTTCCTGAATATATTCAGGAAAAAACGCATACGCCCTTTTTGGCCAACCAAGCAAGCTTGCAAAGGAAATCTGCACTACAATGAAGTCTCACTTCCCCCCGGTCAAAAGGGCCATCTGAAAAAAGTGTAAAATCCAGAAAGGCAACAGGCCATTGAGAACTGGGAGCCTTGTTATGCTGATGGGCGGGATGTAAATTGCCAACAGACACTTGGGAGAAGTGTATGGTGTTTCCTGAAACATCTAAAAAACAAAGCAACAGAGCCTAGGGCACTGCCCCTTATGGTCCTATAGCTTAGGGAAATTAAAATCAAAAAGACACAGCCACCCCAAAGTTTGGAACGGCTCTGTTTACAAGAACCTCGTTTACAGTACAAGTTCAACATCGCAGAAAGTGAAAAATGGATAAAGAAGTTGTGGTATTTACTTACAAAGCAATATCACTCAGCAATGAAATCTGTGTCATCAGGCCCTTAGCAGCACAATGAGTGGATTCAGGTATGATGATTCTAACTGAAATAAGTCACACAGAAAAAGAAACATCATAAGATATCAGTAATACACGGAATGGAAACTTGGCTACACAGGAACTGAATTACATAACAGAACAGGGTCTCAAATTTAGAAAACCAACTTATTCTTGCTTAAGGGGAAAGGTGAGATGGGGTGCTGCATAAAACCAGAGATTGAAATGAGCACAGATAAAGTTCCTTAAGCCAAATATGGAATAGACAAGAGCTACTCCTTGCTGAACGAAATGGACTCAACACCCCATATTAAACGCCTAAGAATGTACCTGACTAGTAAGTATCTTAAAACCTATGGATTGCTATGTCTCTGAAAGAGAATCAAGCATGTGTACAGGGGCATAAACGCAGCAGTGATAGGATTGGAGAGGTTCGGTGAGCAAATGAAGACCCTTTGAAGTCATATTGCATGGTACCCATTCCACGGGTTTCAACTACCCAGGTTTAAGGTATTCTTCCTTCAGCTAAAACATGCATGTGGAACCTAGAGTATGATCAACCATGTGATCGGGAGACGTGTTCAAATATGTCTCAGTTTTCCTCCCCTGGTACTCGGGTGCAACATTCCAGACGCTTTACTAACACTCTCCCCACTTGGAGAGTCAGTCCGTTTAACCTCCTGTTTGGCCCAGTTTGCAATTTCTGCGGAAGATGAACAGGAATAGCGAGAACCAATGAGAGGCTAGCTGGAGGTGTCTGGACGGGCAAATTTAACTCTCATTTCCCACCAGGAAGAGGAATTAACCAAAGGCTCAGCGTGCCGGGCCGGAACCAGATTAGGGCCTGAAGCCATCCTGCGGTGTTGCGGCCAGGTCACAAGAAAGCGAGTTGAAGAAAGGAGCTCAGGGGCACTGTAATTCACAAACCTGCAGAGTTATAAATGACAGCTATCGTCCAAAAATAGACTGAAGTAAGGCTGCCAAGAGGACTTGAAAGCGGGGCAGAATTGCAGGAAACTGATTTCAGGAGGTAGACTGGAATTGCATTGAAAGCATAGGAAAAGAGGCAGAACGTCCACAATGATGCACTTGGCCAAAAAGGGCGTATGCGTTTTTTCCTGAATATATTCAGGAAAAAACGCATACGCCCTTTCTGGCCAACCAAGCAAGCTTGCAAAGGAAATCTGCACTACAATGAAGTCTCACTTCCCCCCGGTCAAAAGGGCCATCTGAAGAAAGTGTAAAATCCAGAAAGGCAGGACAGGCCATGGAGAACTGGGAGCCTTGTTATGCTGATGGGCGGGATGTAAATTGCCAACAGACACTCGGGAGAAGTGTATGGTGTTTCCTGAAACATCTAAAAAACAAAGCAACAGAGCCTTGGGCACTGCCACTTATGGTCCTATAGCTTAGGGAAATTAAAATCAAAAAGACAGAGCCACCCCAAAGATTGGGACGCCTCTGTTTACAAGAACCTCGTTTACAGTACAAGTTCAACATCGCAGAAAGTGAAAAATGGATAAAGAAGTTGTGGTATTTACTTACAAAGCAATATCACTCAGCAATGAAATCTATGTCATCAGGCCCTTAGCATCACAATGAGTGGATTCAGGTATGAAGATTCTAACTGAAATAAGTCACACAGAAAAAGAAACATCATAAGATATCAGTAATACACGGAATGTAAACTTGGCTACACAGGAACTGAATTACAGAACAGAACAGGGTCTCAAATTTAGAAAACCAACTTATGCTTGCTTAAGGGTAAAGGTGAGTTGGGGTGCTGCATAAAACCAGAGATTGAAATGAGCACAGATAAAGTTCCTTAAGTCAAATATGGAATAGACAAGAGCTACTCCTTGCTCAACGAAATGGACTCAACACCGCATATTAAACGCCTAAGAATGTACCTGACTAGTAAGTATCGTAAAACCTATGGATTGCTATGTCTCCGAAAGAGAATCAAGCATGTGTACAGGGGCATAAACGCAGCAGTGATAGGATTGGAGAGGTTCGGTGAGCAAATGAAGACCCTTTGAAGTCATATTGCATGGTACCCATTCCACGGGTCTCAACTCTCCAGGTTTAAGGTATTCTTCCTTCAGCTAAAACATGCATGTGGAACCCAAGTATGATCAACCATGTGAACGGGAGACGTGTTCAAATATGTCTCAGTTTTCCTCCCCTGGTACTCGGGTGCAACATTCCAGACGCTTTACTAACACTCTCCCCACTTGGAGAGTCAGTCCCTTTAACCTCCTGTTTGGCCCAGTTTGCAATTTCTGCGGAAGATGAACAGGAATAGCGAGAACCAATGAGAGGCTAGCTGAAGGTGTCTGGACGGGCAAATTTAACTCTCATTTCCCACCAGGAAGAGGAAATAACCAAAGGCTCAGCGTGCCGTGCCGGAACCAGATTAGGGCCTGAAGCCATCCTGCGGTGTTGCGGCCAGCTCAAAAGAAAGCGAGTTGAACAAAGGAGCTCAGGGGCACTGTAATTCACAAACCTGCAGAGTTATAAATGACAGCTATCATCCAAAAATAGACTGAAGTAAGGCTGCCAAGAGGACTTGAAAGCGGGGCAGAATTGCAGGAAACCGATTTCAGGAGGTAGACTGGAATTGCATTGAAAGCATAGGAAAAGAGGCAGAACGTCCACAATGATGCACTTGGCCAAAAAGGGCGTATGCGTTTTTTCCTGAATATATTCAGGAAAAAACGCATACGCCCTTTTTGGCCAACCAAGCAAGCTTGCAAAGGAAATCTGCACTACAATGAAGTCTCACTTCCCCCCGGTCAAAAGGGCCATCTGAAGAAAGTGTAAAATCCAGAAAGGCAGGACAGGCCATGGACAACTGGGAGCCTTGTTATGCTGATGGGCGGGATGTAAATTGCCAACAACCACTCGGAGGAAGTGTATGGTGTTTCCTGAAACATCTAAAAAACAAAGCAACAGAACCTAGGGCACTTCCACTTATGGTCCTATAGCATAGGGAAATTAAAATCAAAAAGACACAGCCACCCCAAAGTTTGGAACGGCTCTGTTTACAAGAACCTCGTTTACAGTACAAGTTCAACATCGCAGAAAGTGAAAAATGGATAAAGAAGTTGTGGTATTTACTTACAAAGCAATATCACTCAGCAATGAAATCTGTGTCATCAGGCCCTTAGCAGCACAATGAGTGGATTCAGGTATGATGATTCTAACTGAAATAAGTCACACAGAAAAAGAAACATCATAAGATATCAGTAATACATGGAATGGAAACTTGGCTACACAGGAACTGAATTACAGAACAGAACAGGGTCTCAAATTTAGAAAAACAACTTATGCTTGCTTAAGGGTAAAGGTGAGTTGGGGTGCTGCATAAAACCAGAGATTGAAATGAGCACAGATAAAGTTCCTTAAGCCAAATATGGAATAGACAAGAGCTACTCCTTGCTCAACGAAATGGACTCAACACCCCATATTAAACGCCTAAGAATGTACCTGACTTGTAAGTATCTTAAAACCTATGGATTGCTATGTCTCCGAAAGAGAATCAAGCATGTGTACAGGGGCATAAACGCAGCAGTGATAGGATTGGAGAGGTTCGGTGAGCAAATGAAGACCCTTTGAAGTCATATTGCATGGTACCCATTCCACGGGTTTCAACTACCCAGGTTTAAGGTATTCTTCCTTCAGCTAAAACATGCATGTGGAACCTAGAGTATGATCAACCATGTGATCGGGAGACGTGTTCAAATATGTCTCAGTTTTCCTCCCCTGGTACTCGGGTGCAACATTCCAGACGCTTTACTAACACTCTCCCCACTTGGAGAGTCAGTCCGTTTAACCTCCTGTTTGGCCCAGTTTGCAATTTCTGCGGAAGATGAACAGGAATAGCGAGAACCAATGAGAGGCTAGCTGGAGGTGTCTGGACGGGCAAATTTAACTCTCATTTCCCACCAGGAAGAGGAATTAACCAAAGGCTCAGCGTGCCGGGCCGGAACCAGATTAGGGCCTGAAGCCATCCTGCGGTGTTGCGGCCAGGTCACAAGAAAGCGAGTTGAAGAAAGGAGCTCAGGGGCACTGTAATTCACAAACCTGCAGAGTTATAAATGACAGCTATCGTCCAAAAATAGACTGAAGTAAGGCTGCCAAGAGGACTTGAAAGCGGGGCAGAATTGCAGGAAACCGATTTCAGGAGGTAGACTGGAATTGCATTGAAAGCATAGGAAAAGAGGCAGAACGTCCACAATGATGCACTTGGCCAAAAAGGGCGTATGCGTTTTTTCCTGAATATATTCAGGAAAAAACGCATACGCCCTTTCTGGCCAACCAAGCAAGCTTGCAAAGGAAATCTGCACTACAATGAAGTCTCACTTCCCCCCCGGTCAAAAGGGCCATCTGAAAAAAGTGTAAAATCCAGAAAGGCAGGACAGGCCATGGAGAACTGGGAGCCTTGTTATGCTGATGGGCGGGATGTAAATTGCCAACAGACACTCGGGAGAAGTGTATGGTGTTTCCTGAAAGATCTAAAAAACAAAGCAACAGAACCTAGGGCACTTCCACTTATGGTCCTATAGCTTAGGGAAATTAAAATCAAAAAGACACAGCCACCCCAAAGTTTGGAACGGCTCTGTTTACAAGAACCTCGTTTACAGTACAAGTTCAACTGCGCAGAAAGTGAAAAATGGATAAAGAAGTTGTGGTATTTACTTACAAAGCAATATCACTCAGCAATGAAATCTGTGTCATCAGGCCCTTAGCAGCACAATGAGTGGATTCAGGTATGATGATTCTAACTGAAATAAGTCACACAGAAAAAGAAACATCATAAGATATCAGTAATACACGGAATGGAAACTTGGCTACACAGGAACTGAATTACAGAACAGAACAGGGTTTCAAATTTAGAAAACCAACTTATTCTTGATTAAGGGTAAAGGTGAGATGGGGTGCTGCATAAAACCAGAGATTGAAATGAGCACAGATAAAGTTCCTTAAGCCAAATATGGAATAGACAAGAGCTACTCCTTGCTCAACGAAATGGACTCAACACCCCATATTAAACGCCTAAGAATGTACCTGACTAGTAAGTATCGTAAAACCTATGGATTGCTATGTCTCCGAAAGAGAATCAAGCATGTGTACAGGGGCATAAACGCAGCAGTGATAGGATTGGAGAGGTTCGGTGAGCAAATGAAGACCCTTTGAAGTCATATTGCATGGTACCCATTCCACGGGTTTCAACTCTCCAGGTTTAAGGTATTCTTCCTTCAGCTAAAACATGCATGTGGAACCCAAGTATGATCAACCATGTGAACGGGAGACGTGTTCAAATATGTCTCAGTTTTCCTCCCCTGGTACTCGGGTGCAACATTCCAGACGCTTTACTAACACTCTCCCCACTTGGAGAGTCAGCGCCTTTAACCTCCTGTTTGGCCCAGTTTGCAATTTCTGCGGAAGATGAACAGGAATAGCGAGAACCAATGAGAGGCTAGCTGGAGGTGTCTGGACGGGCAAATTTAACTCTCATTTCCCACCAGGAAGAGGAATTAACCAAAGGCTCAGCATGCCGGGCCGGAACCAGATTAGGGCCTGAAGCCATCCTGCGGTGTTGCGGCCAGCTCACAAGAAAGCGAGTTGAAGAAAGGAGCTCAGGGGCACTGTAATTCACAAACCTGCAGAGTTATAAATGACAGCTATCGTCCAAAAATAGACTGAAGTAAGTCTGCCAAGAGGACTTGAAAGCGGGGCAGAATTGCAGGAAACCGATTTCAGGAGGTAGACTGGAATTGCATTGAAAGCATAGGAAAAGAGGCAGAACGTCCACAATGATGCACTTGGCCAAAAAGGGCGTATGCGTTTTTTCCTGAATATATTCAGGAAAAAACGCATACGCCCTTTTTGGCCAACCAAGCAAGCTTGCAAAGGAAATCTGCACTACAATGAAGTCTCACTTCCCCCCGGTCAAAAGGGCCATCTGAAAAAAGTGTAAAATCCAGAAAGGCAACAGGCCATGGAGAACTGGGAGCCTTGTTATGCTGATGGGCGGGATGTAAATTGCCAACAGACACTTGGGAGAAGTGTATGGTGTTTCCTGAAACATCTAAAAAACAATGCAACAGAGCCTAGGGCACTGCCCCTTATGGTCCTATAGCTTAGGGAAATTAAAATCAAAAAGACACAGCCACCCCAAAGTTTGGAACGGCTCTGTTTACAAGAACCTCGTTTACAGTACAAGTTCAACATCGCAGAAAGTGAAAAATGGATAAAGAAGTTGTGGTATTTACTTACAAAGCAATATCACTCAGCAATGAAATCTGTGTCATCAGGCCCTTAGCAGCACAATGAGTGGATTCAGGTATGATGATTCTAACTGAAATAAGTCACACAGAAAAAGAAACATCATAAGATATCAGTAATTCACGGAATGGAAACTTGGCTACACAGGAACTGAATTACAGAACAGAACAGGGTCTCAAATTTAGAAAACCAACTTATTCTTGCTTAAGGGTAAAGGTGAGATGGGGTGCTGCATAAAACCAGAGATTGAAATGAGCACAGATAAAGTTCCTTAAGCCAAATATGGAAAAGACAAGAGCTACTCCTTGCTCAACGAAATGGACTCAACACCGCATATTAAACGCCTAAGAATGTACCTGACTTGTAAGTATCTTAAAACCTATGGATTGCTATGTCTCCGAAAGAGAATCAAGCATGTGTACAGGGGCATAAACGCAGCAGTGATAGGATTGGAGAGGTTCGGTGAGCAAATGAAGACCCTTTGAAGTCATATTGCATGGTACCCATTCCACGGGTTTCAACTACCCAGGTTTAAGGTATTCTTCCTTCAGCTAAAACATGCATGTGGAACCTAGAGTATGATCAACCATGTGATCGGGAGACGTGTTCAAATATGTCTCAGTTTTCCTCCCCTGGTACTCGGGTGCAACATTCCAGACGCTTTACTAACACTCTCCCCACTTGGAGAGTCAGTCCCTTTAACCTCCTGTTTGGCCCAGTTTGCAATTTCTGCGGAAGATGAACAGGAATAGCGAGAACCAATGAGAGGCTAGCTGGAGGTGTCTGGACGGGCAAATTTAACTCTCATTTCCCACCAGGAAGAGGAATTAACCAAAGGCTCAGCATGCCGGGCCGGAACCAGATTAGGGCCTGAAGCCATCCTGCGGTGTTGCGGCCAGCTCACAAGAAAGCGAGTTGAAGAAAGGAGCTCAGGGGCACTGTAATTCACAAACCTGCAGAGTTATAAATGACAGCTATCGTCCAAAAATAGACTGAAGTAAGTCTGCCAAGAGGACTTGAAAGCGGGGCAGAATTGCAGGAAACCGATTTCAGGAGGTAGACTGGAATTGCATTGAAAGCATAGGAAAAGAGGCAGAACGTCCACAATGATGCACTTGGCCAAAAAGGGCGTATGCGTTTTTTCCTGAATATATTCAGGAAAAAACGCATATGCCCTTTTTGGCCAACCAAGCAAGCTTGCAAAGGAAATCTGCACTACAATGAAGTCTCACTTCCCCCCGGTCAAAAGGGCCATCTGAAAAAAGTGTAAAATCCAGAAAGGCAATAGGCCATGGAGAACTGGGAGCCTTGTTATGCTGATGGGCGGGATGTAAATTGCCAACAGACACTTGGGAGAAGTGTATGGTGTTTCCTGAAACATCTAAAAAACAATGCAACAGAGCCTAGGGCACTGCCCCTTATGGTCCTATAGTTTAGGGAAATTAAAATCAAAAAGACACAGCCACCCCAAAGTTTGGAACGGCTCTGTTTACAAGAACTTCGTTTACAGTACAAGTTCAACATCGCAGAAAGTGAAAAATGGATAAAGAAGTTGTGGTATTTACTTACAAAGCAATATCACTCAGCAATGAAATCTGTGTCATCAGGCCCTTAGCAGCACAATGAGTGGATTCAGGTATGATGATTCTAACTGAAATAAGTCACACAGAAAAAGAAACATCATAAGATATCAGTAATTCACGGAATGGAAACTTGGCTACACAGGAACTGAATTACAGAACAGAACAGGGTCTCAAATTTAGAAAACCAACTTATTCTTGCTTAAGGGTAAAGGTGAGATGGGGTGCTGCATAAAACCAGAGATTGAAATGAGCACAGATAAAGTTCCTTAAGCCAAATATGGAATAGACAAGAGCTACTCCTTGCTCAACGAAATGGACTCAACACCGCATATTAAACGCCTAAGAATGTACCTGACTTGTAAGTATCTTAAAACCTATGGATTGCTATGTCTCCGAAAGAGAATCAAGCATGTGTACAGGGGCATAAACGCAGCAGTGATAGGATTGGAGAGGTTCGGTGAGCAAATGAAGACCCTTTGAAGTCATATTGCATGGTACCCATTCCACGGGTTTCAACTACCCAGGTTTAAGGTATTCTTCCTTCAGCTAAAACATGCATGTGGAACCTAGAGTATGATCAACCATGTGATCGGGAGACGTGTTCAAATATGTCTGTTTTCCTCCCCTGGTACTCGGGTGCAACATTCCAGACGCTTTACTAACACTCTCCCCACTTGGAGAGTCAGTCTCTTTAACCTCCTGTTTGGCCCAGTTTGCAATTTCTGCGGAAGATGAACAGGAATAGCGAGAACCAATGAGAGGCTAGCTGGAGGTGTCTGGACGGGCAAATTTAACTCTCATTTCCCACCAGGAAGAGGAATTAACCAAAGGCTCAGCATGCCGGGCCGGAACCAGATTAGGGCCTGAAGCCATCCTGCGGTGTTGCGGCCAGGTCACAAGAAAGCGAGTTGAAGAAAGGAGCTCAGGGGCACTGTAATTCACAAACCTGCAGAGTTATAAATGACAGCTATCGTCCAAAAATAGACTGAAGTAAGGCTGCCAAGAGGACTTGAAAGCGGGGCAGAATTGCAGGAAACCGATTGCAGGAGGTAGACTGGAATTGCATTGAAAGCATAGGAAAAGAGGCAGAACGTCCACAATGATGCACTTGGCCAAAAAGGGCGTATGCGTTTTTTCCTGAATATATTCAGGAAAAAACGCATACGCCCTTTTTGGCCAACCAAGCAAGCTTGCAAAGGAAATCTGCACTACAATGAAGTCTCACTTCCCCCCGGTCAAAAGGGCCATCTGAAAAAAGTGTAAAATCCAGAAAGGCAGGACAGACCATGGAGAACTGGGAGCCTTGTTATGCTGATGGGCGGGATGTAAATTGCCAACAACCACTCGGGAGAAGTGTATGGTGTTTCCTGAAACATCTAAAAAACAAAGCAACAGAACCTAGGCCACTTCCACTTATGGTCCTATAGCTTAGGGAAATTAAAATCAAAAAGACACAGCCACCCCAAAGTTTGGAACGGCTCTGTTTACAAGAACCTCGTTAACAGTACAAGTTCAACATCGCAGAAAGTGAAAAATGGATAAAGAAGTTGTGGTATTTACTTACAAAGCAATATCACTCAGCAATGAAATCTGTGTCATCAGGCCCTTAGCATCACAATGAGTGGATTCAGGTATGATGATTCTAACTGAAATAAGTCACACAGAAAAAGAAACATCATAAGATATCAGTAATACACGGAATGTAAACTTGACTACACAGGAACTGAATTACAGAACAGAACAGGGTCTCAAATTTAGAAAACCAACTTATTCTTGCTTAAGGGTAAAGGTGAGTTGGGGTGCTGCATAAAACCAGAGATTGAAATGAGCACAGATAAAGTTCCTTAAGCCAAATATGGAATAGACAAGAGCTACTCCTTGCTCAACGAAATGGACTCAACACCCCATATTAAACGCCTAAGAATGTACCTGACTAGTAAGTATCTTAAAACCTATGGATTGCTATGTCTCCAAAAGAGAATCAAGCATGTGTACAGGGGCATAAACGCAGCAGTGATAGGATTGGAGAGGTTCGGTGAGCAAATGAAGACCCTTTGAAGTCATATTGCATGGTACCCATTCCACGGGTTTCAACTACCCAGGTTTAAGGTTTTCTTCCTTCAGCTAAAACATGCATGTGGAACCTAGAGTATGATCAACCATGTGATCAGGAGACGTGTTCAAATATGTCTCAGTTTTCCTCCCCTGGTACTCGGGTGCAACATTCCAGACGCTTTACTAACACTCTCCCCACTTGGAGAGTCAGTCCCTTTAACCTCCTGTTTGGCCCAGTTTGCAATTTCTGCGGAAGATGAACAGGAATAGCGAGAACCAATGAGAGGCTAGCTGGAGGTGTCTGGACGGGCAAATTTAACTCTCATTTCCCACCAGGAAGAGGAATTAACCAAAGGCTCAGCATGCCGGGCCGGAACCAGATTAGGGCCTGAAGCCATCCTGCGGTGTTGCGGCCAGGTCACAAGAAAGCGAGTTGAAGAAAGGAGCTCAGGGGCACTGTAATTCACAAACCTGCAGAGTTATAAATGACAGCTATCGTCCAAAAATAGACTGAAGTAAGGCTGCCAAGAGGACTTGAAAGCGGGGCAGAATTGCAGGAAACCGATTTCAGGAGGTAGACTGGAATTGCATTGAAAGCATAGGAAAAGAGGCAGAACGTCCACAATGATGCACTTGGCCAAAAAGGGCGTATGCGTTTTTTCCTGAATATATTCAGGAAAAAACGCATACGCCCTTTTTGGCCAACCAAGCAAGCTTGCAAAGGAAATCTGCACTACAATGAAGTCTCACTTCCCCCCGGTCAAAAGGGCCATCTGAAAAAAGTGTAAAATCCAGAAAGGCAACAGGCCATGGAGAACTGGGAGCCTTGTTATGCTGATGGGCGGGATGTAAATTGCCAACAGACACTTGGGAGAAGTGTATGGTGTTTCCTGAAACATCTAAAAAACAAAGCAACAGAGCCTAGGGCACTTCCACTTATGGTCCTATAGCTTAGGGAAATTAAAATCAAAAAGACACAGCCACCCCAAAGTTTGGAACGGCTCTGTTTACAAGAACCTCGTTTACAGTACAAGTTCAACATCGCAGAAAGTGAAAAATGGATAAAGAAGTTGTGGTATTCACTTACAAAGAAATATCACTCAGCAATGAAATCTATGTCATCAGGCCCTTAGCAGCACAATGAGTGGATTCAGGTATGATGATTCTAACTGAAATAAGTCACACAGAAAAAGAAACATCATAAGATATCAGTAATACACGGAATGGAAACTTGGCTACACAGGAACTGAATTACAGAACAGAACAGGGTCTCAAATTTAGAAAAACAACTTATGCTTGCTTAAGGGTAAAGGTGAGTTGGGGTGCTGCATAAAACCAGAGATTGAAATGAGCACAGATAAAGTTCCTTAAGCCAAATATGGAATAGACAAGAGCTACTCCTTGCTCAATGAAATGGACTCAACACCGCATATTAAACGCCTAAGAATGTACCTGACTTGTAAGTATCTTAAAACCTATGGATTGCTATGTCTCCGAAAGAGAATCAAGCATGTGTACAGGGGCATAAACGCAGCAGTGATAGGATTGGAGAGGTTCGGTGAGCAAATGAAGACCCTTTGAAGTCATATTGCATGGTACCCATTCCACGGGTCTCAACTCTCCAGGTTTAAGGTATTCTTCCTTCAGCTAAAACATGCATGTGGAACCTAGAGTATGATCAACCATGTGATCGGGAGACGTGTTCAAATATGTCTGTTTTCCTCCCCTGGTACTCGGGTGCAACATTCCAGACGCTTTACTAACACTCTCCCCACTTGGAGAGTCAGTCTCTTTAACCTCCTGTTTGGCCCAGTTTGCAATTTCTGCGGAAGATGAACAGGAATAGCGAGAACCAATGAGAGGCTAGCTGGAGGTGTCTGGACGGGCAAATTTAACTCTCATTTCCCACCAGGAAGAGGAATTAACCAAAGGCTCAGCATGCCGGGCCGGAACCAGATTAGGGCCTGAAGCCATCCTGCGGTGTTGCGGCCAGGTCACAAGAAAGCGAGTTGAAGAAAGGATCTCAGGGGCACTGCAATTCACAAACCTGCAGAGTTATAAATGACAGCTATCGTCCAAAAATAGACTGAAGTAAGGCTGCCAAGAGGACTTGAAAGCGGGGCAGAATTGCAGGAAACCGATTTCAGGAGGTAGACTGGAATTGCATTGAAAGCATAGGAAAAGAGGCAGAACGTCCACAATGATGCACTTGGCCAAAAAGGGCGTATGCGTTTTTTCCTGAATATATTCAGGAAAAAACGCATACGCCCTTTTTGGCCAACCAAGCAAGCTTGCAAAGGAAATCTGCACTACAATGAAGTCTCACTTCCCCCCGGTCAAAAGGGCCATCTGAAAAAAGTGTAAAATCCAGAAAGGCAGGACAGACCATGGAGAACTGGGAGCCTTGTTATGCTGATGGGCGGGATGTAAATTGCCAACAACCACTCGGGAGAAGTGTATGGTGTTTCCTGAAACATCTAAAAAACAAAGCAACAGAACCTAGGCCACTTCCACTTATGGTCCTATAGCTTAGGGAAATTAAAATCAAAAAGACACAGCCACCCCAAAGTTTGGAACGGCTCTGTTTACAAGAACCTCGTTAACAGTACAAGTTCAACATCGCAGAAAGTGAAAAATGGATAAAGAAGTTGTGGTATTTACTTACAAAGCAATATCACTCAGCAATGAAATCTGTGTCATCAGGCCCTTAGCATCACAATGAGTGGATTCAGGTATGATGATTCTAACTGAAATAAGTCACACAGAAAAAGAAACATCATAAGATATCAGTAATACACGGAATGTAAACTTGACTACACAGGAACTGAATTACAGAACAGAACAGGGTCTCAAATTTAGAAAACCAACTTATTCTTGCTTAAGGGTAAAGGTGAGTTGGGGTGCTGCATAAAACCAGAGATTGAAATGAGCACAGATAAAGTTCCTTAAGCCAAATATGGAATAGACAAGAGCTACTCCTTGCTCAACGAAATGGACTCAACACCCCATATTAAACGCCTAAGAATGTACCTGACTAGTAAGTATCTTAAAACCTATGGATTGCTATGTCTCCGAAAGAGAATCAAGCATGTGTACAGGGGCATAAACGCAGCAGTGATAGGATTGGAGAGGTTCGGTGAGCAAATGAAGACCCTTTGAAGTCATATTGCATGGTACCCATTCCACGGATTTCAACTACCCAGGTTTAAGGTTTTCTTCCTTCAGCTAAAACATGCATGTGGAACCTAGAGTATGATCAACCATGTGATCGGGAGACGTGTTCAAATATGTCTCAGTTTTCCTCCCCTGGTACTCGGGTGCAACATTCCAGACGCTTTACTAACACTCTCCCCACTTGGAGAGTCAGTCCCTTTAACCTCCTGTTTGGCCCAGTTTGCAATTTCTGCGGAAGATGAACAGGAATAGCGAGAACCAATGAGAGGCTAGCTGGAGGTGTCTGGACGGGCAAATTTAACTCTCATTTCCCACCAGGAAGAGGAATTAACCAAAGGCTCAGCATGCCGGGCCGGAACCAGATTAGGGCCTGAAGCCATCCTGCGGTGTTGCGGCCAGGTCACAAGAAAGCGAGTTGAAGAAAGGAGCTCAGGGGCACTGTAATTCACAAACCTGCAGAGTTATAAATGACAGCTATCGTCCAAAAATAGACTGAAGTAAGGCTGCCAAGAGGACTTGAAAGCGGGGCAGAATTGCAGGAAACCGATTTCAGGAGGTAGACTGGAATTGCATTGAAAGCATAGGAAAAGAGGCAGAACGTCCACAATGATGCACTTGGCCAAAAAGGGCGTATGCGTTTTTTCCTGAATATATTCAGGAAAAAACGCATACGCCCTTTTTGGCCAACCAAGCAAGCTTGCAAAGGAAATCTGCACTACAATGAAGTCTCACTTCCCCCCGGTCAAAAGGGCCATCTGAAAAAAGTGTAAAATCCAGAAAGGCAGGACAGACCATGGAGAACTGGGAGCCTTGTTATGCTGATGGGCGGGATGTAAATTGCCAACAACCACTCGGGAGAAGTGTATGGTGTTTCCTGAAACATCTAAAAAACAAAGCAACAGAACCTAGGCCACTTCCACTTATGGTCCTATAGCTTAGGGAAATTAAAATCAAAAAGACACAGCCACCCCAAAGTTTGGAACGGCTCTGTTTACAAGAACCTCGTTAACAGTACAAGTTCAACATCGCAGAAAGTGAAAAATGGATAAAGAAGTTGTGGTATTTACTTACAAAGCAATATCACTCAGCAATGAAATCTGTGTCATCAGGCCCTTAGCATCACAATGAGTGGATTCAGGTATGATGATTCTAACTGAAATAAGTCACACAGAAAAAGAAACATCATAAGATATCAGTAATACACGGAATGTAAACTTGACTACACAGGAACTGAATTACAGAACAGAACAGGGTCTCAAATTTAGAAAACCAACTTATTCTTGCTTAAGGGTAAAGGTGAGTTGGGGTGCTGCATAAAACCAGAGATTGAAATGAGCACAGATAAAGTTCCTTAAGCCAAATATGGAATAGACAAGAGCTACTCCTTGCTCAACGAAATGGACTCAACACCCCATATTAAACGCCTAAGAATGTACCTGACTAGTAAGTATCTTAAAACCTATGGATTGCTATGTCTCCAAAAGAGAATCAAGCATGTGTACAGGGGCATTAACGCAGCAGTGATAGGATTGGAGAGGTTCGGTGAGCAAATGAAGACCCTTTGAAGTCATATTGCATGGTACCCATTCCACGGGTTTCAACTACCCAGGTTTAAGGTTTTCTTCCTTCAGCTAAAACATGCATGTGGAACCTAGAGTATGATCAACCATGTGATCAGGAGACGTGTTCAAATATGTCTCAGTTTTCCTCCCCTGGTACTCGGGTGCAACATTCCAGACGCTTTACTAACACTCTCCCCACTTGGAGAGTCAGTCCCTTTAACCTCCTGTTTGGCCCAGTTTGCAATTTCTGCGGAAGATGAACAGGAATAGCGAGAACCAATGAGAGGCTAGCTGGAGGTGTCTGGACGGGCAAATTTAACTCTCATTTCCCACCAGGAAGAGGAATTAACCAAAGGCTCAGCATGCAGGGCCGGAACCAGATTAGGGCCTGAAGCCATCCTGCGGTGTTGCGGCCAGGTCACAAGAAAGCGAGTTGAAGAAAGGAGCTCAGGGGCACTGTAATTCACAAACCTGCAGAGTTATAAATGACAGCTATCGTCCAAAAATAGACTGAAGTAAGGCTGCCAAGAGGACTTGAAAGCGGGGCAGAATTGCAGGAAACCGATTTCAGGAGGTAGACTGGAATTGCATTGAAAGCATAGGAAAAGAGGCAGAACGTCCACAATGATGCACTTGGCCAAAAAGGGCGTATGCGTTTTTTCCTGAATATATTCAGGAAAAAACGCATACGCCCTTTTTGGCCAACCAAGCAAGCTTGCAAAGGAAATCTGCACTACAATGAAGTCTCACTTCCCCCCGGTCAAAAGGGCCATCTGAAAAAAGTGTAAAATCCAGAAAGGCAACAGGCCATGGAGAACTGGGAGCCTTGTTATGCTGATGGGCGGGATGTAAATTGCCAACAGACACTTGGGAGAAGTGTATGGTGTTTCCTGAAACATCTAAAAAACAAAGCAACAGAGCCTAGGGCACTTCCACTTATGGTCCTATAGCTTAGGGAAATTAAAATCAAAAAGACACAGCCACCCCAAAGTTTGGAACGGCTCTGTTTACAAGAACCTCGTTTACAGTACAAGTTCAACATCGCAGAAAGTGAAAAATGGATAAAGAAGTTGTGGTATTCACTTACAAAGAAATATCACTCAGCAATGAAATCTATGTCATCAGGCCCTTAGCAGCACAATGAGTGGATTCAGGTATGATGATTCTAACTGAAATAAGTCACACAGAAAAAGAAACATCATAAGATATCAGTAATACACGGAATGGAAACTTGGCTACACAGGAACTGAATTACAGAACAGAACAGGGTCTCAAATTTAGAAAAACAACTTATGCTTGCTTAAGGGTAAAGGTGAGTTGGGGTGCTGCATAAAACCAGAGATTGAAATGAGCACAGATAAAGTTCCTTAAGCCAAATATGGAATAGACAAGAGCTACTCCTTGCTCAATGAAATGGACTCAACACCGCATATTAAACGCCTAAGAATGTACCTGACTTGTAAGTATCTTAAAACCTATGGATTGCTATGTCTCCGAAAGAGAATCAAGCATGTGTACAGGGGCATAAATGCAGCAGTGATAGGATTGGAGAGGTTCGGTGAGCAAATGAAGACCCTTTGAAGTCATATTGCATGGTACCCATTCCACGGGTTTCAACTACCCAGGTTTAAGGTATTCTTCTTTCAGCTAAAACATGCATGTGGAACCTAGAGTATGATCAACCATGTGATCGGGAGACGTGTTCAAATATGTCTGTTTTCCTCCCCTGGTACTCGGGTGCAACATTCCAGACGCTTTACTAACACGCTCCCCACTTGGAGAGTCAGTCTCTTTAACCTCCTGTTTGGCCCAGTTTGCAATTTCTGCGGAAGATGAACAGGAATAGCGAGAACCAATGAGAGGCTAGCTGGAGGTGTCTGGACGGGCAAATTTAACTCTCATTTCCCACCAGGAAGAGGAATTAACCAAAGGCTCAGCATGCCGGGCCGGAACCAGATTAGGGCCTGAAGCCATCCTGCGGTGTTGCGGCCAGGTCACAAGAAAGCGAGTTGAAGAAAGGATCTCAGGGGCACTGCAATTCACAAACCTGCAGAGTTATAAATGACAGCTATCGTCCAAAAATAGACTGAAGTAAGGCTGCCAAGAGGACTTGAAAGCGGGGCAGAATTGCAGGAAACCGATTTCAGGAGGTAGACTGGAATTGCATTGAAAGCATAGGAAAAGAGGCAGAACGTCCACAATGATGCACTTGGCCAAAAAGGGCGTATGCGTTTTTTCCTGAATATATTCAGGAAAAAACGCATACGCCCTTTTTGGCCAACCAAGCAAGCTTGCAAAGGAAATCTGCACTACAATGAAGTCTCACTTCCCCCCGGTCAAAAGGGCCATCTGAAAAAAGTGTAAAATCCAGAAAGGCAGGACAGACCATGGAGAACTGGGAGCCTTGTTATGCTGATGGGCGGGATGTAAATTGCCAACAACCACTCGGGAGAAGTGTATGGTGTTTCCTGAAACATCTAAAAAACAAAGCAACAGAACCTAGGCCACTTCCACTTATGGTCCTATAGCTTAGGGAAATTAAAATCAAAAAGACACAGCCACCCCAAAGTTTGGAACGGCTCTGTTTACAAGAACCTCGTTAACAGTACAAGTTCAACATCACAGAAAGTGAAAAATGGATAAAGAAGTTGTGGTATTTACTTACAAAGCAATATCACTCAGCAATGAAATCTGTGTCATCAGGCCCTTAGCATCACAATGAGTGGATTCAGGTATGATGATTCTAACTGAAATAAGTCACACAGAAAAAGAAACATCATAAGATATCAGTAATACACGGAATGTAAACTTGACTACACAGGAACTGAATTACAGAACAGAACAGGGTCTCAAATTTAGAAAACCAACTTATTCTTGCTTAAGGGTAAAGGTGAGTTGGGGTGCTGCATAAAACCAGAGATTGAAATGAGCACAGATAAAGTTCCTTAAGCCAAATATGGAATAGACAAGAGCTACTCCTTGCTCAACGAAATGGACTCAACACCCCATATTAAACGCCTAAGAATGTACCTGACTAGTAAGTATCTTAAAACCTATGGATTGCTATGTCTCCGAAAGAGAATCAAGCATGTGTACAGGGGCATAAACGCAGCAGTGATAGGATTGGAGAGGTTCGGTGAGCAAATGAAGACCCTTTGAAGTCATATTGCATGGTACCCATTCCACGGATTTCAACTACCCAGGTTTAAGGTTTTCTTCCTTCAGCTAAAACATGCATGTGGAACCTAGAGTATGATCAACCATGTGATCGGGAGACGTGTTCAAATATGTCTCAGTTTTCCTCCCCTGGTACTCGGGTGCAACATTCCAGACGCTTTACTAACACTCTCCCCACTTGGAGAGTCAGTCCCTTTAACCTCCTGTTTGGCCCAGTTTGCAATTTCTGCGGAAGATGAACAGGAATAGCGAGAACCAATGAGAGGCTAGCTGGAGGTGTCTGGACGGGCAAATTTAACTCTCATTTCCCACCAGGAAGAGGAATTAACCAAAGGCTCAGCATGCCGGGCCGGAACCAGATTAGGGCCTGAAGCCATCCTGCGGTGTTGCGGCCAGCTCAAAAGAAAGCGAGTTGAAGAAAGGAGCTCAGGGGCACTGTAATTCACAAACCTGCAGAGTTATAAATGACAGCTATCGTCCAAAAATAGACTGAAGTAAGGCTGCCAAGAGGACTTGAAAGCGGGGCAGAATTGCAGGAAACCGATTTCAGGAGGTAGACTGGAATTGCATTGAAAGCATAGGAAAAGAGGCAGAACGTCCACAATGATGCACTTGGCCAAAAAGGGCGTATGCGTTTTTTCCTGAATATATTCAGGAAAAAACGCATACGCCCTTTTTGGCCAACCAAGCAAGCTTGCAAAGGAAATCTGCACTACAATGAAGTCTCACTTCCCCCCAGTCGAAAGGGCCATCTGAAAAAAGTGTAAAATCCACAAAGGCAGGACAGGCCATGGAGAACTGGGAGCCTTGTTATGCTGATGGGCGGGATGTAAATTGCCAACAACCACTCGGGAGAAGTGTATGGTGTTTCCTGAAACATCTAAAAAACAAAGCAACAGAGCCTAGGGCACTTCCACTTATGGTCCTATAGCTTAGGGAAATTAAAATCAAAAAGACACAGCCACCCCAAAGTTTGGAACGGCTCTGTTTACAAGAACCTCGTTTACAGTACAAGTTCAACATCGCAGAAAGTGAAAAATGGATAAAGAAGTTGTGGTATTCACTTACAAAGCAATATCACTCAGCAATGAAATCTATGTCATCAGGCCCTTAGCAGCACAATGAGTGGATTCAGGTATGATGATTCTAACTGAAATAAGTCACACAGAAAAAGAAACATCATAAGATATCAGTAATACACGGAATGGAAACTTGGCTACACAGGAACTGAATTACAGAACAGAACAGGGTCTCAAATTTAGAAAACCAACTTATTCTTGCTTAAGGGTAAAGGTGAGTTGGGGTGCTGCATAAAACCAGAGATTGAAATGAGCACAGATAAAGTTCCTTAAGCCAAATATGGAATAGACAAGAGCTACTCCTTGCTCAACGAAATGGACTCAACACCGCATATTAAACGCCTAAGAATGTACCTGACTTGTAAGTATCTTAAAACCTATGGATTGCTATGTCTCCGAAAGAGAATCAAGCATGTGTACAGGGGCATAAACGCAGCAGTGATAGGATTGGAGAGGTTCGGTGCGCAAATGAAGACCCTTTGAAGTCATATTGCATGGTACCCATTCCACAGGTTTCAACTACCCAGGTTTAAGGTATTCTTCCTTCAGCTAAAACATGCATGTGGAACCCAAGTATGATCAACCATGTGAACGGGAGACGTGTTCAAATATGTCTCAGTTTTCCTCCCCTGGTACTCGGGTGCAACATTCCAGACGCTTTACTAACACTCTCCCCACTTGGAGAGTCAGTCCCTTTAACCTCCTGTTTGGCCCAGTTTGCAATTTCTGCGGAAGATGAACAGGAATAGCGAGAACCAATGAGAGACTAGCTGGAGGTGTCTGGACGGGCAAATTTAACTCTCATTTCCCACCAGGAAGAGGAATTAACCAAAGGCTCAGCATGCCGGGCCGGAACCAGATTAGGGCCTGAAGCCATCCTGCGGTGTTGCGGCCAGGTCACAAGAAAGCGAGTTGAAGAAAGGAGCTCAGGGGCACTGCAATTCACAAACCTGCAGAGTTATAAATGACAGCTATCGTCCAAAAATAGACTGAAGTAAGGCTGCCAAGAGGACTTGAAAGCGGGGCAGAATTGCAGGAAACCGATTTCAGGAGGTAGACTGGAATTGCATTGAAAGCATAGGAAAAGAGGCAGAACGTCCACAATGATGCACTTGGCCAAAAAGGGCGTATGCGTTTTTTCCTGAATATATTCAGGAAAAAACGCATACGCCCTTTTTGGCCAACCAAGCAAGCTTGCAAAGGAAATCTGCACTACAATGAAGTCTCACTTCCCCCCGGTCAAAAGGGCCATCTGAAAAAAGTGTAAAATCCAGAAAGGCAGGACAGGCCATGGAGAACTGGGAGCCTTGTTATGCTGATGGGCGGGATGTAAATTGCCAACAGACACTCGGGAGAAGTGTATGGTGTTTCCTGAAACATCTAAAAAAGAAAGCAACAGAGCCTAGGGCACAGGCACTTATGGTCCTATAGCTTAGGGAAATTAAAATCAAAAAGACACAGCCACCCCAAAGTTTGGGACGCCTCTGTTTACAAGAACCTCGTTTACAGTACAAGTTCAACATCGCAGAAAGTGAAAAATGGATAAAGAAGTTGTGGTATTTACTTACAAAGCAATATCACTCAGCAATGAAATCTATGTCATCAGGCCCTTAGCATCACAATGAGTGGATTCAGGTATGATGATTCTAACTGAAATAAGTCACACAGAAAAAGAAACATCATAAGATATCAGTAATACACGGAATGGAAACTTGGCTACACAGGAACTGAATTACAGAACAGAACAGGGTCTCAAATTTAGAAAACCAACTTATGCTTGCTTAAGGGTAAAGGTGAGTTGGGGTGCTGCATAAAACCAGAGATTGAAATGAGCACAGATAAAGTTCCTTAAGTCAAATATGGAATAGACAAGAGCTACTCCTTGCTCAACGAAATGGACTCAACACCGCATATTAAACGCCTAAGAATGTACCTGACTAGTAAGTATCGTAAAACCTATGGATTGCTATGTCTCCAAAAGAGAATCAAGCATGTGTACAGGGGCATAAACGCAGCAGTAATAGGATTGGAGAGGTTTGGTGAGCAAATGAAGACCCTTTGAAGTCATATTGCATGGTACCCATTCCACGGGTCTCAACTCTCCAGTTTAAGGTATTCTAACTTCAGCTAAAACATGCATGTGGAACCCAAGTATGATCAACCATGTGAACAGGAGACGTGTTCAAATATGTCTCAGTTTTCCTCCCCTGGTACTCGGGTGCAACATTCCAGACGCTTTACTAACACTCTCCCCACTTGGAGAGTCAGTCCCTTTAACCTCCTGTTTGGCCCAGTTTGCAATTTCTGCGGAAGATGAACAGGAATAGCGAGAACCAATGAGAGGCTAGCTGGAGGTGTCTGGACGGGCAAATTTAACTCTCATTTCCCACCAGGAAGAGGAATTAACCAAAGGCTCAGCATGCCGGGCCGGAACCAGATTAGGGCCTGAAGCCATCCTGCGGTGTTGCGGCCAGGTCACAAGAAAGCGAGTTGAAGAAAGGAGCTCAGGGGCACTGTAATTCACAAACCTGCAGAGTTATAAATGACAGCTATCGTCCAAAAATAGACTGAAGTAAGGCTGCCAAGAGGACTTGAAAGCGGGGCAGAATTGCAGGAAACCGATTTCAGGAGGTAGACTGGAATTGCATTGAAAGCATAGGAAAAGAGGCAGAACGTCCACAATGATGCACTTGGCCAAAAAGGGCGTATGCGTTTTTTCCTGAATATATTCAGGAAAAAACGCATACGCCCTTTTTGGCCAACCAAGCAAGCTTGCAAAGGAAATCTGCATTACAATGAAGTCTCACTTCCCCCCGGTCAAAAGGGCCATCTGAAAAAAGTGTAAAATCCAGAAAGGCAACAGGCCATTGAGAACTGGGAGCCTTGTTATGCTGATGGGCGGGATGTAAATTGCCAACAGACACTCGGGAGAAGTGTATGGTGTTTCCTGAAACATCTAAAAAACAAAGCAACAGAGCCTAGGGCACTTCCACTTATGGTCCTATAGCTTAGGGAAATTAAAATCAAAAAGACACAGCCACCCCAAAGTTTGGGACGCCTCTGTTTACAAGAACCTCGTTTACAGTACAAGTTCAACATCGCAGAAAGTGAAAAATGGATAAAGAACTTGTGGTACTTACGTACAATGCAGTATCACTCAGCAATGAAATCTATGTCATCAGGCCCGTAGCAGCATAATGAGTAGATTCAGGTACGATGATTCTAACTGAAATAAGTCACACAGAAAAAGAAACATCATAAGATATCACTAATACACGGAATGTAAACTTGGCTACACAGGAACTGAATTCCAAAACAGAAAAGGTTCTCAAATTTAGAAAACCAACTTATGCTTGCTTAAGGGGAAAGGTGAGTTGGGTTGCTGCATAAAGCCAGAGATTGAAATGAGTACAGATAAAGTTCCTTAAGCCAAATATGGAATAGACAAGAGCTACTCCTTGCTCAACGAAATGGACTCAACACCGCATATTAAACGCCTAAGAATGTACCTGACTAGTAAGTATCTTAAAACCTATGGATTGCTATGTCTCCGAAAGAGAATCAAGCATGTGTACAGGGGCATAAACGCAGCAGTGATAGGATTGGAGAGGTTCGGTGAGCAAATGAAGACCCTTTGAAGTCATATTGCATGGTACCCATTCCACGGGTTTCAACTATCCAGGTTTTAGTTATTCTTCCTTCAGCTAAAACATGCATGTGGAACCCAGAGTATGATCAACCATGTGAACGGGAGACGTGTTCAAATATGTCTCAGTTTTCCTCCCATGGTACTCGGGTGCAACATTCCAGACGCTTTACTAACACTCTCCCCACTTGGAGAGTCAGCGCCTTTAACCTCCTGTTTGGCACAGTTTGCAATTTCTGCGGAAGATGAACAGGAATAGCGAGAACCAATGAGAGGCTAGCTGGAGGTGTCTGGACGGGCAAATTTAACTCTCATTTCGCAACAGGAAGAGGAAATAACCAAAGGCTCAGCGTGCCGTACCGGAACCAGATTAGGGCCTGAAGCCATCCTGCGGTGTTGCGGCCAGCTCAAAAGAAACCGAGTTGAAGAAAGGAGCTCAGGGGCACTGTAATTCACAAACCTGCAGTTATAAATGACAGCTATCGTCCAAAAATATACTGAAGTAAGGCTGCCAAGAGGACTTGAAAGCGGGGCAGAATTGCAGGAAACCGATTTCAGGAGGTAGACTGGAATTGCATTGAAAGCATAGGAAAAGAGGCAGAACGTCCACAATGATGCACTTGGCCAAAAAGGGCGTATGCGTTTTTTCCTGAATATATTCAGGAAAAAACGCATACGCCCTTTTTGGCCAACCAAGCAAGCTTGCAAAGGAAATCTGCACTACAATGAAGTCTCACTTCCCCCCGGTCAAAAGGGCCATCTGAAAAAAGTGTAAAATCCAGAAAGGCAACAGGCCATTGAGAACTGGGAGCCTTGTTATGCTGATGGGCGGGATGTAAATTGCCAACAGACACTCGGGAGAAGTGTATGGTGTTTCCTGAAACATCTAAAAAACAAAGCAACAGAGCCTAGGGCACTTCCACTTATGGTCCTATAGCTTAGGGAAATTAAAATCAAAAAGACACAGCCACCCCAAAGTTTGGAACGGCTCTGTTTACAAGAACCTCGTTTACAGTACAAGTTCAACATCGCAGAAAGTGAAAAATGGATAAAGAAGTTGTGGTACTTACGTACAATGCAGTATCACTCAGCAATGAAATCTATGTCATCAGGCCCGTAGCAGCATAATGAGTAGATTCAGGTACGATGATTCTAACTGAAATAAGTCACACAGAAAAAGAAACATCATAAGATATCAGTAATACACGGAATGTAAACTTGGCTACACAGAAACTGAATTACAGAACAGAACAGGGTCTCAAATTTAGAAAAACAACTTATTCTTGCTTAAGGGGAAAGGTGAGTTGGGGTGCTGCATAAAACCAGAGATTGAAATGAGCACAGATAAAGTTCCTTAAGCCAAATATGGAATAGAAAAGAGCTACTCCTTGCTCAACGAAATGGACTCAGCACCCCATATTAAACGCCTAAGAATGTACCTGACTAGTAAGTATCTTGAAACCTATGGATTGCTATGTCTCCAAAAGAAAATCAAGCGTGTGTACAGGGGCATAAACGCAGCAGTGATAGGATTGGAGAGGTTCGGTGAGCAAATGAAGACCCTTTGAAGTCATATTGCATGTTACCCATTCCACGGGTCTCAACTCTCCAGGTTTAAGGTATTCTTCCTTCAGCTAAAACATGCATGTGGAACCCAGAGTATGATCAACCATGTGAACGGGAGACGTGTTCAAATATGTCTCAGTTTTCCTCCCCTGGTACTCGGGTGCAACATTCCAGACGCTTTACTAACACTCTCCCCACTTGGAGAGTCAGTCCCTTTAACCTCCTGTTTGGCCCAGTTTGCAATTTCTGCGGAAGATGAACAGGAATAGCGAGAACCAATGAGAGACTAGCTGGAGGTGTCTGGACGGGCAAATTTAACTCTCATTTCCCACCAGGAAGAGGAATTAACCAAAGGCTCAGCATGCCGGGCCGGAACCAGATTAGGGCCTGAAGCCATCCTGCGGTGTTGCGGCCAGGTCACAAGAAAGCGAGTTGAAGAAAGGAGCTCAGGGGCACTGCAATTCACAAACCTGCAGAGTTATAAATGACAGCTATCGTCCAAAAATAGACTGAAGTAAGGCTGCCAAGAGGACTTGAAAGCGGGGCAGAATTGCAGGAAACCGATTTCAGGAGGTAGACATGGAATTGCATTGAAAGCATAGGAAAAGAGGCAGAACGTCCACAATGATGCACTTGGCCAAAAAGGGCGTATGCGTTTTCTCCTGAATATATTCAGGAAAAAACGCATACGCCCTTTTTGGCCAACCAAGCAAGCTTGCAAAGGAAATCTGCACTACAATGAAGTCTCACTTCCCCCCGGTCAAAAGGGCCATCTGAAAAAAGTGTAAAATCCAGAAAGGCAACAGGCCATTGAGAACTGGGAGCCTTGTTATGCTGATGGGCGGGATGTAAATTGCCAACAGACACTCGGGAGAAGTGTATGGTGTTTCCTGAAACATCTAAAAAACAAAGCAACAGAGCCTAGGGCACTTCCACTTATGGTCCTATAGCTTAGGGAAATTAAAATCAAAAAGACACAGCCACCCCAAAGTTTGGAACGGCTCTGTTTACAAGAACCTCGTTTACAGTACAAGTTCAACATCGCAGAAAGTGAAAAATGGATAAAGAAGTTGTGGTACTTACGTACAATGCAGTATCACTCAGCAATGAAATCTATGTCATCAGGCCCGTAGCAGCATAATGAGTAGATTCAGGTACGATGATTCTAACTGAAATAAGTCACACAGAAAAAGAAACATCATAAGATATCAGTAATACACGGAATGTAAACTTGGCTACACAGAAACTGAATTACAGAACAGAACAGGGTCTCAAATTTAGAAAAACAACTTATTCTTGTTTAAGGGGAAAGGTGAGTTGGGGTGCTGCATAAAACCAGAGATTGAAATGAGCACAGATAAAGTTCCTTAAGCCAAATATGGAATAGACAAGAGCTACTCCTTGCTCAACGAAATGGACTCAGCACCCCATATTAAACGCCTAAGAATGTACCTGACTAGTAAGTATCTTGAAACCTATGGATTGCTATGTCTCCAAAAGAAAATCAAGCGTGTGTACAGGGGCATAAACGCAGCAGTGATAGGATTGGAGAGGTTCGGTGAGCAAATGAAGACCCTTTGAAGTCATATTGCATGTTACCCATTCCACGGGTCTCAACTCTCCAGGTTTAAGGTATTCTTCCTTCAGCTAAAACATGCATGTGGAACCCAGAGTATGATCAACCATGTGAACGGGAGACGTGTTCAAATATGTCTCAGTTTTCCTCCCCTGGTACTCGGGTGCAACATTCCAGACGCTTTACTAACACTCTCCCCACTTGGAGAGTCAGCGCCTTTAACCTCCTGTTTGGCCCAGTTTGCAATTTCTGCGGAAGATGAACAGGAATAGCGAGAACCAATGAGAGGCTAGCTGAAGGTGTCTGGACGGGCAAATTTAACTCTCATTTCCCACCAGGAAGAGGAAATAACCAAAGGCTCAGCGTGCCGTACCGGAACCAGATTAGGGCCTGAAGCCATCCTGCGGTGTTGCGGCCAGCTCAAAAGAAAGCGAGTTGAAGAAAGGAGCTCAGGGGCACTGTAATTCACAAACCTGCAGAGTTATAAATGACAGCTATCGTCCAAAAATAGACTGAAGTAAGGCTGCCAAGAGGACTTGAAAGCGGGGCAGAATTGCAGGAAACCGATTTCAGGAGGTAGACTGGAATTGCATTGAAAGCATAGGAAAAGAGGCAGAACGTCCACAATGATGCACTTGGCCAAAAAGGGCGTATGCGTTTTTTCCTGAATATATTCAGGAAAAAACGCATACGCCCTTTTTGGCCAACCAAGCAAGCTTGCAAAGGAAATCTGCACTACAATGAAGTCTCACTTCCCCCCGGTCAAAAGGGCCATCTCAAAAAAGTGTAAAATCCAGAAAGGCAGGACAGGCCATGGAGAACTGGGAGCCTTGTTATGCTGATGGGCGGGATGTAAATTGCCAACAACCACTCGGGAGAAGTGTATGGTGTTTCCTGAAACATCTAAAAAACAAAGCAACAGAACCTAGGGCACTGCCACTTATGGTCCTATAGCTTAGGGAAATTAAAATCAAAAAGACACAGCCACCCCAAAGTTTGGAACGGCTCTGTTTACAAGAACCTCGTTTACAGTACAAGTTCAACATCGCAGAAAGTGAAAAATGGATAAAGAAGTTGTGGTATTCACTTACAAAACAATATCACTCAGCAATGAAATCTATGTCATCAGGCCCTTAGCAGCACAATGAGTGGATTCAGGTATGATGATTCTAACTGAAATAAGTCACACAGAAAAAGAAACATCATAAGATATCAGTAATACACGGAATGGAAACTTGGCTACACAGGAACTGAATTAGAGAACAGAACAGGGTCTCAAATTTAGAAAACCATCTTATGCTTGTTTAAGGGTAAAGGTGAGTTGGGGTGCTGCATAAAACCAGAGATTGAAATGAGCACAGATAAAGTTCCTTAAGCCAAATATGGAATAGACAAGAGCTACTCCTTGCTCAAACGAAATGGACTCAACACCGCATATTAAACGCCTAAGAATGTACCTGACTTGTAAGTATCTTAAAACCTATGGATTGCTATGTCTCCGAAAGAGAATCAAGCATGTGTACAGGGGCATAAACGCAGCAGTGATAGGATTGGAGAGGTTCGGTGCGCAAATGAAGACCCTTTGAAGTCATATTGCATGGTACCCATTCCACGGGTCTCAACTCTCCAGGTTTAAGGTATTCTTCCTTCAGCTAAAACATGCATGTGGAACCCAAGTATGATCAACCATGTGAACAGGAGACGTGTTCAAATATGTCTCAGTTTTCCTCCCCTGATACTCGGGTGCAACATTCCAGACGCTTTACTAACACTCTCCCCACTTGGAGAGTCAGCGCCTTTAAACTCCTGTTTGGCCCAGTTTGCAATTTCTGCGGAAGATGAACAGGAATACCGAGAACCAATGAGAGGCTAGCTGGAGGTGTCTGGACGGGCAAATTTAACTCTCATTTCCCACCAGGAAGAGGAAATAACCAAAGGCTCAGCGTGCCGTACCGGAACCAGATTAGGGCCTGAAGCCATCCTGCGGTGTTGCGGCCAGCTCAAAAGAAAGCGAGTTGAAGAAAGGAGCTCAGGGGCACTGCAATTCACAAACCTGCAGAGTTATAAATGACAGCTATCGTCCAAAAATAGACTGAAGTAATTCTGCCAAGAGGACTTGAAAGCGGGGCAGAATTGCAGGAAACCGATTTCAGGAGGTAGACTGGAATTGCATTGAAAGCATACGAAAAGAGGCAGAACGTCCACAATGATGCACTTGGCCAAAAAGGGCGTATGCGTTTTTTCCTGAATATATTCAGGAAAAAACGCATACGCCCTTTTTGGCCAACCAAGCAAGCTTGCAAAGGAAATCTGCACTACAATGAAGTCTCACTTCCCCCCGGTCAAAAGGGCCATCTGAAAAAAGTGTAAAATCCAGAAAGGCAGGACAGGCCATGGAGAACTGGGAGCCTTGTTATGCTGATGGGCGGGATGTAAATTGCCAACAGACACTCGGGAGAAGTGTATGGTGTTTCCTGAAACATCTAAAAAACAAAGCAACAGAGCCTAGGGCACTTCCACTTATGGTCCTATAGCTTAGGGAAATTAAAATCAAAAAGACACAGCCACCCCAAAGTTTGGGACGCCTCTGTTTACAAGAACCTCGTTTACAGTACAAGTTCAACATCGCAGAAAGTGAAAAATGGATAAAGAAGTTGTGGTATTTACTTACAAAGCAATATCACTCAGCAATGAAATCTATGTCATCAGGCCCTTAGCATCACAATGAGTGGATTCAGGTATGATGATTCTAACTGAAATAAGTCACACAGAAAAAGAAACATCATAAGATATCAGTAATACACGGAATGGAAACTTGGCTACACAGGAACTGAATTACAGAACAGAACAGGGTCTCAAATTTAGAAAACCAACTTATGCTTGCTTAAGGGTAAAGGTGAGTTGGGGTGCTGCATAAAACCAGAGATTGAAATGAGCACAGATAAAGTTCCTTAAGTCAAATATGGAATAGACAAGAGCTACTCCTTGCTCAACGAAATGGACTCAACACCGCATATTAAACGCCTAAGAATGTACCTGACTAGTAAGTATCGTAAAACCTATGGATTGCTATGTCTCCAAAAGAGAATCAAGCATGTTTACAGGGGCATAAACGCAGCAGTGATAGGATTGGAGAGGTTCGGTGAGCAAATGAAGACCCTTTGAAGTCATATTGCATGGTACCCATTCCACGGGTCTCAACTCTCCAGGTTTAAGGTATTCTTCCTTCAGCTAAAACATGCATGTGGAACCCAAGTATGATCAACCATGTGAACGGGAGACGTGTTCAAATATGTCTCAGTTTTCCTCCCCTGGTACTCGGGTGCAACATTCCAGACGCTTTACTAACACTCTCCCCACTTGGAGAGTCAGCGCCTTTAACCTCCTGTTTGGCCCAGTTTGCAATTTCTGCGGAAGATGAACAGGAATAGCGAGAACCAATGAGAGGCTAGCTGGAGGTGTCTAGACGGGCAAATTATTCCTGAATATATTCAGGAAAAAACGCATACGCCCTTTTTGGCCAACCAAGCAAGCTTGCAAAGGAAATCTGCACTACAATGAAGTCTCACTTCCCCCCGGTCAAAAGGGCCATCTGAAAAAAGTGTAAAATCCGGAAAGGCAGGACAGGCCATGGAGAACTGGGAGCCTTGTTATGCTGATGGGCGGGATGTAAATTGCCAACAACCCCTCGGGAGAAGTGTATGGTGTTTCCTGAAACATCTAAAAAACAAAGCAACAGAGCCTAGGGCACTGCCGCTTATGGTCCTATAGCTTAGGGAAATTAAAATCAAAAAGACACAGCCACCCCAAAGTTTGGGACGCCTCTGTTTACAAGAACCTCGTTTACAGTACAAGTTCAACATCGCAAAAGTGAAAAATGGATAAAGAAGTTGTGGTATTTACTTACAAAGCAATATCACTCAGCAATGAAATCTATGTCATCAGGCCCTTAGCATCACAATGAGTGGATTCAGGTATGATGATTCTAACTGAAATAAGTCACACAGAAAAAGAAACATCATAAGATATCAGTAATACACGGAATGTAAACTTGGCTACACAGGAACTGAATTACAGAACAGAACAGGGTCTCAAATTTAGAAAACCAACTTATGCTTGCTTAAGGGTAAAGGTAGTTGGGGTGCTGCATAAAACCAGAGATTGAAATGAGCACAGATAAAGTTCCTTAAGTCAAATATGGAATAGACAAGAGCTACTCCTTGCTCAACGAAATGGACTCAACACCGCATATTAAACGCCTTAGAATGTACCTGACTAGTAAGTATTGTAAAACCTATGGATTGCTATGTCTCCAAAAGAGAATCAAGCATGTGTACAGGGGCATAAACGCAGCAGTGATAGGATTGGAGAGGTTTGGTGAGCAAATGAAGACCCTTTGAAGTCATATTGCATGGTACCCATTCCACGGGTCTCAACTCTCCAGGTTTAAGGTATTCTTCCTTCAGCTAAAACATGCATGTGGAACCCAAGTATGATCAACCATGTGAACAGGAGACGTGTTCAAATATGTCTCAGTTTTCCTCCCCTGATACTCGGGTGCAACATTCCAGACGCTTTACTAACACTCTCCCCACTTGGAGAGTCAGCACCTTTAAACTCCTGTTTGGCCCAGTTTGCAATTTCTGCGGAAGATGAACAGGAATACCGAGAACCAATGAGAGGCTAGCTGGAGGTGTCTGGACGGGCAAATTTAACTCTCATTTCCCACCAGGAAGAGGAAATAACCAAAGGCTCAGCGTGCCGTACCGGAACCAGATTAGGGCCTGAAGCCATCCTGCGGTGTTGCGGCCAGCTCAAAAGAAAGCGAGTTGAAGAAAGGAGCTCAGGGGCACTGTAATTCACAAACCTGCAGAGTTATAAATGACAGCTATCGTCCAAAAATAGACTGAAGTAAGGCTGCCAAGAGGACTTGAAAGCGGGCCAGAATTGCAGGAAACCGATTTCAGGAGGTAGACTGGAATTGCATTGAAAGCATAGGAAAAGAGGCAGAAGGTCCACAATGATGCACTTGGCCAAAAAGGGCATATGCGTTTTTTCCTGAATATATTCAGGAAAAAACGCATACGCCCTTTTTGGCCAACCAAGCAAGCTTGCAAAGGAAATCTGCACTACAATGAAGTCTCACTTCCCCCCGGTCAAAAGGGCCATCTGAAAAAAGTGTAAAATCCAGAAAGGCAGGACAGGCCATGGAGAACTGGGAGCCTTGTTATGCTGATGGGCGGGATGTAAATTGCCAACAACCACTCGGGAGAAGTGTATGGTGTTTCCTGAAACATCTAAAAAACAAAGCAACAGAACCTAGGGCACTTCCACTTATGGTCCTATAGCTTAGGGAAATTAAAATCAAAAAGACACAGCCACCCCAAAGTTTGGGACGCCTCTGTTTACAAGAACCTCGTTTACAGTACAAGTTCAACATCGCAGAAAGTGAAAAATGGATAAAGAAGTTGTGGTATTTACTTACAAAGCAATATCACTCAGCAATGAAATCTGTGTCATCAGGCCCTTAGCAGCACAATGAGTGGATTCAGGTATGATGATTCTAACTGAAGTAAGTCACACAGAAAAAGAAACATCATAAGATATCAGTAATACACGGAATGTAAACTTGGCTACACAGGAACTGAATTACAGAACAGAACAGGGTCTCAAATTGAGAAAAACAACTTATGCTTGCTTAAGGGGAAAGGTGAGTTGGGGTGCTGCATAAAACCAGAGATTGAAATGAGCACAGATAAAGTTCCTTAAGCCAAATATGGAATAGACAAGAGCTACTCCTTGCTCAACGAAATGGACTCAACACCCCATATTAAACGCCTAAGAATGTACCTGACTAGTAAGTATCTTAAAACCTATGGATTGCTATGTCTCCAAAAGAGAATCAAGCGTGTGTACAGGGGCATAAACGCAGCAGTGATAGGATTGGAGAGGTTCGGTGAGCAAATGAAGACCCTTTGAAGTCATATTGCATGGTACCCATTCCACGGGTCTCAACTCTCCAGGTTTAAGGTATTCTTCCTTCAGCTAAAACATGCATGTGGAACCCAGAGTATGATCAACCATGTGAACGGGAGACGTGTTCAAATATGTCTCAGTTTTCCTCCCCTGGTACTCGGGTGCAACATTCCAGACGCTTTACTAACACTCTCCCCACTTGGAGAGTCAGTCCCTTTAACCTCCTGTTTGGCCCAGTTTGCAATTTCTGCGGAAGATGAACAGAAATAGCGAGAACCAACGAGAGACTACCTGGAGGTGTCTGAACGGGCAAATTTAACTCTCAATTCCCACCAGGAAGAGGAATTAACCAAAGGCTCAGCATGCCGGGCCGGAACCAGATTAGGGTCTGAAGCCATCCTGCGGTGTTGCGGCCAGGTCACAAGAAAGCGAGTTGAAGAAAGGAGCTCAGGGGCACTGTAATTCACAAACCTGCAGAGTTATAAATGACAGCTATCGTCCAAAAATAGACTGAAGTAAGGCTGCCAAGAGGACTTGAAAGCGGGGCAGAATTGCAGGAAACCGATTTCAGGAGGTAGACTGGAATTGCATTGAAAGCATAGGAAAAGAGGCAGAACGTCCACAATGATGCACTTGGCCAAAAAGGGCGTATGCGTTTTTTCCTGAATATATTCAGGAAAAAACGCATACGCCCTTTTTGGCCAACCAAGCAAGCTTGCAAAGGAAATCTGCATTACAATGAAGTCTCACTTCCCCCCGGTCAAAAGGGCCATCTGAAAAAAGTGTAAAATCCAGAAAGGCAACAGGCCATTGAGAACTGGGAGCCTTGTTATACTGATGGGCGGGATGTAAATTGCCAACAGACACTCGGGAGAAGTGTATGGTGTTTCCTGAAACATCTAAAAAACAAAGCAACAGAGCCTAGGGCACTTCCACTTATGGTCCTATAGCTTAGGGAAATTAAAATCAAAAAGACACAGCCACCCCAAAGTTTGGGACGCCTCTGTTTACAAGAACCTCGTTTACAGTACAAGTTCAACATCGCAGAAAGTGAAAAATGGATAAAGAACTTGTGGTACTTACGTACAATGCAGTATCACTCAGCAATGAAATCTATGTCATCAGGCCCGTAGCAGCATAATGAGTAGATTCAGGTACGATGATTCTAACTGAAATAAGTCACACAGAAAAAGAAACATCATAAGATATCACTAATACACGGAATGTAAACTTGGCTACACAGGAACTGAATTCCAAAACAGAAAAGGTTCTCAAATTTAGAAAACCAACTTATGCTTGCTTAAGGGGAAAGGTGAGTTGGGTTGCTGCATAAAGCCAGAGATTGAAATGAGTACAGATAAAGTTCCTTAAGCCAAATATGGAATAGACAAGAGCTACTCCTTGCTCAACGAAATGGACTCAACACCGCATATTAAACGCCTAAGAATGTACCTGACTAGTAAGTATCTTAAAACCTATGGATTGCTATGTCTCCGAAAGAGAATCAAGCATGTGTACAGGGGCATAAACGCAGCAGTGATAGGATTGGAGAGGTTCGGTGAGCAAATGAAGACCCTTTGAAGTCATATTGCATGGTACCCATTCCACGGGTTTCAACTATCCAGGTTTTAGTTATTCTTCCTTCAGCTAAAACATGCATGTGGAACCCAGAGTATGATCAACCATGTGAACGGGAGACGTGTTCAAATATGTCTCAGTTTTCCTCCCCTGGTACTCGGGTGCAACATTCCAGACGCTTTACTAACACTCTCCCCACTTGGAGAGTCAGTGCCTTTAACCTCCTGTTTGGCACAGTTTGCAATTTCTGCGGAAGATGAACAGGAATAGCGAGAACCAATGAGAGGCTAGCTGGAGGTGTCTGGACGGGCAAATTTAACTCTCATTTCGCAACAGGAAGAGGAAATAACCAAAGGCTCAGCGTGCCGTACCGGAACCAGATTAGGGCCTGAAGCCATCCTGCGGTGTTGCGGCCAGCTCAAAAGAAACCGAGTTGAAGAAAGGAGCTCAGGGGCACTGTAATTCACAAACCTGCAGTTATAAATGACAGCTATCGTCCAAAAATATACTGAAGTAAGGCTGCCAAGAGGACTTGAAAGCGGGGCAGAATTGCAGGAAACCGATTTCAGGAGGTAGACTGGAATTGCATTGAAAGCATAGGAAAAGAGGCAGAACGTCCACAATGATGCACTTGGCCAAAAAGGGTGTATGCGTTTTTTCCTGAATATATTCAGGAAAAAACGCATACGCCCTTTTTGGCCAACCAAGCAAGCTTGCAAAGGAAATCTGCACTACAATGAAGTCTCACTTCCCCCCGGTCAAAAGGGCCATCTGAAAAAAGTGTAAAATCCAGAAAGGCAACAGGCCATTGAGAACTGGGAGCCTTGTTATGCTGATGGGCGGGATGTAAACTGCCAACAGACACTCGGGAGAAGTGTATGGTGTTTCCTGAAACATCTAAAAAACAAAGCAACAGAGCCTAGGGCACTTCCACTTATGGTCCTATAGCTTAGGGAAATTAAAATCAAAAAGACACAGCCACCCCAAAGTTTGGAACGGCTCTGTTTACAAGAACCTCGTTTACAGTACAAGTTCAACATCGCAGAAAGTGAAAAATGGATAAAGAAGTTGTGGTACTTACGTACAATGCAGTATCACTCAGCAATGAAATCTATGTCATCAGGCCCGTAGCAGCATAATGAGTAGATTCAGGTACGATGATTCTAACTGAAATAAGTCACACAGAAAAAGAAACATCATAAGATATCAGTAATACACGGAATGTAAACTTGGCTACACAGAAACTGAATTACAGAACAGAACAGGGTCTCAAATTTAGAAAAACAACTTATTCTTGCTTAAGGGGAAAGGTGAGTTGGGGTGCTGCATAAAACCAGAGATTGAACTGAGCACAGATAAAGTTCCTTAAGTCAAATATGGAATAGACAAGAGCTACTCCTTGCTCAACGAAATGGACTCAACACCGCATATTAAACGCCTAAGAATGTACCTGACTAGTAAGTATCGTAAAACCTATGGATTGCTATGTCTCCGAAAGAGAATCAAGCATGTGTACAGGGGCATAAACGCAGCAGTGATAGGATTGGAGAGGTTCGGTGAGCAAATGAAGACCCTTTGAAGTCATATTGCATGGTACCCATTACACGGGTCTCAACTCTCCAGGTTTAAGGTATTCTTCCTTCAGCTAAAACATGCATGTGGAACCCAAGTATGATCAACCATGTGAACGGGAGACGTGTTCAAATATGTCTCAGTTTTCCTCCCCTGGTACTCGGGTGCAACATTCCAGACGCTTTACTAACACTCTCCCCACTTGGAGAGTCAGCGCCTTTAACCTCCTGTTTGGCCCAGTTTGCAATTTCTGCGGAAGAAGAACAGGAATAGCGAGAACCAATGAGAGACTAGCTGGAGGTGTCTGGACGGGCAAATTTAACTCTCATTTCCCACCAGGAAGAGGAATTAACCAAAGGCTCAGCGTGCCGTGCCGGAACCAGATTAGGGCCTGAAGCCATCCTGCGGTGTTGCGGCCAGGTCACAAGAAAGCGAGTGGAAGAAAGGAGCTCAGGGACACTTTAATGCACAAACCTGCAGAGTTATAAATGACAGCTATCGTCCAAAAATAGACTGAAGTAAGGCTGCCAAGAGGACTTGAAAGCGGGGCAGAATTGCAGGAAACCGATTTCAGGAGGTAGACTGGAATTGCATTGAAAGCATAGGAAAAGAGGCAGAACGTCCACAATGATGCACTTGGCCAAAAAGGGCGTATGCGTTTTTTCCTGAATATATTCAGGAAAAAACGCATACGCCCTTTTTGGCCAACCAAGCAAGCTTGCAAAGGAAATCTGCACTACAATGAAGTCTCACTTCCCCCCGGTCAAAAGGGCCATCTGAAAAAAGTGTAAAATCCAGAAAGGCAGGACAGGCCATGGAGAACTGGGAGCCTTGTTATGCTGATGGGCGGGATGTAAATTGCCAACAGACACTCGGGAGAAGTGTATGGTGTTTCCTGAAACATCTAAAAAACAAAGCAACAGAGCCTAGGGCACTGCCGCTTATGGTCCTATAGCTTAGGGAAATTAAAATCAAAAAGACACAGCCACCCCAAAGTTTGGGACGCCTCTGTTTACAAGAACCTCGTTTACAGTACAAGTTCAACATCGCAGAAAGTGAAAAATGGATAAAGAAGTTGTGGTATTTACTTACAAAGCAATATCACTCAGCAATGAAATCTATGTCATCAGGCCCTTAACATCACAATGAGTGGATTCAGGTATGATGATTCTAACTGAAATAAGTCACACAGAAAAAGAAACATCATAAGTTATCAGTAATACACGGAATGTAAACTTGGCTACACAGGAACTGAATTACAGAACAGAACAGGGTCTCAAATTTAGAAAACCAACTTATGCTTGCTTAAGGGTAAAGGTGAGGTGGGGTGCTGCATAAAACCAGAGATTGAAATGAGCACAGATAAAGTTCCTTAAGTCAAATATGGAATAGACAAGAGCTACTCCTTGCTCAACGAAATGGACTCAACACCACATATTAAACGCCTAAGAATGTACCTGACTAGTAAGTATCTTAAAACCTATGGATTGCTATGTCTCCAAAAGAGAATCAAGCATGTGTACAGGGGCATAAACGCAGCAGTGATAGGATTGGAGAGGTTCGGTGAGCAAATGAAGACCCTTTGAAGTAATATTGCATGGTACCCATTCCACGGGTCTCAACTCTCCAGGTTTAAGGTATTCTTCCTTCAGCTAAAACATGCATGTGGAACCCAAGTATGATCAACCATGTGAACAGGAGACGTGTTCAAATATGTCTCAGTTTTCCTCCCCTGATACTCGGGTGCAACATTCCAGACGCTTTACTAACACTCTCCCCACTTGGAGAGTCAGCACCTTTAAACTCCTGTTTGGCCCAGTTTGCAATTTCTGCGGAAGATGAACAGGAATACCGAGAACCAATGAGAGGCTAGCTGGAGGTGTCTGGACGGGCAAATTTAACTCTCATTTCCCACCAGGAAGAGGAAATAACCAAAGGCTCAGCGTGCCGGGCCGGAACCAGATTAGGGCCTGAAGCCATCCTGCGTTGTTGCGGCCAGGTCAGAAGAAAGCGAGTTGAAGAAAGGAGCTCAGCGGCACTGTAATTCACAAACCTGCAGAGTTATAAATGACAGCTATTGTCCAAAAATAGACTGAAGTAAGGCTGCCAAGAGGACTTGAAAGCGGGGCAGAATTGCAGGAAACCGATTTCAGGAGGTAGACTGGAATTGCATTGAAAGCATAGGAAAAGAGGCAGAACGTCCACAATGATGCACTTGGCCCAAAAGGACGTATGCGTTTTTTCCTGAATATATTCAGGAAAAAACGCATACACCCTTTTTGGCCAACCAAGCAAGCTTGCAAAGGAAATCTGCACTACAATGAAGTCTCACTTCCCCCCGGTCAAAAGGGCCATATGAAAAAAGTGTAAAATCCAGAAAGGCAACAGGCAATTGAGAACTGGGAGCCTTGTTATGCTGATGGGCGGGATGTAAATTGCCAACAGACACTTGGGAGAAGTGTATGGTGTTTCCTGAAACATCTAAAAAACAAAGCAACAGAACCTAGGGCACTTCCACTTATGGTCCTATAGCTTAGGGAAATTAAAATCAAAAAGACACAGCCACCCCAAAGTTTGGAATGGCTCTGTTTACAAGAACCTCGTTTACAGTACAAGTTCAACATCGCAGAAAGTGAAAAATGGATAAAGAAGTTGTGGTATTCACTTACAAAGCAATATCACTCAGCAATGAAATCTATGTCATCAGGGCCTTAGCAGCACAATGAGTGGATTCAGGTATGATGATTCTAACTGAAGTAAGTCACACAGAAAAAGAAACATCATAAGATATCAGTAATACACGGAATGGAAACTTGGCTACACAGGAACTGAATTACAGAACAGAACAGGGTCTCAAATTTAGAAAACCAACTTATGCTTGCTTAAGGGTAAAGGTGAGTTGGGGTGCTGCATAAAACCAGAGATTGAAATGAGCACAGATAAAGTTCCTTAAGCCAAATATGGAATAGACAAGAGCTACTCCTTGCTCAACGAAATGGACTCAACACCGCATATTAAACGCCTAAGAATGTACCTGACTTGTAAGTATCTTAAAACCTATGGATTGCTATGTCTCCGAAAGAGAATCAAGCATGTGTACAGGGGCATAAACGCAGCAGTGATAGGATTGGAGAGGGTCGATGAGCAAATGAAGACCCTTTGAAGTCATATTGCATGGTACCCATTCCACGGGTTTCAACTACCCAGGTTTAAGGTATTCTTCCTTCAGCTAAAACATGCATATGGAACCTAGAGTATGATCAACCATGTGATCGGGAGACGTGTTCAAATATGTCTCAGTTTTCCTCCCCTGGTACTCAGGTGCAACATTCCAGACGCTTTACTAACACTCTCCCCACTTGGAGAGTCAGTCCCTTTAACCTCCTGTTTGGCCCAGTTTGCAATTTCTGCGGAAGATGAACAGGAATAGCGAGAACCAATGAGAGGCTAGCTGGAGGTGTCTGGACGGGCAAATTTAACTCTCATTTCCCACCAGGAAGAGGAAATAACCAAAGGCTCAGCATGCCGTACCGGAACCAGATTAGGGCCTGAAGCCATACTGCGGTGTTGCGGCCAGCTCAAAAGAAAGCGAGTTGAAGAAAGGAGCTCAGGGGCACTGTAATTCACAAACCTGCAGAGTTATAAATGACAGCTATCGTCCAAAAATAGACTGAAGTAAGGCTGCCAAGAGGACTTGAAAGCAGGGCAGAATTGCAGGAAACCGATTTCAGGAGGTAGACTGGAATTGCATTGAAAGCATAGGAAAAGAGGCAGAACGTCCACAATGATGCACTTGGCCAAAAAGGGCGTATGCGTTTTTTCCTGAATATATTCAGGAAAAAACGCATACGCCCTTTTTGGCCAACCAAGCAAGCTTGCAAAGGAAATCTGCACTACAATGAAGTCTCACTTCCCCCCGGTCAAAAGGGCCATCTGAAAAAAGTGTAAAATCCAGAAAGGCAGGACAGGCCATGGAGAACTGGGAGCCTTGTTATGCTGATGGGCGGGATGTAAATTGCCAACAGACACTCGGGAGAAGTGTATGGTGTTTCCTGAAACATCTAAAAAACAAAGCAACAGAGCCTAGGGCAATGCCACTTATGGTCCTATAGCTTAGGGAAATTAAAATCAAAAAGACACAGCCACCCCAAAGTTTGGGACGCCTCTGTTTACAAGAACCTCGTTTACAGTACAAGTTCAACATCGCAGAAAGTGAAAAATGGATAAAGAAGTTGTGGTATTTACTTACAAAGCAATATCACTCAGCAATGAAATCTATGTCATCAGGCCCTTAGCATCACAATGAGTGGATTCAGGTATGTTGATTCTAACTGAAATAAGTCACACAGAAAAAGAAACATCATAAGATATCAGTAATACACGGAATGTAAACTTGGCTACACAGGAACTGAATTACAGAACAGAACAGGGTCTCAAATTTAGAAAACCAACTTATGCTTGCTTAAGGGTAAAGGTGAGTTGGGGTGCTGCATAAAACCAGAGATTGAAATGAGCACAGATAAAGTTCCTTAGGCCAAATATGGAATAGACAAGAGCTACTCCTTGCTCAACGAAATGGACTCAACACCGCATATTAAACGCCTAAGAATGTACCTGACTAGTAAGTATCGTAAAACCTATGGATTGCTATGTCTCCAAAAGAGAATCAAGCGTGTGTACAGGGGAATAAACGCAACAGTGATAGGATTGGAGAGGTTCGGTGAGCAAATGAAGACCCTTTGAAGTCATATTGCATGGTACCCATTACACGGGTCTCAACTCTCCAGGTTTAAGGTATTCTTCCTTCAGCTAAAACATGCATGTGGAACCCAGAGTATGATCAACCATGTGAACGGGAGACGTGTTCAAATATGTCTCAGTTTTCCTCCCCTGGTACTCGGGTGCAACATTCCAGACGCTTTACTAACACTCTCCCGACTTGGAGAGTCAGTCCCTTTAACCTCCTGTTTGGCCCAGTTTGCAATTTCTGCGGAAGATGAACAGGAATAGCGAGAACCAATGAGAGGCTAGCTGGAGGTGTCTGGACGGGCAAATTTAACTCTCATTTCCCACCAGGAAGAGGAAATAACCAAAGGCTCAGCGTGCCGTACCGGAAACAGATTAGGGCCTGAAGCCATCCTGCGGTTTTGCGGCCAGCTCAAAAGAAAGCGAGTTGAAGAAAGGAGCCCAGGGGCACTGCAATTCACAAACCTGCAGAGTTATAAATGACAGCTATCGTCCAAAAATAGACTGAAGTAATTCTGCCAAGAGGACTTGAAAGCGGGGCAGAATTGCAGGAAACCGATTTCAGGAGGTAGACTGGAATTGCATTGAAAGCATAGGAAAAGAGGCAGAACGTCCACAATGATGCACTTGGCCAAAAAGGGCGTATGCGTTTTTTCCTGAATATATTCAGGAAAAAACGCATACGCACTTTTTGGCCAACCAAGCAAGCTTGCAAAGGAAATCTGCACTACAATGAAGTCTCACTTCCCCCCGGCCAAAAGGGCCATCTGAAAAAAGTGTAAAATCCAGAAAGGCAGGAGAGGCCATGGAGAACTGGGAGCCTTGTTATGCTGATGGGCGGGATGTAAATTGCCAACAACCACTCGGGAGAAGTATATGGTGTTTCCTGAAACATCTAAAAAACAAAGCAACAGAACCTAGGGCCCTTCCACTTATGGTCCTATAGCTTAGGGAAATTAAAATCAAAAAGACACAGCCACCCCAAAGTTTGGAACGGCTCTGTTTACAAGAACCTCGTTTACAGTACAAGTTCAACATCGCAGAAAGTGAAAAATGGATAAAGAAGTTGTGGTATTTACTTACAAAGCAATATCACTCAGCAATGAAATCTATGTCATCAGGCCCTTAGCAGCACAATGAGTGGATTCAGGTACGATGATTCTAACTGAAATAAGTCACACAGAAAAAGAAACATCATAAGATATCACGAATACACGGAATGTAAACTTGGCTACACAGGAACTGAATTCCAAAACAGAACAGGGTCTAAAATTTAGAAAACCAACTTATTCTTGCTTAAGGGTAAAGGTGAGTTGGGGTGCTGCATAAAACCAGAGATTGAAATGAGCACAGATAAAGTTCCTTAAGCCAAATATGGAATAGACAAGAGCTACTCCTTGCTCAACGAAATGGACTCAACACCCCATATTAAAAGCCTAAGAATGTACCTGACTAGTAAGTATCTTAAAACCTATGGATTGCTATGTCTCCAAAAGAGAATCAAGCGTGTGTACAGGGGCATAAACGCAGCAGTGATAGGATTGGAGAGGTTCGGTGAGCAAATGAAGACCCTTTGAAGTCATATTGCATGGTACCCATTACACGGGTCTCAACTCTCCAGGTTTAAGGTATTCTTCCTTCAGCTAAAACATGCATGTGGATCCCAAGTATGATCAACCATGTGAACGGGAGACGTGTTCAAATATGTCTCAGATTTCCTCCCCTGGTACTCGGGTGCAACATTCCAGACGCTTTACTAACACTCTCCCGACTTGGAGAGTCAGCGCCTTTAACCTCCTGTTTGGCCCAGTTTGCAATTTCTGCGGAAGATGAACAGGAATAGCGAGAACCAATGAGAGGCTAGCTGGAGGTGTCTGGACGGGCAAATTTAACTCTCATTTCCCACCAGGAAGAGGAAATAACCAAAGGCTCAGCGTGCCGTACCGGAACCAGATTAGGGCCTGAAGCCATCCTGCGGTGTTGCGGCCAGCTCAAAAGAAAGCGAGTTGAAGAAAGGAGCTCAGGGGCACTGTAATTCACAAACCTGCAGAGTTATAAATGACAGCTATCGTCCAAAAATAGACTGAAGTAAGGCTGCCAAGAGGACTTGAAAGCGGGGCAGAATTGCAGGAAACCGATTTCAGGAGGTAGACTGGAATTGCATTGAAAGCATAGGAAAAGAGGCAGAACGTCCACAATGATGCACTTGGCCAAAAAGGGCGTATGCGTTTTTTCCTGAATATATTCAGGAAAAAACGCATACGCCCTTTTTGGCCAACCAAGCAAGCTTGCAAAGGAAATCTGCACTACAATGAAGTCTCACTTCCCCCCGGTCAAAAGGGCCATCTGAAAAAAGTGTAAAATCCAGAAAGGCAGGACAGGCCATGGAGAACTGGGAGCCTTGTTATGCTGATGGGCGGGATGTAAATTGCCAAAAACCACTCGGGAGAAGTGTATGGTGTTTCCTGAAACATGTAAAAAACAAAGCAACAGAACCTAGGGCACTTCCACTTATGGTCCTATAGCTTAGGGAAATTAAAATCAAAAAGACACAGCCACCCCAAAGTTTGGAACGGCTCTGTTTACAAGAACCTCGTTTACAGTACAAGTTCAACATCGCAGAAAGTGAAAAATGGATAAAGAAGTTGTGGTATTTACTTACAAAGCAATATCACTCAGCAATGAAATCTGTGTCATCAGGCCCATAGCAGCACAATGAGTGGATTCAGGTATGATGATTCTAACTGAAGTAAGTCACACAGAAAAAGAAACATCATAAGATATCAGTAATACACGGAATGTAAACTTGGCTACACAGGAACTGAATTACAGAACAGAACAGGGTCTCAAATTTAGAAAACCAACTTATTCTTGCTTAAGGGTAAAGGTGAGTTGGGGTGCTGCATAAAACCAGAGATTGAAATGAGCACAGATAAAGTTCCTTAAGCCAAATATGGAATAGACAAGAGCTACTCCTTGCTCAACGAAATGGACTCAAAACCGCATATTAAACGCCTAAGAATGTACCTGACTAGTAAGTATCGTAAAACCTATGGATTGCTATGTCTCCAAAAGAGAATCAAGCGTGTGTACAGGGGAATAAACGCAACAGTGATAGGATTGGAGAGGTTCGGTGAGCAAATGAAGACCCTTTGAAGTCATATTGCATGGTACCCATTACACGGGTCTCAACTCTCCAGGTTTAAGGTATTCTTCCTTCAGCTAAAACATGCATGTGGAACCCAGAGTATGATCAACCATGTGAACGGGAGACGTGTTCAAATATGTCTCAGTTTTCCTCCCCTGGTACTCGGGTGCAACATTCCAGACGCTTTACTAACACTCTCCCGACTTGGAGAGTCAGTCCCTTTAACCTCCTGTTTGGCCCAGTTTGCAATTTCTGCGGAAGATGAACAGGAATAGCGAGAAGCAATGAGAGGCTAGCTGGAGGTGTCTGGACGGGCAAATTTAACTCTCATTTCCCACCAGGAAGAGGAAATAACCAAAGGCTCAGCGTGCCGTACCGGAACCAGATTAGGGCCTGAAGCCATCCTGCGGTGTTGCGGCCAGCTCAAAAGAAAGCGAGTTGAAGAAAGGAGCCCAGGGGCACTGTAATTCACAAACCTGCAGAGTTATAAATGACAGCTATCGTCCAAAAATAGACTGAAGTAAGGCTGCCAAGAGGACTTGAAAGCGGGGCAGAATTGCAGGAAACCGATTTCAGGAGGTAGACTGGAATTGCATTGAAAGCATAGGAAAAGAGGCAGAACGTCCACAATGATGCACTTGGCCAAAAAGGGCGTATGCGTTTTTTCCTGAATATATTCAGGAAAAAACGCATACGCCCTTTTTGGCCAACCAAGCAAGCTTGCAAAGGAAATCTGCACTACAATGAAGTCTCACTTCCCCCCGGCCAAAAGGGCCATCTGAAAAAAGTGTAAAATCCAGAAAGGCAGGAGAGGCCATGGAGAACTGGGAGCCTTGTTATGCTGATGGGCGGGATGTAAATTGCCAACAACCACTCGGGAGAAGTATATGGTGTTTCCTGAAACATCTAAAAAACAAAGCAACAGAACCTAGGGCACTTCCACTTATGGTCCTATAGCTTAGGGAAATTAAAATCAAAAAGACACAGCCACCCCAAAGTTTGGAACGGCTCTGTTTACAAGAACCTCGTTTACAGTACAAGTTCAACATCGCAGAAAGTGAAAAATGGATAAAGAAGTTGTGGTATTTACTTACAAAGCAATATCACTCAGCAATGAAATCTATGTCATCAGGCCCTTAGCAGCACAATGAGTGGATTCAGGTACGATGATTCTAACTGAAATAAGTCACACAGAAAAAGAAACATCATAAGATATCACGAATACACGGAATGTAAACTTGGCTACACAGGAACTGAATTCCAAAACAGAACAGGGTCTAAAATTTAGAAAACCAACTTATTCTTGCTTAAGGGTAAAGGTGAGTTGGTGTGCTGCATAAAACCAGAGATTGAAATGAGCACAGATAAAGTTCCTTAAGTCAAATATGGAATAGACAAGAGCTACTCCTTGCTCAACGAAATGGACTCAACACCTCATATTAAACGCCTAAGAATGTACCTGACTAGTAAGTATCTTAAAACCTATGGATTGCTATGTCTCCGAAAGAGAATCAAGCATGTGTACAGGGGCATAAACGCAGCAGTGATAGGATTGGAGAGGTTCGGTGAGCAAATGAAGACCCTTTGAAGTCATATTGCATGGTACCCATTCCACGGGTTTCAACTACCCAGGTTTAAGGTATTCTTCCTTCAGCTAAAACATGCATGTGGAACCTAGAGTATGATCAACCATGTGATCGGGAGACGTGTTCAAATATGTCTCAGTTTTCCTCCCCTGGTACTCGGGTGCAACATTCCAGACGCTTTACTAACACTCTCCCGACTTGGAGAGTCAGTCCCTTTAACCTCCTGTTTGGCCCAGTTTGCAATTTCTGCGGAAGATGAACAGGAATAGCGAGAACCAATGAGAGGCTAGCTGGAGGTGTCTGGACGGGCAAATTTAACTCTCATTTCCCACCAGGAAGAGGAATTAACCAAAGGCTCAGCGTGCCGTGCCGGAACCAGATTAGGGCCTGAAGCCATCCTGCGGTGTTGCGGCCAGGTCACAAGAAAGCGAGTTGAAGAAAGGAGCTCAGGGGCACTGTAATTCACAAACCTGCAGAGTTATAAATGACAGCTATCGTCCAAAAATAGACTGAAGTAAGGCTGCCAAGAGGACTTGAAAGCGGGGCAGAATTGCAGGAAACCGATTTCAGGAGGTAGACTGGAATTGCATTGAAAGCATAGGAAAAGAGGCAGAACGTCCACAATGATGCACTTGGCCAAAAAGGGCGTATGCGTTTTTTCCTGAATATATTCAGGAAAAAACGCATACGCCCTTTTTGGCCAACCAAGCAAGCTTGCAAAGGAAATCTGCACTACAATGAAGTCTCACTTCCCCCCGGTCAAAAGGGCCATCTGAAAAAAGTGTAAAATCCAGAAAGGCAGGACAGGCCATGGAGAACTGGGAGCCTTGTTATGCTGATGGGCGGGATGTAAATTGCCAACAGACACTTGGGAGAAGTGTATGGTGTTTCCTGAAACATCTAAAAAACAAAGCAACAGAGCCTAGGGCACTGCCACTTATGGTCCTATAGCTTAGGGAAATTAAAATCAAAAAGACACAGCCACCCCAAAGTTTGGAACGGCTCTGTTTACAAGAACCTCGTTTACAGTACAAGTTCAACATCGCAGAAAGTGAAAAATGGATAAAGAAGTTGTGGTATTTACTTACAAAGCAATATCACTCAGCAATGAAATCTGTGTCATCAGGCCCTTAGCAGCACAATGAGTGGATTCAGGTATGATGATTCTAACTGAAGTAAGTCACACAGAAAAGAAACATCATAAGATATCAGTAATACACGGAATGTAAACTTGGCTACACAGGAACTGAATTACAGAACAGAACAGGGTCTCAAATTTAGAAAACCAACTTATGCTTGCTTAAGGGTAAAGGTGAGTTGGGGTGCTGCATAAAACCAGAGATTGAAATGAGCACAGATAAAGTTCCTTAAGCCAAATATGGAATAGACAAGAGCTACTCCTTGCTCAACGAAATGGACTCAACACCCCATATTAAACGCCTAAGAATGTACCTGACTAGTAAGTATCTTAAAACCTATGGATTGCTATGTCTCCAAAAGAGAATCAAGCGTGTGTACAGGGGAATAAACGCAGCAGTGATAGGATTGGAGAGGTTCGGTGAGCAAATGAAGACCCTTTGAAGTCATATTGCATGGTACCCATTCCACGGGTCTCAACTCTCCAGGTTTAAGTTATTCTTCCTTCAGCTAAAACATGCATGTGGAACCCAGAGTATGATCAACCATGTGAACGGGAGACGTGTTCAAATATGTCTCAGTTTTCCTCCCCTGGTACTCGGGTGCAACATTCCAGATGCTTTACTAACACTCTCCCGACTTGGAGAGTCAGTCCCTTTAACCTCCTGCTTGGCCCAGTTTGCAATTTCTGCGGAAGATGAACAGGAATAGCGAGAACCAATGAGAGGCTAGCTGGAGGTGTCTGGACGGGCAAATTTAACTCTCATTTCCCACCAGGAAGAGGAATTAACCAAAGGCTCAGCATGCCGGGCCGGAACCAGATTAGGGCCTGAAGCCATCCTGCGGTGTTGCGGCCAGGTCACAAGAAAGCGAGTTGAAGAAAGGAGCTCAGGGGCACTGTAATTCACAAACCTGCAGAGTTATAAATGACAGCTATCGTCCAAAAATAGACTGAAGTAAGGCTGCCAAGAGGACTTGAAAGCGGGGCAGAATTGCAGGAAACCGATTTCAGGAGGTAGACTGGAATTGCATTGAAAGCATAGGAAAAGAGGCAGAACGTCCACAATGATGCACTTGGCCAAAAAGGGCGTATGCGTTTTCTCCTGAATATATTCAGGAAAAAACGCATACGCCCTTTTTGGCCAACCAAGCAAGCTTGCAAAGGAAATCTGCACTACAATGAAGTCTCACTTCCCCCCGGTCAAAAGGGCCATCTGAAAAAAGTGTAAAATCCAGAAAGGCAGGACAGGCCATGGAGAACTGGGAGCCTTGTTATGCTGATGGGAGGGATGTAAATTGCCAACAGACACTCGGGAGAAGTGTATGGTGTTTCCTGAAACATCTAAAAAACAAAGCAACAGAGCCTAGGGCACTGCCACTTATGGTCCTATAGCTTAGGGAAATTAAAATCAAAAAGACACAGCCACCCCAAAGTTTGGAACGGCTCTGTTTACAAGAACCTCGTTTACAGTACAAGTTCAACATCGCAGAAAGTGAAAAATGGATAAAGAAGTTGTGGTATTTACTTACAAAGCAATATCACTCAGCAATGAAATCTGTGTCATCAGGCCCTTAGCAGCACAATGAGTGGATTCAGGTATGATGATTCTAACTGAAGTAAGTCACACAGAAAAGAAACATCATAAGATATCAGTAATACACGGAATGTAAACTTGGCTACACAGGAACTGAATTACAGAACAGAACAGGGTCTCAAATTTAGAAAACCAACTTATGCTTGCTTAAGGGTAAAGGTGAGTTGGGGTGCTGCATAAAACCAGAGATTGAAATGAGCACAGATAAAGTTCCTTAAGCCAAATATGGAATAGACAAGAGCTACTCCTTGCTCAACGAAATGGACTCAACACCCCATATTAAACGCCTAAGAATGTACCTGACTAGTAAGTATCTTAAAACCTATGGATTGCTATGTCTCCAAAAGAGAATCAAGCGTGTGTACAGGGGAATAAACGCAGCAGTGATAGGATTGGAGAGGTTCGGTGAGCAAATGAAGACCCTTTGAAGTCATATTGCATGGTACCCATTCCACGGGTCTCAACTCTCCAGGTTTAAGGTATTCTTCCTTCAGCTAAAACATGCATGTGGAACCCAGAGTATGATCAACCATGTGAACGGGAGACGTGTTCAAATATGTCTCAGTTTTCCTCCCCTGGTACTCGGGTGCAACATTCCAGATGCTTTACTAACACTCTCCCGACTTGGAGAGTCAGTCCCTTTAACCTCCTGCTTGGCCCAGTTTGCAATTTCTGCGGAAGATGAACAGGAATAGCGAGAACCAATGAGAGGCTAGCTGGAGGTGTCTGGACGGGCAAATTTAACTCTCATTTCCCACCAGGAAGAGGAATTAACCAAAGGCTCAGCATGCGGGGCCGGAACCAGATTAGGGCCTGAAGCCATCCTGCGGTGTTGCGGCCAGGTCACAAGAAAGCGAGTTGAAGAAAGGAGCTCAGGGGCACTGTAATTCACAAACCTGCAGAGTTATAAATGACAGCTATCGTCCAAAAATAGACTGAAGTAAGGCTGCCAAGAGGACTTGAAAGCGGGGCAGAATTGCAGGAAACCGATTTCAGGAGGTAGACTGGAATTGCATTGAAAGCATAGGAAAAGAGGCAGAACGTCCACAATGATGCACTTGGCCAAAAAGGGCGTATGCGTTTTCTCCTGAATATATTCAGGAAAAAACGCATACGCCCTTTTTGGCCAACCAAGCAAGCTTGCAAAGGAAATCTGCACTACAATGAAGTCTCACTTCCCCCCGGTCAAAAGGGCCATCTGAAAAAAGTGTAAAATCCAGAAAGGCAGGACAGGCCATGGAGAACTGGGAGCCTTGTTATGCTGATGGGAGGGATGTAAATTGCCAACAGACACTCGGGAGAAGTGTATGGTGTCTCCTGAAACATCTAAAAAACAAAGCAACAGAGCCTAGGGCAGTTCCACTTATGGTCCTATAGCTTAGGGAAATTAAAATCAAAAAGACACAGCCACCCCAAAGTTTGGAACGGCTCTGTTTACAAGAACCTCGTTTACAGTACAAGTTCAACATCGCAGAAAGTGAAAAATGGATAAAGAAGTTGTGGTATTTACTTACAAAGCAATATCACTCAGCAATGAAATCTGTGTCATCAGGCCCATAGCAGCACAATGAGTGGATTCAGGTATGATGATTCTAACTGAAGTAAGTCACACAGAAAAAGAAACATCATAAGATATCAGTAATACACGGAATGTAAACTTGGCTACACAGGAACTGAATTACAGAACAGAACAGGGTCTCAAATTTAGAAAACCAACTTATGCTTGCTTAAGGGGAAAGGTGAGTTGGGGTGCTGCATAAAACCAGAGATTGAAATGAGCACAGATAAAGTTCCTTAAGCCGAATATGGAATAGACAAGAGCTACTCCTTGCTCAACGAAATGGACTCAACACCCCATATTAAACGCCTAAGAATGTACCTGACTAGTAAGTATCTTAAAACCTATGGATTGCTATGTCTCCAAAAGAGAATCAAGCGTGTGTACAGGGGAATAAACGCAGCAGTGATAGGATTGGAGAGGTTCGGTGAGCAAATGAAGACCCTTTGAAGTCATATTGCATGGTACCCATTACACGGGTCTCAACTCTCCAGGTTTAAGGTATTCTTCCTTCAGCTAAAACATGCATGTGGAACCCAGAGTATGATCAACCATGTGAACGGGAGACGTGTTCAAATATGTCTCAGTTTTCCTCCCCTGGTACTCGGGTGCAACATTCCAGACGCTTTACTAACACTCTCCCGACTTGGAGAGTCAGTCCCTTTAACCTCCTGTTTGGCCCAGTTTGCAATTTCTGCGGAAGATGAACAGGAATAGCGAGTACCAATGAGAGGCTAGCTGGAGGTGTCTGGACGGGCAAATTTAACTCTCATTTCCCACCAGGAAGAGGAATTAACCAAAGGCTCAGCGTGCCGTGCCGGAACCAGATTAGGGCCTGAAGCCATCCTGCGGTGTTGCGGCCAGGTCACAAGAAAGCGAGTTGAAGAAAGGAGCTCAGGGGCACTGTAATTCACAAACCTGCAGAGTTATAAATGACAGCTATCGTCCAAAAATAGACTGAAGTAAGGCTGCCAAGAGGACTTGAAAGCGGGGCAGAATTGCAGGAAACCGATTTCAGGAGGTAGACTGGAATTGCATTGAAAGCATAGGAAAAGAGGCAGAACGTCCACAATGATGCACTTGGCCAAAAAGGGCGTATGCGTTTTTTCCTGAATATATTCAGGAAAAAACGCATACGCCCTTTTTGGCCAACCAAGCAAGCTTGCAAAGGAAATCTGCACTACAATGAAGTCTCACTTCCCCCCGGCCAAAAGGGCCATCTGAAAAAAGTGTAAAATCCAGAAAGGCAGGAGAGGCCATGGAGAACTGGGAGCCTTGTTATGCTGATGGGCGGGATGTAAATTGCCAACAACCACTCGGGAGAAGTATATGGTGTTTCCTGAAACATCTAAAAAACAAAGCAACAGAACCTAGGGCACTTCCACTTATGGTCCTATAGCTTAGGGAAATTAAAATCAAAAAGACACAGCCACCCCAAAGTTTGGAACGGCTCTGTTTACAAGAACCTCGTTTACAGTACAAGTTCAACATCGCAGAAAGTGAAAAATGGATAAAGAAGTTGTGGTATTTACTTACAAAGCAATATCACTCAGCAATGAAATCTATGTCATCAGGCCCTTAGCAGCACAATGAGTGGATTCAGGTACGATGATTCTAACTGAAATAAGTCACACAGAAAAAGAAACATCATAAGATATCACGAATACACGGAATGTAAACTTGGCTACACAGGAACTGAATTCCAAAACAGAACAGGGTCTAAAATTTAGAAAACCAACTTATTCTTGCTTAAGGGTAAAGGTGAGTTGGTGTGCTGCATAAAACCAGAGATTGAAATGAGCACAGATAAAGTTCCTTAAGTCAAATATGGAATAGACAAGAGCTACTCCTTGCTCAACGAAATGGACTCAACACCTCATATTAAACGCCTAAGAATGTACCTGACTAGTAAGTATCTTAAAACCTATGGATTGCTATGTCTCCGAAAGAGAATCAAGCATGTGTACAGGGGCATAAACGCAGCAGTGATAGGATTGGAGAGGTTCGGTGAGCAAATGAAGACCCTTTGAAGTCATATTGCATGGTACCCATTCCACGGGTTTCAACTACCCAGGTTTAAGGTATTCTTCCTTCAGCTAAAACATGCATGTGGAACCTAGAGTATGATCAACCATGTGATCGGGAGACGTGTTCAAATATGTCTCAGTTTTCCTCCCCTGGTACTCGGGTGCAACATTCCAGACGCTTTACTAACACTCTCCCGACTTGGAGAGTCAGTCCCTTTAACCTCCTGTTTGGCCCAGTTTGCAATTTCTGCGGAAGATGAACAGGAATAGCGAGAACCAATGAGAGGCTAGCTGGAGGTGTCTGGACGGGCAAATTTAACTCTCATTTCCCACCAGGAAGAGGAATTAACCAAAGGCTCAGCGTGCCGTGCCGGAACCAGATTAGGGCCTGAAGCCATCCTGCGGTGTTGCGGCCAGGTCACAAGAAAGCGAGTTGAAGAAAGGAGCTCAGGGGCACTGTAATTCACAAACCTGCAGAGTTATAAATGACAGCTATCGTCCAAAAATAGACTGAAGTAAGGCTGCCAAGAGGACTTGAAAGCGGGGCAGAATTGCAGGAAACCGATTTCAGGAGGTAGACTGGAATTGCATTGAAAGCATAGGAAAAGAGGCAGAACGTCCACAATGATGCACTTGGCCAAAAAGGGCGTATGCGTTTTTTCCTGAATATATTCAGGAAAAAACGCATACGCCCTTTTTGGCCAACCAAGCAAGCTTGCAAAGGAAATCTGCACTACAATGAAGTCTCACTTCCCCCCGGTCAAAAGGGCCATCTGAAAAAAGTGTAAAATCCAGAAAGGCAGGACAGGCCATGGAGAACTGGGAGTCTTGTTATGCTGATGGGCGGGATGTAAATTGCCAACAGACACTCGGGAGAAGTGTATGGTGTTTCCTGAAACATCTAAAAAACAAAGCAACAGAGCCTAGGGCACTGCCACTTATGGTCCTATAGCTTAGGGAAATTAAAATCAAAAAGACACAGCCACCCCAAAGTTTGGAACGGCTCTGTTTACAAGAACCTCGTTTACAGTACAAGTTCAACATCGCAGAAAGTGAAAAATGGATAAAGAAGTTGTGGTATTTACTTACAAAGCAATATCACTCAGCAATGAAATCTGTGTCATCAGGCCCTTAGCAGCACAATGAGTGGATTCAGGTATGATGATTCTAACTGAAGTAAGTCACACAGAAAAGAAACATCATAAGATATCAGTAATACACGGAATGTAAACTTGGCTACACAGGAACTGAATTACAGAACAGAACAGGGTCTCAAATTTAGAAAACCAACTTATGCTTGCTTAAGGGTAAAGGTGAGTTGGGGTGCTGCATAAAACCAGAGATTGAAATGAGCACAGATAAAGTTCCTTAAGCCAAATATGGAATAGACAAGAGCTACTCCTTGCTCAACGAAATGGACTCAACACCCCATATTAAACGCCTAAGAATGTACCTGACTAGTAAGTATCTTAAAACCTATGGATTGCTATGTCTCCAAAAGAGAATCAAGCGTGTGTACAGGGGAATAAACGCAGCAGTGATAGGATTGGAGAGGTTCGGTGAGCAAATGAAGACCCTTTGAAGTCATATTGCATGGTACCCATTCCACGGGTCTCAACTCTCCAGGTTTAAGTTATTCTTCCTTCAGCTAAAACATGCATGTGGAACCCAGAGTATGATCAACCATGTGAACGGGAGACGTGTTCAAATATGTCTCAGTTTTCCTCCCCTGGTACTCGGGTGCAACATTCCAGATGCTTTACTAACACTCTCCCGACTTGGAGAGTCAGTCCCTTTAACCTCCTGCTTGGCCCAGTTTGCAATTTCTGCGGAAGATGAACAGGAATAGCGAGAACCAATGAGAGGCTAGCTGGAGGTGTCTGGACGGGCAAATTTAACTCTCATTTCCCACCAGGAAGAGGAATTAACCAAAGGCTCAGCATGCCGGGCCGGAACCAGATTAGGGCCTGAAGCCATCCTGCGGTGTTGCGGCCAGGTCACAAGAAAGCGAGTTGAAGAAAGGAGCTCAGGGGCACTGTAATTCACAAACCTGCAGAGTTATAAATGACAGCTATCGTCCAAAAATAGACTGAAGTAAGGCTGCCAAGAGGACTTGAAAGCGGGGCAGAATTGCAGGAAACCGATTTCAGGAGGTAGACTGGAATTGCATTGAAAGCATAGGAAAAGAGGCAGAACGTCCACAATGATGCACTTGGCCAAAAAGGGCGTATGCGTTTTTTCCTGAATATATTCAGGAAAAAACGCATACGCCCTTTTTGGCCAACCAAGCAAGCTTGCAAAGGAAATCTGCACTACAATGAAGTCTCACTTCCCCCCGGTCAAAAGGGCCATCTGAAAAAAGTGTAAAATCCAGAAAGGCAGGACAGGCCATGGAGAACTGGGAGCCTTGTTATGCTGATGGGAGGGATGTAAATTGCCAACAGACACTCGGGAGAAGTGTATGGTGTTTCCTGAAACATCTAAAAAACAAAGCAACAGAGCCTAGGGCACTGCCACTTATGGTCCTATAGCTTAGGGAAATTAAAATCAAAAAGACACAGCCACCCCAAAGTTTGGAACGGCTCTGTTTACAAGAACCTCGTTTACAGTACAAGTTCAACATCGCAGAAAGTGAAAAATGGATAAAGAAGTTGTGGTATTTACTTACAAAGCAATATCACTCAGCAATGAAATCTGTGTCATCAGGCCCTTAGCAGCACAATGAGTGGATTCAGGTATGATGATTCTAACTGAAGTAAGTCACACAGAAAAGAAACATCATAAGATATCAGTAATACACGGAATGTAAACTTGGCTACACAGGAACTGAATTACAGAACAGAACAGGGTCTCAAATTTAGAAAACCAACTTATGCTTGCTTAAGGGTAAAGGTGAGTTGGGGTGCTGCATAAAACCAGAGATTGAAATGAGCACAGATAAAGTTCCTTAAGCCAAATATGGAATAGACAAGAGCTACTCCTTGCTCAACGAAATGGACTCAACACCCCATATTAAACGCCTAAGAATGTACCTGACTAGTAAGTATCTTAAAACCTATGGATTGCTATGTCTCCAAAAGAGAATCAAGCGTGTGTACAGGGGAATAAACGCAGCAGTGATAGGATTGGAGAGGTTCGGTGAGCAAATGAAGACCCTTTGAAGTCATATTGCATGGTACCCATTACACGGGTCTCAACTCTCCAGGTTTAAGGTATTCTTCCTTCAGCTAAAACATGCATGTGGAACCCAGAGTATGATCAACCATGTGAACGGGAGACGTGTTCAAATATGTCTCAGTTTTCCTCCCCTGGTACTCGGGTGCAACATTCCAGACGCTTTACTAACACTCTCCCGACTTGGAGAGTCAGTCCCTTTAACCTCCTGTTTGGCCCAGTTTGCAATTTCTGCGGAAGATGAACAGGAATAGCGAGTACCAATGAGAGGCTAGCTGGAGGTGTCTGGACGGGCAAATTTAACTCTCATTTCCCACCAGGAAGAGGAATTAACCAAAGGCTCAGCGTGCCGTGCCGGAACCAGATTAGGGCCTGAAGCCATCCTGCGGTGTTGCGGCCAGGTCACAAGAAAGCGAGTTGAAGAAAGGAGCTCAGGGGCACTGTAATTCACAAACCTGCAGAGTTATAAATGACAGCTATCGTCCAAAAATAGACTGAAGTAAGGCTGCCAAGAGGACTTGAAAGCGGGGCAGAATTGCAGGAAACCGATTTCAGGAGGTAGACTGGAATTGCATTGAAAGCATAGGAAAAGAGGCAGAACGTCCACAATGATGCACTTGGCCAAAAAGGGCGTATGCGTTTTTTCCTGAATATATTCAGGAAAAAACGCATACGCCCTTTTTGGCCAACCAAGCAAGCTTGCAAAGGAAATCTGCACTACAATGAAGTCTCACTTCCCCCCGGCCAAAAGGGCCATCTGAAAAAAGTGTAAAATCCAGAAAGGCAGGAGAGGCCATGGAGAACTGGGAGCCTTGTTATGCTGATGGGCGGGATGTAAATTGCCAACAACCACTCGGGAGAAGTATATGGTGTTTCCTGAAACATCTAAAAAACAAAGCAACAGAACCTAGGGCACTTCCACTTATGGTCCTATAGCTTAGGGAAATTAAAATCAAAAAGACACAGCCACCCCAAAGTTTGGAACGGCTCTGTTTACAAGAACCTCGTTTACAGTACAAGTTCAACATCGCAGAAAGTGAAAAATGGATAAAGAAGTTGTGGTATTTACTTACAAAGCAATATCACTCAGCAATGAAATCTATGTCATCAGGCCCTTAGCAGCACAATGAGTGGATTCAGGTACGATGATTCTAACTGAAATAAGTCACACAGAAAAAGAAACATCATAAGATATCACGAATACACGGAATGTAAACTTGGCTACACAGGAACTGAATTCCAAAACAGAACAGGGTCTAAAATTTAGAAAACCAACTTATTCTTGCTTAAGGGTAAAGGTGAGTTGGTGTGCTGCATAAAACCAGAGATTGAAATGAGCACAGATAAAGTTCCTTAAGTCAAATATGGAATAGACAAGAGCTACTCCTTGCTCAACGAAATGGACTCAACACCTCATATTAAACGCCTAAGAATGTACCTGACTAGTAAGTATCTTAAAACCTATGGATTGCTATGTCTCCGAAAGAGAATCAAGCATGTGTACAGGGGCATAAACGCAGCAGTGATAGGATTGGAGAGGTTCGGTGAGCAAATGAAGACCCTTTGAAGTCATATTGCATGGTACCCATTCCACGGGTTTCAACTACCCAGGTTTAAGGTATTCTTCCTTCAGCTAAAACATGCATGTGGAACCTAGAGTATGATCAACCATGTGATCGGGAGACGTGTTCAAATATGTCTCAGTTTTCCTCCCCTGGTACTCGGGTGCAACATTCCAGACGCTTTACTAACACTCTCCCGACTTGGAGAGTCAGTCCCTTTAACCTCCTGTTTGGCCCAGTTTGCAATTTCTGCGGAAGATGAACAGGAATAGCGAGAACCAATGAGAGGCTAGCTGGAGGTGTCTGGACGGGCAAATTTAACTCTCATTTCCCACCAGGAAGAGGAATTAACCAAAGGCTCAGCGTGCCGTGCCGGAACCAGATTAGGGCCTGAAGCCATCCTGCGGTGTTGCGGCCAGGTCACAAGAAAGCGAGTTGAAGAAAGGAGCTCAGGGGCACTGTAATTCACAAACCTGCAGAGTTATAAATGACAGCTATCGTCCAAAAATAGACTGAAGTAAGGCTGCCAAGAGGACTTGAAAGCGGGGCAGAATTGCAGGAAACCGATTTCAGGAGGTAGACTGGAATTGCATTGAAAGCATAGGAAAAGAGGCAGAACGTCCACAATGATGCACTTGGCCAAAAAGGGCGTATGCGTTTTTTCCTGAATATATTCAGGAAAAAACGCATACGCCCTTTTTGGCCAACCAAGCAAGCTTGCAAAGGAAATCTGCACTACAATGAAGTCTCACTTCCCCCCGGTCAAAAGGGCCATCTGAAAAAAGTGTAAAATCCAGAAAGGCAGGACAGGCCATGGAGAACTGGGAGTCTTGTTATGCTGATGGGCGGGATGTAAATTGCCAACAGACACTCGGGAGAAGTGTATGGTGTTTCCTGAAACATCTAAAAAACAAAGCAACAGAGCCTAGGGCACTGCCACTTATGGTCCTATAGCTTAGGGAAATTAAAATCAAAAAGACACAGCCACCCCAAAGTTTGGAACGGCTCTGTTTACAAGAACCTCGTTTACAGTACAAGTTCAACATCGCAGAAAGTGAAAAATGGATAAAGAAGTTGTGGTATTTACTTACAAAGCAATATCACTCAGCAATGAAATCTGTGTCATCAGGCCCTTAGCAGCACAATGAGTGGATTCAGGTATGATGATTCTAACTGAAGTAAGTCACACAGAAAAGAAACATCATAAGATATCAGTAATACACGGAATGTAAACTTGGCTACACAGGAACTGAATTACAGAACAGAACAGGGTCTCAAATTTAGAAAACCAACTTATGCTTGCTTAAGGGTAAAGGTGAGTTGGGGTGCTGCATAAAACCAGAGATTGAAATGAGCACAGATAAAGTTCCTTAAGCCAAATATGGAATAGACAAGAGCTACTCCTTGCTCAACGAAATGGACTCAACACCCCATATTAAACGCCTAAGAATGTACCTGACTAGTAAGTATCTTAAAACCTATGGATTGCTATGTCTCCAAAAGAGAATCAAGCGTGTGTACAGGGGAATAAACGCAGCAGTGATAGGATTGGAGAGGTTCGGTGAGCAAATGAAGACCCTTTGAAGTCATATTGCATGGTACCCATTCCACGGGTCTCAACTCTCCAGGTTTAAGTTATTCTTCCTTCAGCTAAAACATGCATGTGGAACCCAGAGTATGATCAACCATGTGAACGGGAGACGTGTTCAAATATGTCTCAGTTTTCCTCCCCTGGTACTCGGGTGCAACATTCCAGATGCTTTACTAACACTCTCCCGACTTGGAGAGTCAGTCCCTTTAACCTCCTGCTTGGCCCAGTTTGCAATTTCTGTGGAAGATGAACAGGAATAGCGAGAACCAATGAGAGGCTAGCTGGAGGTGTCTGGACGGGCAAATTTAACTCTCATTTCCCACCAGGAAGAGGAATTAACCAAAGGCTCAGCATGCCGGGCCGGAACCAGATTAGGGCCTGAAGCCATCCTGCGGTGTTGCGGCCAGGTCACAAGAAAGCGAGTTGAAGAAAGGAGCTCAGGGGCACTGTAATTCACAAACCTGCAGAGTTATAAATGACAGCTATCGTCCAAAAATAGACTGAAGTAAGGCTGCCAAGAGGACTTGAAAGCGGGGCAGAATTGCAGGAAACCGATTTCAGGAGGTAGACTGGAATTGCATTGAAAGCATAGGAAAAGAGGCAGAACGTCCACAATGATGCACTTGGCCAAAAAGGGCGTATGCGTTTTCTCCTGAATATATTCAGGAAAAAACGCATACGCCCTTTTTGGCCAACCAAGCAAGCTTGCAAAGGAAATCTGCACTACAATGAAGTCTCACTTCCCCCCGGTCAAAAGGGCCATCTGAAAAAAGTGTAAAATCCAGAAAGGCAGGACAGGCCATGGAGAACTGGGAGCCTTGTTATGCTGATGGGAGGGATGTAAATTGCCAACAGACACTCGGGAGAAGTGTATGGTGTTTCCTGAAACATCTAAAAAACAAAGCAACAGAGCCTAGGGCACTGCCACTTATGGTCCTATAGCTTAGGGAAATTAAAATCAAAAAGACACAGCCACCCCAAAGTTTGGAACGGCTCTGTTTACAAGAACCTCGTTTACAGTACAAGTTCAACATCGCAGAAAGTGAAAAATGGATAAAGAAGTTGTGGTATTTACTTACAAAGCAATATCACTCAGCAATGAAATCTGTGTCATCAGGCCCTTAGCAGCACAATGAGTGGATTCAGGTATGATGATTCTAACTGAAGTAAGTCACACAGAAAAGAAACATCATAAGATATCAGTAATACACGGAATGTAAACTTGGCTACACAGGAACTGAATTACAGAACAGAACAGGGTCTCAAATTTAGAAAACCAACTTATGCTTGCTTAAGGGTAAAGGTGAGTTGGGGTGCTGCATAAAACCAGAGATTGAAATGAGCACAGATAAAGTTCCTTAAGCCAAATATGGAATAGACAAGAGCTACTCCTTGCTCAACGAAATGGACTCAACACCCCATATTAAACGCCTAAGAATGTACCTGACTAGTAAGTATCTTAAAACCTATGGATTGCTATGTCTCCAAAAGAGAATCAAGCGTGTGTACAGGGGAATAAACGCAGCAGTGATAGGATTGGAGAGGTTCGGTGAGCAAATGAAGACCCTTTGAAGTCATATTGCATGGTACCCATTCCACGGGTCTCAACTCTCCAGGTTTAAGGTATTCTTCCTTCAGCTAAAACATGCATGTGGAACCCAGAGTATGATCAACCATGTGAACGGGAGACGTGTTCAAATATGTCTCAGTTTTCCTCCCCTGGTACTCGGGTGCAACATTCCAGATGCTTTACTAACACTCTCCCGACTTGGAGAGTCAGTCCCTTTAACCTCCTGCTTGGCCCAGTTTGCAATTTCTGCGGAAGATGAACAGGAATAGCGAGAACCAATGAGAGGCTAGCTGGAGGTGTCTGGACGGGCAAATTTAACTCTCATTTCCCACCAGGAAGAGGAATTAACCAAAGGCTCAGCATGCCGGGCCGGAACCAGATTAGGGCCTGAAGCCATCCTGCGGTGTTGCGGCCAGGTCACAAGAAAGCGAGTTGAAGAAAGGAGCTCAGGGGCACTGTAATTCACAAACCTGCAGAGTTATAAATGACAGCTATCGTCCAAAAATAGACTGAAGTAAGGCTGCCAAGAGGACTTGAAAGCGGGGCAGAATTGCAGGAAACCGATTTCAGGAGGTAGACTGGAATTGCATTGAAAGCATAGGAAAAGAGGCAGAACGTCCACAATGATGCACTTGGCCAAAAAGGGCGTATGCGTTTTCTCCTGAATATATTCAGGAAAAAACGCATACGCCCTTTTTGGCCAACCAAGCAAGCTTGCAAAGGAAATCTGCACTACAATGAAGTCTCACTTCCCCCCGGTCAAAAGGGCCATCTGAAAAAAGTGTAAAATCCAGAAAGGCAGGACAGGCCATGGAGAACTGGGAGCCTTGTTATGCTGATGGGAGGGTTGTAAATTGCCAACAGACACTCGGGAGAAGTGTATGGTGTCTCCTGAAACATCTAAAAAACAAAGCAACAGAGCCTAGGGCAGTTCCACTTATGGTCCTATAGCTTAGGGAAATTAAAATCAAAAAGACACAGCCACCCCAAAGTTTGGAACGGCTCTGTTTACAAGAACCTCGTTTACAGTACAAGTTCAACATCGCAGAAAGTGAAAAATGGATAAAGAAGTTGTGGTATTTACTTACAAAGCAATATCACTCAGCAATGAAATCTGTGTCATCAGGCCCATAGCAGCACAATGAGTGGATTCAGGTATGATGATTCTAACTGAAGTAAGTCACACAGAAAAAGAAACATCATAAGATATCAGTAATACACGGAATGTAAACTTGGCTACACAGGAACTGAATTACAGAACAGAACAGGGTCTCAAATTTAGAAAACCAACTTATGCTTGCTTAAGGGTAAAGGTGAGTTGGGGTGCTGCATAAAACCAGAGATTGAAATGAGCACAGATAAAGTTCCTTAAGCCGAATATGGAATAGACAAGAGCTACTCCTTGCTCAACGAAATGGACTCAAAACCCCATATTAAACCCCTAAGAATGTACCTGACTAGTAAGTATCTTAAAACCTATGGATTGCTATGTCTCCAAAAGAGAATCAAGCGTGTGTACAGGGGAATAAACGCAGCAGTGATAGGATTGGAGAGGTTCGGTGAGCAAATGAAGACCCTTTGAAGTCATATTGCATGGTACCCATTACACGGGTCTCAACTCTCCAGGTTTAAGGTATTCTTCCTTCAGCTAAAACATGCATGTGGAACCCAGAGTATGATCAACCATGTGAACGGGAGACGTGTTCAAATATGTCTCAGTTTTCCTCCCCTGGTACTCGGGTGCAACATTCCAGACGCTTTACTAACACTCTCCCGACTTGGAGAGTCAGTCCCTTTAACCTCCTGTTTGGCCCAGTTTGCAATTTCTGCGGAAGATGAACAGGAATAGCGAGTACCAATGAGAGGCTAGCTGGAGGTGTCTGGACGGGCAAATTTAACTCTCATTTCCCACCAGGAAGAGGAATTAACCAAAGGCTCAGCGTGCCGTGCCGGAACCAGATTAGGGCCTGAAGCCATCCTGCGGTGTTGCGGCCAGGTCACAAGAAAGCGAGTTGAAGAAAGGAGCTCAGGGGCACTGTAATTCACAAACCTGCAGAGTTATAAATGACAGCTATCGTCCAAAAATAGACTGAAGTAAGGCTGCCAAGAGGACTTGAAAGCGGGGCAGAATTGCAGGAAACCGATTTCAGGAGGTAGACTGGAATTGCATTGAAAGCATAGGAAAAGAGGCAGAACGTCCACAATGATGCACTTGGCCAAAAAGGGCGTATGCGTTTTTTCCTGAATATATTCAGGAAAAAACGCATACGCCCTTTTTGGCCAACCAAGCAAGCTTGCAAATGAAATCTGCACTACAATGAAGTCTCACTTCCACCCGGTCAAAAGGGCCATCTGAAAAAAGTGTAAAATCCAGAAAGGCAACAGGCCATTGAGAACTGGGAGCCTTGTTATGCTGATGGGCGGGATGTAAATTGCCAACAGACACTTGGGAGAAGTGTATGGTGTTTCCTGAAACATCTAAAAAACAAAGCAACAGAGCCTAGGGCACTTCCAACTTATGGTCCTATAGCTTAGGGAAATTAAAATCAAAAAGACACAGCCACCCCAAAGTTTGGAACGGCTCTGTTTACAAGAACCTCGTTTACAGTACAAGTTCAACATCGCAGAAAGTGAAAAATGGATAAAGAAGTTGTGGTATTCACTTACAAAGCAATATCACTCAGCAATGAAATCTATGTCATCAGGCCCTTAGCACCACAATGAGTGGATTCAGGTATGATGATTCTAACTGAAATAAGTCACACAGAAAAAGAAACATCATAAGATATCTCTAATACACGGAATGTAAACTTGGCTACACAGGAACTGAATTACAGAACAGAACAGGGTCTCAAATTTAGAAAACCAACTTATGCTTGCTTAAGGGGAAAGGTGAGTTGGGGTGCTGCATAAAACCAGAGATTGAAATGAGCACAGATAAAGTTCCTTAAGCCAAATATGGAATAGACAAGAGCTACTCCTTGCTCAACGAAATGGACTCAACACCCCATATTAAACACCTAAGAATGTTCCTGACTAGTAAGTATCTTAAAACCTATGGATTGCTATGTCTCCAAAAGAGAATCAAGCGTGTGTACAGGGGAATAAACGCAGCAGTGATAGGATTGGAGAGGTTCGGTGAGCAAATGAAGACCCTTTGAAGTCATATTGCATGGTACCCATTACACGGGTCTCAACTCTCCAGGTTTAAGGTATTCTTCCTTCAGCTAAAACATGCATGTGGAACCCAGAGTATGATCAACCATGTGAACGGGAGACGTGTTCAAATATGTCTCAGTTTTCCTCCCCTGGTACTCGGGTGCAACATTCCAGACGCTTTACTAACACTCTCCCGACTTGGAGAGTCAGTCCCTTTAACCTCCTGTTTGGCCCAGTTTGCAATTTCTGCGGAAGATGAACAGGAATAGCGAGTACCAATGAGAGGCTAGCTGGAGGTGTCTGGACGGGCAAATTTAACTCTCATTTCCCACCAGGAAGAGGAATTAACCAAAGGCTCAGCGTGCCGTGCCGGAACCAGATTAGGGCCTGAAGCCATCCTGCGGTGTTGCGGCCAGGTCACAAGAAAGCGAGTTGAAGAAAGGAGCTCAGGGGCACTGTAATTCACAAACCTGCAGAGTTATAAATGACAGCTATCGTCCAAAAATAGACTGAAGTAAGGCTGCCAAGAGGACTTGAAAGCGGGGCAGAATTGCAGGAAACCGATTTCAGGAGGTAGACTGGAATTGCATTGAAAGCATAGGAAAAGAGGCAGAACGTCCACAATGATGCACTTGGCCAAAAAGGGCGTATGCGTTTTTTCCTGAATATATTCAGGAAAAAACGCATACGCCCTTTTTGGCCAACCAAGCAAGCTTGCAAAGGAAATCTGCACTACAATGAAGTCTCACTTCCACCCGGTCAAAAGGGCCATCTGAAAAAAGTGTAAAATCCAGAAAGGCAACAGGCCATTGAGAACTGGGAGCCTTGTTATGCTGATGGGCGGGATGTAAATTGCCAACAGACACTTGGGAGAAGTGTATGGTGTTTCCTGAAACATCTAAAAAACAAAGCAACAGAGCCTAGGGCACTTCCACTTATGGTCCTATAGCTTAGGGAAATTAAAATCAAAAAGACACAGCCACCCCAAAGTTTGGAACGGCTCTGTTTACAAGAACCTCGTTTACAGTACAAGTTCAACATCGCAGAAAGTGAAAAATGGATAAAGAAGTTGTGGTATTCACTTACAAAGCAATATCACTCAGCAATGAAATCTATGTCATCAGGCCCTTAGCATCACAATGAGTGGATTCAGGTATGATGATTCTAACTGAAATAAGTCACACAGAAAAAGAAACATCATAAGATATCTCTAATACACGGAATGTAAACTTGGCTACACAGGAACTGAATTACAGAACAGAACAGGGTCTCAAATTTAGAAAATCAACTTATGCTTGCTTAAGGGGAAAGGTGAGTTGGGGTGCTGCATAAAACCAGAGATTGAAATGAGCACAGATAAAGTTCCTTAAGCCAAATATGGAATAGACAAGAGCTACTCCTTGCTCAACGAAATGGACTCAACACCCCATATTAAACGCCTAAGAATGTTCCTGACTAGTAAGTATCTTAAAACCTATGGATTGCTATGTCTCCGAAAGAGAATCAAGCATGTGTACAGGGACATAAACGCAGCAGTGATAGGATTGGAGAGGTTCGGTGCGCAAATGAAGACACTTTGAAGTCATATTGCATGGTACCCATTCCACGGGTTTCAACTACCCAGGTTTAAGGTATTCTTCCTTCAGCTAAAACATGCATGTGGAACCTAGAGTATGATCAACCATGTGATCGGGAGACGTGTTCAAATATGTCTCAGTTTTCGTACCCTGGTACTCGGGTGCAACATTCCAGACGCTTTACTAACACTCTCCCCACTTGGAGAGTCAGTCCCTTTAACCTCCTGTTTGGCCCAGTTTGCAATTTCTGCGGAAGATGAACAGGAATAGCGAGAACCAATGAGAGGCTAGCTGGAGGTGTCTGGACGGGCAAATTTAACTCTCATTTCCCACCAGGAAGAGGAATTAACCAAAGGCTCAGCGTGCCGTGCCGGAACCAGATTAGGGCCTGAAGCCATCCTGCGGTGTTGCGGCCAGGTCACAAGAAAGCGAGTTGAAGAAAGGAGCTCAGGGTCACTGTAATTCACAAACCTGCAGAGTTATAAATGACAGCTATCGTCCAAAAATAGACTGAAGTAAGGCTGCCAAGAGGACTTGAAAGCGGGGCAGAATTGCAGGAAACCGATTTCAGGAGGTAGACTGGAATTGCATTGAAAGCATAGGAAAAGAGGCAGAACGTCCACAATGATGCACTTGGCCAAAAAAGGCGTATGCGTTTTTTCCTGAATATATTCAGGAAAAAACGCATACGCCCTTTTTGGCCAACCAAGCAAGCTTGCAAAGGAAATCTGCACTACAATGAAGTCTCACTTCCCCCCAGTCAAAAGGGCCATCTGAAAAAAGTGTAAAATCCAGAAAGGCAGGACAGGCCATGGACAACTGGGAGCCTTGTTATGCTGATGGGCGGGATGTAAATTGCCAACAGACACTCGGGAGAAGTGTATGGTGTTTCCTGAAACATCTAAAAAACAAAGCAACAGAGCCTAGGGCACTGCCACTTATGGTCCTATAGCTTAGGGAAATTAAAATCAAAAAGACACAGCCACCCCAAAGTTTGGAACGCCTCTGTTTACAAGAACCTCGTTTACAGTACAAGTTCAACATCGCAGAAAGTGAAAAATGGATAAAGAAGTTGTGGTATTCACTTACAAAGCAATATCACTCAGCAATGAAATCTATGTCATCAGGCCCTTAGCACCACAATGAGTGGATTCAGGTATGATGATTCTAACTGAAATAAGTCACACAGAAAAAGAAACATCATAAGATATCTCTAATACACGGAATGTAAACTTGGCTACACAGGAACTGAATTACAGAACAGAACAGGGTCTCAAATTTAGAAAACCAACTTATGCTTGCTTAAGGGGAAAGGTGAGTTGGGGTGCTGCATAAAACCAGAGATTGAAATGAGCACAGATAAAGTTCCTTAAGCCAAATATGGAATAGACAAGAGCTACTCCTTGCTCAACGAAATGGACTCAACACCCCATATTAAACGCCTAAGAATGTTCCTGACTAGTAAGTATCTTAAAACCTATGGATTGCTATGTCTCCAAAAGAGAATCAAGCATGTGTACAGGGGCATAAACGCAGCAGTGATAGGATTGGAGAGGTTCGGTGCGCAAATGAAGACCCTTTGAAGTCATATTGCATGGTACCCATTCCACGGATTTCAACTACCCAGGTTTAAGGTATTCTTCCTTCAGCTAAAACATGCATGTGGAACCTAGAGTATGATCAACCATGTGATCGGGAGACGTGTTCAAATATGTCTCAGTTTTCGTACCCTGGTACTCGGGTGCAACATTCCAGACGCTTTACTAACACTCTCCCCACTTGGAGAGTCAGTCCCTTTAACCTCCTGTTTGGCCCAGTTTGCAATTTCTGCGGAAGATGAACAGGAATAGCGAGAACCAATGAGAGACTAGCTGGAGGTGTCTGGACGGGCAAATTTAACTCTCATTTCCCACCAGGAAGAGGAATTAACCAAAGGCTCAGCGTGCCGTGCCGGAACCAGATTAGGGCCTGAAGCCATCCTGCGGTGTTGCGGCCAGGTCACAAGAAAGCGAGTTGAAGAAAGGAGCTCAGGGGCACTGTAATTCACAAACCTGCAGAGTTATAAATGACAGCTATCGTCCAAAAATAGACTGAAGTAAGGCTGCCAAGAGGACTTGAAAGCGGGGCAGAATTGCAGGAAACCGATTTCAGGAGGTAGACTGGAATTGCATTGAAAGCATAGGAAAAGAGGCAGAACGTCCACAATGATGCACTTGGCCAAAAAGGGCATATGCGTTTTTTCTTGAATATATTCAGGAAAAAACGCATACGCCCTTTTTGGCCAACCAAGCAAGCTTGCAAAGGAAATCTGCACTACAATGAAGTCTCACTTCCCCCCGGTCAAAAGGGCCATCTGAAAAAAGTGTAAAATCCAGAAAGGCAGGACAGGCCATGGAGAACTGGGAGCCTTGTTATGCTGATGGGCGGGATGTAAATTGCCAACAACCACTCGGGAGAAGTGTATGGTGTTTCCTGAAACATCTAAAAAACAAAGCAACAGAGCCTAGGGCACTTCCACTTATGGTCCTATAGCTTAGGGAAATTAAAATCAAAAAGACACAGCCACCCCAAAGTTTGGAACGGCTCTGTTTACAAGAACCTCGTTTACAGTACAAGTTCAACATCGCAGAAAGTGAAAAATGGATAAAGAACTTGTGGTACTTACGTACAATGCAGTATCACTCAGCAATGAAATCTATGTCATCAGGCCCGTAGCAGCATAATGAGTAGATTCAGGTACGATGATTCTAACTGAAATAAGTCACACAGAAAAAGAAACATCATAAGATATCACTAATACACGGAATGTAAACTTGGCTACACAGGAACTGAATTCCAAAACAGAACAGGGTCTCAAATTTAGAAAACCAACTTATGCTTGCTTAAGGGGAAAGGTGAGTTGGGTTGCTGCATAAAACCAGAGATTGAAATGAGCACAGATAAAGTTCCTTAAGCCAAATATGGAATAGACAAGAGCTACTCCTTGCTCAACGAAATGGACTCAACACCCCATATTAAACGTCTAAGAATGTACCTGACTAGTAAGTATCTTAAAACCTATGGATTGCTATGTCTCCGAAAGAGAATCAAGCATGTGTACAGGGGCATAAACGCAGCAGTGATAGGATTGGAGAGGTTCGGTGAGCAAATGAAGACCCTTTGAAGTCATATTGCATGGTACCCATTACACGGGTCTCAACTCTCCAGGTTTAAGGTATTCTTCCTTCAGCTAAAACATGCATGTGGAACCCAGAGTATGATCAACCATGTGAACGGGAGACGTGTTCAAATATGTCTCAGTTTTCCTCCCCTGGTACTCGGGTGCAACATTCCAGACGCTTTACTAACACTCTCCCCACTTGGAGAGTCAGTCCCTTTAACCTCCTGTTTGGCCCAGTTTGCAATTTCTGCGGAAGATGAACAGGAATAGCGAGTACCAATGAGAGGCTAGCTGGAGGTGTCTGGACGGGCAAATTTAACTCTCATTTCCCACCAGGAAGAGGAAATAACCAAAGGCTCAGCGTGCCGTACCGGAACCAGATTAGGGCCTGAAGCCATCCTGCGGTGTTGCGGCCAGGTCACAAGAAAGCGAGTTGAAGAAAGGAGCTCAGGGGCACTGTAATTCACAAACCTGCAGAGTTATAAATGACAGCTATCGTCCAAAAATAGACTGAAGTAAGGCTGCCAAGAGGACTTGAAAGCGGGGCAGAATTGCAGGAAACCGATTTCAGGAGGTAGACTGGAATTACATTGAAAGCATAGGAAAAGAGGCAGAACGTCCACAATGATGAACTTGGCCAAAAAGGGCGTATGCGTTTTTTCCTGAATATATTCAGGAAAAAACGCATACGCCCTTTTTGGCCAACCAAGCAAGCTTGCAAAGGAAATCTGCACTACAATGAAGTCTCACTTCCCCCCGGTCAAAAGGGCCATCTGAAAAAAGTGTAAAATCCAGAAAGGCAGGACAGGCCATGGAGAACTGGGAGCCTTGTTATGCTGATGGGCGGGATGTAAATTGCCAACAACCACTCGGGAGAAGTGTATGGTGTTTCCTGAAACATCTAAAAAACAAAGCAACAGAACCTAGGGCACTTCCACTTATGGTCCTATAGCTTAGGGAAATTAAAATCAAAAAGACACAGCCACCCCAAAGTTTGGGACGCCTCTGTTTACAAGAACCTCGTTTACAGTACAAGTTCAACATCGCAGAAAGTGAAAAATGGATAAAGAAGTTGTGGTATTTACTTACAAAGCAATATCACTCAGCAATGAAATCTGTGTCATCAGGCCCTTAGCAGCACAATGAGTGGATTCAGGTATGATGATTCTAACTGAAGTAAGTCACACAGAAAAAGAAACATCATAAGATATCAGTAATACACGGAATGTAAACTTGGCTACACAGGAACTGAATTACAGAACAGAACAGGGTCTCAAATTTAGAAAACCAACTTATGCTTGCTTAAGGGTAAAGGTGAGTTGGGGTGCTGCATAAAACCAGAGATTGAAATGAGCACAGATAAAGTTCCTTAAGTCAAATATGGAATAGACAAGAGCTACTCCTTGCTCAACGAAATGGACTCAACACCGCATATTAAACGCCTAAGAATTTACCTGACTAGTAAGTATCTTAAAAACCTATGGATTGCTATGTCTCCGAAAGAGAATCAAGCATGTGTACAGGGGCATAAACGCAGCAGTGATAGGATTGGAGAGGTTCGGTGAGCAAATGAAGACCCTTTGAAGTCATATTGCATGGTACCCATTACACGGGCCTTAACTCTCCAGGTTTAAGGTATTCTTCCTTCAGCTAAAACATGCATGTGGAACCCAAGTATGATCAACCATGTGAACGGGAGACGTGTTCAAATATGTCTCAGTTTTCCTCCCCTGGTACTCAGGTGCAACATTCCAGACGCTTTACTAACACTCTCCCCACTTGGAGAGTCAGCGCCTTTAACCTCCTGTTTGGCCCAGTTTGCAATTTCTGCGGAAGATGAACAGGAATAGCGAGAACCAATGAGAGGCTAGCTGGAGGTGTCTGGACGGGCAAATTTAACTCTCATTTCCCACCAGGAAGAGGAAATAACCAAAGGCTCAGCGTGCCCTACCGGAACCAGATTAGGGCCTGAAGCCATCCTGTGGTGTTGCGGCCAGCTCAAAAGAAAGCGAGTTGAAGAAAGGAGCCCAGGGGCACTGTAATTCACAAACCTGCAGAGTTATAAATGACAGCTATCGTCCAAAAATACACTGAAGTAAGGCTGCCAAGAGGACTTGAAAGCGGGGCAGAATTGCAGGAAACCGATTTCAGGAGGTAGACTGGAATTGCATTTCAAGCATAGGAAAAGAGGCAGAACGTCCACAATGATGCACTTGGCCAAAAAGGGCGTATGCGTTTTTTCCTGAATATATTCAGGAAAAAACGCATACGCCCTTTTTGGCCAACCAAGCAAGCTTGCAAAGGAAATCTGCACTACAATGAAGTCTCACTTCCCCCCGGTCAAAAGGGCCATCTGAAAAAAGTGTAAAATCCAGAAAGGCAGGACAGGCCATGGAGAACTGGGAGCCTTGTTATGCTGATGGGCGGGATGTAAATTGCCAACAACCACTCGGGAGAAGTGTATGGTGTTTCCTGAAACATCTAAAAAACAAAGCAACAGAACCTAGGGCACTTCCACTTATGGTCCTATAGCTTAGGAAAATTAAAATCAAAAAGACACAGCCACCCCAAAGTTTGGAACGGCTCTCTTTACAAGAACCTCGTTTACAGTACAAGTTCAACATTGCAGAAAGTGAAAAATGGATAAAGAAGTTGTGGTATTTACTTACAAAGCAATATAACTCAGCAATGAAATCTGTGTCATCAGGCCCTTAGCAGCACAATGAGTGGATTCAGGTATGATGATTCTAACTGAAATAAGTCACACAGAAAAAGAAACATCATAAGATATCAGTAATACACGGAATGTAAACTTGGCTACACAGGAACTGAATTACAGAACAGAACAGGGTCTCAAATTTAGAAAACCAACTTATGCTTGCTTAAGGGGAAAGGTGAGTTGGGGTGCTGCATAAAACCAGAGATTGAAATGAGCACAGATAAAGTTCCTTAGGCCAAATATGGAATAGACAAGAGCTACTCCTTGCTCAACGAAATGGACTCAACACCGCGTATTAAGCGCGTAAGAATGTACCTGACTAGTAAGTATCGTAAAACCTATAGATTGCTATGTCTCCGAAAGAGAATCAAGCATGTGTACAGGGGCATAAACGCAGCAGTGATAGGATTGGAGAGGTTCGGTGAGCAAATGAAGACCCTTTGAAGTCATATTGCATGGTACCCATTACACGGGTCTTAACTCTCCAGGTTTAAGGTATTCTTCCTTCAGCTAAAACATGCATGTGGAACCCAAGTATGATCAACCATGTGAACGGGAGACGTGTTCAAATATGTCTCAGTTTTCCTCCCCTGGTACTCAGGTGCAACATTCCAGACGCTTTACTAACACTCTCCCCACTTGGAGAGTCAGCGCCTTTAACCTCCTGTTTGGCCCAGTTTGCAATTTCTGCGGAAGATGAACAGGAATAGCGAGAACCAAAGAGAGACTAGCTGGAGGTGTCTGGACGGGCAAATTTAACTCTCATTTCCCACCAGGAAGAGGAAATAACCAAAGGCTCAGCGTGCCGTGCCGGAACCAGATTAGGGCCTGAAGCCATCCTGCGGTGTTGCGGCCAGGTCACAAGAAAGCGAGTTGTAGAAAGGAGCTCAGGGGCACTGTAATTCACAAACCTGCAGAGTTATAAATGACAGCTATCGTCCAAAAATAGACTGAAGTAAGGCTGCCAAGAGGACTTGAAAGCGGGGCAGAATTGCAGGAAACCGATTTCAGGAGGTAGACTGGAATTGCATTCAAAGCATAGGAAAAGAGGCAGAACGTCCACAATGATGCACTTGGCCAAAAAGGGCGTATGCATTTTTTCCTGAATATATTCAGGAAAAAACGCATACGCACTTTTTGGCCAACCAAGCAAGCTTGCAAAGGAAATCTGCACTACAATGAAGTCTCACTTCCCCCCGGTCAAAAGGGCCATCTGAAAAAAGTGTAAAATCCAGAAAGGCAGGACAGGCCATGGAGAACTGGGAGCCTTGTTATGCTGATGGGCGGCATGTAAATTGCCAACAGACACTCCGGAGAAGTGTATGGTGTATCCTGAAACATCTAAAAAACAAAGCAACAGAGCCTAGGGCACTGCCACTTATGGTCCTATAGCTTAGGGAAATTAAAATCAAAAAGACACAGCCACCCCAAAGTTTGGGATGCCTCTGTTTACAAGAACCTCGTTTACAGTACAAGTTCAACATCGCAGAAAGTGAAAAATGGATAAAGAAGTTGTGGTATTTACTTACAAAGCAATATCACTCAGCAATGAAATCTGTGTCATCAGGCCCTTAGCAGCACAATGAGTGGATTCAGGTACGATGATTCTAACTGAAATAAGTCACACAGAAAAAGAAACATCATAAGATATCACTAATACACGGAATGTAAACTTGGCTACACAGGAACTGAATTCCAAAACAGAACAGTGTCTCAAATTTAGAAAACCAACTTATGCTTGCTTAAGGGGAAAGGTGAGTTGGGGTGCTGCATAAAACCAGAGATTGAAATGAGCACAGATAAAGTTCCTTAAGCCAAATATGGAATAGACAAGAGCTACTCCTTGCTCAACGAAATGGACTCAACACCCCATATTAAACGCCTAAGAATGTACCTGACTAGTAAGTATCTTAAAACCTATGGATTGCTATGTCTCCAAAAGAGAATCAAGCGTGTGTACAGGGGCATAAACGCAGCAGTGATAGGATTGGAGAGGTTCGGTGAGCAAATGAAGACCCTTTGAAGTCATATTGCATGGAACCCATTCCACGGGTTTCAACTACCCAGGTTTAAGGTATTCTTCCTTCAGCTAAAACATGCATGTGGAACCCAAGTATGATCAACCATGTGAACGGGAGACGTGTTCAAATATGTCTCAGTTTTCCTCCCCTGGTACTCGGGTGCAACATTCCAGACGCTTTACTAACACTCTCCCCACTTGGAGAGTCAGCGCCTTTAACCTCCTGTTTGGCCCAGTTTGCAATTTCTGCGGAAGATGAACAGGAATAGCGAGAACCAATGAGAGGCTAGCTGGAGGTGTCTGGACGGGCAAATTTAACTCTCATTTCCCACCAGGAAGAGGAGATAACCAAAGGCTCAGCGTGCCGTACCGGAACCAGATTAGGGCCTGAAGACATCCTGCGGTGTTGCGGCCAGGTCACAAGAAAGCGAGTTGAAGAAAGGAGCTCAGGGGCACTGTAATTCACAAACCTGCCGAGTTATAAATGACAGCTATCGTCCAAAAATATACTGAAGTAAGGCTGCCAAGAGGACTTGAAAGCGGGGCAGAATTGCAGGAAACCGATTTCAGGAGGTAGACTGGAATTGCATTGAAAGCATAGGAAAAGAGGCAGAACGTCCACAATGATGCACTTGGCCAAAAAGGGCATATGCGTTTTTTCTTGAATATATTCAGGAAAAAACGCATACGCCCTTTTTGGCCAACCAAGCAAGCTTGCAAAGGAAATCTGCACTACAATGAAGTCTCACTTCCCCCTGGTCAAAAGGGCCATCTGAAAAAAGTGTAAAATCCAGAAAGGCAGGACAGGCCATGGAGAACTGGGAGCCTTGTTATGCTGATGGGCGGGATGTAAATTGCCAACAACCACTCGGGAGAAGTGTATGGTGTTTCCTGAAACATCTAAAAAACAAAGCAACAGAACCTAGGGCACTTCCACTTATGGTCCTATAGCTTAGGGAAATTAAAATCAAAAAGACACAGCCACCCCAAAGTTTGGGACGCCTCTGTTTACAAGAACCTCGTTTACAGTACAAGTTCAACATCGCAGAAAGTGAAAAATGGATAAAGAAGTTGTGGTATTTACTTACAAAGCAATATCACTCAGCAATGAAATCTGTGTCATCAGGCCCTTAGCAGCACAATGAGTGGATTCAGGTATGATGATTCTAACTGAAGTAAGTCACACAGAAAAAGAAACATCATAAGATATCAGTAATACACGGAATGTAAACTTGGCTACACAGGAACTGAATTACAGAACAGAACAGGGTCTCAAATTTAGAAAACCAACTTATGCTTGCTTAAGGGTAAAGGTGAGTTGGGGTGCTGCATAAAACCAGAGATTGAAATGAGCACAGATAAAGTTCCTTAAGTCAAATATGGAATAGACAAGAGCTACTCCTTGCTCAACGAAATGGACTCAACACCGCATATTAAACGCCTAAGAATTTACCTGACTAGTAAGTATCTTAAAAACCTATGGATTGCTATGTCTCCGAAAGAGAATCAAGCATGTGTACAGGGGCATAAACGCAGCAGTGATAGGATTGGAGAGGTTCGGTGAGCAAATGAAGACCCTTTGAAGTCATATTGCATGGTACCCATTACACGGGCCTTAACTCTCCAGGTTTAAGGTATTCTTCCTTCAGCTAAAACATGCATGTGGAACCCAAGTATGATCAACCATGTGAACGGGAGACGTGTTCAAATATGTCTCAGTTTTCCTCCCCTGGTACTCAGGTGCAACATTCCAGACGCTTTACTAACACTCTCCCCACTTGGAGAGTCAGCGCCTTTAACCTCCTGTTTGGCCCAGTTTGCAATTTCTGCGGAAGATGAACAGGAATAGCGAGAACCAATGAGAGGCTAGCTGGAGGTGTCTGGACGGGCAAATTTAACTCTCATTTCCCACCAGGAAGAGGAAATAACCAAAGGCTCAGCGTGCCCTACCGGAACCAGATTAGGGCCTGAAGCCATCCTGTGGTGTTGCGGCCAGCTCAAAAGAAAGCGAGTTGAAGAAAGGAGCCCAGGGGCACTGTAATTCACAAACCTGCAGAGTTATAAATGACAGCTATCGTCCAAAAATACACTGAAGTAAGGCTGCCAAGAGGACTTGAAAGCGGGGCAGAATTGCAGGAAACCGATTTCAGGAGGTAGACTGGAATTGCATTTCAAGCATAGGAAAAGAGGCAGAACGTCCACAATGATGCACTTGGCCAAAAAGGGCGTATGCGTTTTTTCCTGAATATATTCAGGAAAAAACGCATACGCCCTTTTTGGCCAACCAAGCAAGCTTGCAAAGGAAATCTGCACTACAATGAAGTCTCACTTCCCCCCGGTCAAAAGGGCCATCTGAAAAAAGTGTAAAATCCAGAAAGGCAGGACAGGCCATGGAGAACTGGGAGCCTTGTTATGCTGATGGGCGGGATGTAAATTGCCAACAACCACTCGGGAGAAGTGTATGGTGTTTCCTGAAACATCTAAAAAACAAAGCAACAGAACCTAGGGCACTTCCACTTATGGTCCTATAGCTTAGGAAAATTAAAATCAAAAAGACACAGCCACCCCAAAGTTTGGAACGGCTCTCTTTACAAGAACCTCGTTTACAGTACAAGTTCAACATTGCAGAAAGTGAAAAATGGATAAAGAAGTTGTGGTATTTACTTACAAAGCAATATAACTCAGCAATGAAATCTGTGTCATCAGGCCCTTAGCAGCACAATGAGTGGATTCAGGTATGATGATTCTAACTGAAATAAGTCACACAGAAAAAGAAACATCATAAGATATCAGTAATACACGGAATGTAAACTTGGCTACACAGGAACTGAATTACAGAACAGAACAGGGTCTCAAATTTAGAAAACCAACTTATGCTTGCTTAAGGGGAAAGGTGAGTTGGGGTGCTGCATAAAACCAGAGATTGAAATGAGCACAGATAAAGTTCCTTAGGCCAAATATGGAATAGACAAGAGCTACTCCTTGCTCAACGAAATGGACTCAACACCGCGTATTAAACGCGTAAGAATGTACCTGACTAGTAAGTATCGTAAAACCTATAGATTGCTATGTCTCCGAAAGAGAATCAAGCATGTGTACAGGGGCATAAACGCAGCAGTGATAGGATTGGAGAGGTTCGGTGAGCAAATGAAGACCCTTTGAAGTCATATTGCATGGTACCCATTACACGGGTCTTAACTCTCCAGGTTTAAGGTATTCTTCCTTCAGCTAAAACATGCATGTGGAACCCAAGTATGATCAACCATGTGAACGGGAGACGTGTTCAAATATGTCTCAGTTTTCCTCCCCTGGTACTCAGGTGCAACATTCCAGACGCTTTACTAACACTCTCCCCACTTGGAGAGTCAGCGCCTTTAACCTCCTGTTTGGCCCAGTTTGCAATTTCTGCGGAAGATGAACAGGAATAGCGAGAACCAAAGAGAGACTAGCTGGAGGTGTCTGGACGGGCAAATTTAACTCTCATTTCCCACCAGGAAGAGGAAATAACCAAAGGCTCAGCGTGCCGTGCCGGAACCAGATTAGGGCCTGAAGCCATCCTGCGGTGTTGCGGCCAGGTCACAAGAAAGCGAGTTGTAGAAAGGAGCTCAGGGGCACTGTAATTCACAAACCTGCAGAGTTATAAATGACAGCTATCGTCCAAAAATAGACTGAAGTAAGGCTGCCAAGAGGACTTGAAAGCGGGGCAGAATTGCAGGAAACCGATTTCAGGAGGTAGACTGGAATTGCATTCAAAGCATAGGAAAAGAGGCAGAACGTCCACAATGATGCACTTGGCCAAAAAGGGCGTATGCATTTTTTCCTGAATATATTCAGGAAAAAACGCATACGCACTTTTTGGCCAACCAAGCAAGCTTGCAAAGGAAATCTGCACTACAATGAAGTCTCACTTCCCCCTGGTCAAAAGGGCCATCTGAAAAAAGTGTAAAATCCAGAAAGGCAGGACAGGCCATGGAGAACTGGGAGCCTTGTTATGCTGATGGGCGGGATGTAAATTGCCAACAACCACTCGGGAGAAGTGTATGGTGTTTCCTGAAACATCTAAAAAACAAAGCAACAGAGCCTAGGGCACTGCCACTTATGGTCCTATAGCTTAGGGAAATTAAAATCAAAAAGACACAGCCACCCCAAAGTTTGGAACGGCTCTGTTTACAAGAACCTCGTTTACAGTACAAGTTCAACATCGCAGAAAGTGAAAAATGGATAAAGAAGTTGTGGTATTTACTTACAAAGCAATATCACTCAGCAATGAAATCTGTGTCATCAGGCCCTTAGCAGCACAATGAGTGGATTCAGGTATGATGATTCTAACTGAAGTAAGTCACACAGAAATAGAAACATCATAAGATATCAGTAATACACGGAATGTAAACTTGGCTACACAGGAACTGAATTACAGAACAGAACAGGGACTCAAATTTAGAAAACCAACTTATGCTTGCTTAAGGGTAAAGGTGAGTTGGGGTGCTGCATAAAACCAGAGATTGAAATGAGCACAGATAAAGTTCCTTAAGTCAAATATGGAATAGACAAGAGCTACTCCTTGCTCAACGAAATGGACTCAACACCGCATATTAAACGCCTAAGAATGTACCTGTCTAGTAAGTATCTTAAAACCTATGGATTGCTATGTCTCCGAAAGAGAATCAAGCATGTGTACAGGGGCATAAACGCAGCAGTGATAGGATTGGAGAGGTTCGGTGAGCAAATGAAGACCCTTTGAAGTCATATTGCATGGTACCCATTCCACGGGTTTCAACTACCCAGGTTTAAGGTATTCTTCCTTCAGCTAAAACATGCATGTGGAACCTAGAGTATGATCAACCATGTGATCGGGAGACGTGTTAAAATATGTCAGTTTTCGTACCCTGGTACTCGGGTGCAACATTCCAGACGCTTTACTAACACTCTCCCAACTTGGAGAGTCAGTCCCTTTAAACTCCTGTTTGGCCCAGTTTGCAATTTCTGCGGAAGATGAACAGGAATAGCAAGAACCAATGAGAGGCTAGCTGGAGGTGTCTGGACGGGCAAATTTAACTCTCATTTCCCACCAGGAAGAGGAAATGACCAAAGGCTCAGCGTGCCGTACCGGAACCAGATTAGGGCCTGAAGCCATCCTGCGGTGTTGCGGCCAGCTCAAAAGAAAGCGAGTTGAAGAAAGGAGCTCAGGGGCACTGTAATTCACAAACCTGCAGAGTTATAAATGACAGCTATCGTCCAAAAATAGACTGAAGTAAGGCTGCCAAGAGGACTTGAAAGCGGGGCAGAATTGCAGGAAACCGATTTCAGGAGGTAGACTGGAATTGCATTGAAAGCATAGGAAAAGAGGCAGAACGTCCACAATGATGCACTTGGCCAAAAAGGGTGTATGCGTTTTTTCCTGCATATATTCAGGAAAAAACGCATACGCCCTTTTTGGCCAACCAAGCAAGCTTGCAAAGGAAATCTGCACTACAATGAAGTCTCACTTCCCCCCGGTCAAAAGGGCCATCTGAAAAAAGTGTAAAATCCAGAAAGGCAGGACAGGCCATGGAGAACTGGGAGCCTTGTTATGCTGATCGGCGGGATGTAAATTGCCAACAGACACTCGGGAGAAGTGTATGGTGTTTCCTGAAACATCTAAAAAACAAAGCAACAGAGCCTAGGGCACTGCCACTTATGGTCCTATAGCTTAGGGAAATTAAAATCAAAAAGACACAGCCACCCCAAAGTTTGGGACGCCTCTGTTTACAAGAACCTCGTTTACAGTACAAGTTCAACATCGCAGAAAGTGAAAAATGGATAAAGAACTTGTGGTACTTACGTACAATGCAGTATCACTCAGCAATGAAATCTATGTCATCAGGCCTGTAGCAGCATAATGAGTGGATTCAGGTACGATGATTCTAACTGAAATAAGTCACACAGAAAAAGAAACATCATAAGATATCACTAATACACGGAATGTAAACTTGGCTACACAGGAACTGCATTCCAAAACAGAACAGTGTCTCAAATTTAGAAAACCAACTTATGCTTGCTTAAGGGGAAAGGTGAGTTGGGGTGCTGCATAAAACCAGAGATTGAAATGAGCACAGATAAAGTTCCTTAAGCCAAATATGGAATAGACAAGAGCTACTCCTTGCTCAACGAAATGGACTCAACACCCCATATTAAACGCCTAAGAATGTACCTGACTAGTAAGTATCTTAAAACCTATGGATTGCTATGTCTCCAAAAGAGAATCAAGCGTGTGTACAGGGGCATAAACGCAGCAGTGATAGGATTGGAGAGGTTCGGTGAGCAAATGAAGACCCTTTGAAGTCATATTGCATGGTACCCATTACACGGGTCTCAACTCTCCAGGTTTAAGGTATTCTTCCTTCAGCTAAAACATGCATGTGGAACCCAGAGTATGATCAACCATGTGATCGGGAGACGTGTTCAAATATGTCTCACTTTTCCTCCCCTGGTACTCGGGTGCAACATTCCAGACGCTTTACTAACACTCTCCCCACTTGGAGAGTCAGCGCCTTTAACCTCCTGTTTGTCCCAGTTTGCAATTTCTGCGGAAGATGAACAGGAATAGCGAGAACCAATGAGAGGCTAGCTGGAGGTGTCTGGACGGGCAAATTTAACTCTCATTTCCCACCAGGAAGAGGAAATAACCAAAGGCTCAGCGTGCCGGGCCGGAACCAGATTAGGGCCTGAAGCCATCCTGCGGTGTTGCGGCCAGCTCAAAAGAAAGCGAGTTGAAGAAAGGAGCTCAGGGGCACTTTAATTCACAAACCTGCAGAGTTATAAATGACAGCTATCGTCCAAAAATACACTGAAGTAAGGCTGCCAAGAGGACTTCAAAGTGGGGCAGAATTGCAGGAAACCGATTTCAGGAGGTAGACTGGAATTGCACTGAAAGCATAGGAAAAGAGGCAGAACGTCCACAATGATGCACTTGGCCAAAAAGGGCGTATGCGTTTTTTCCTGAATATATTCAGGAAAAAACGCATACGCCCTTTTTGGCCAACCAAGCAAGCTTGCAAAGGAAATCTGCACTACAATGAAGTCTCACTTCCCCCCGGTCAAAAGGGCCATCTGAAAAAAGTGTAAAATCCAGAAAGGCAGGACAGGCCATGGAGAACTGGGAGCCTTGTTATGCTGATGGGCGGGATGTAAATTGCCAACAGACACTGGGGAGAAGTGTATGGTGTTTCCTGAAACATCTAAAAAACAAAGCAACAGAGCCTAGGGCACTTCCACTTATGGTCCTATAGCTTAGGGAAATTAAAATCAAAAAGACACAGCCACGCCAAAGTTTGGAACGGCTCTGTTTACAAGAACCTCGTTTACAGTACAAGTTCAACATCGCAGAAAGTGAAAAATGGATAAAGAAGTTGTGGTATTTACTTACAAAGCAATATCACTCAGCAATGAAATCTGTGTCATCAGGCCCTTAGCAGCACAATGAGTGGATTCAGGTATGATGATTCTAACTGAAGTAAGTCACACAGAAATAGAAACATCATAAGATATCAGTAATACACGGAATGTAAACTTGGCTACACAGGAACTGAATTACAGAACAGAACAGGGACTCAAATTTAGAAAACCAACTTATGCTTGCTTAAGGGTAAAGGTGAGTTGGGGTGCTGCATAAAACCAGAGATTGAAATGAGCACAGATAAAGTTCCTTAAGTCAAATATGGAATAGACAAGAGCTACTCCTTGCTCAACGAAATGGACTCAACACCGCATATTAAACGCCTAAGAATGTACCTGTCTAGTAAGTATCTTAAAACCTATGGATTGCTATGTCTCCGAAAGAGAATCAAGCATGTGTACAGGGGCATAAACGCAGCAGTGATAGGATTGGAGAGGTTCGGTGAGCAAATGAAGACCCTTTGAAGTCATATTGCATGGTACCCATTCCACGGGTTTCAACTACCCAGGTTTAAGGTATTCTTCCTTCAGCTAAAACATGCATGTGGAACCTAGAGTATGATCAACCATGTGATCGGGAGACGTGTTCAAATATGTCAGTTTTCGTACCCTGGTACTCGGGTGCAACATTCCAGACGCTTTACTAACACTCTCCCAACTTGGAGAGTCAGTCCCTTTAAACTCCTGTTTGGCCCAGTTTGCAATTTCTGCGGAAGATGAACAGGAATAGCAAGAACCAATGAGAGGCTAGCTGGAGGTGTCTGGACGGGCAAATTTAACTCTCATTTCCCACCAGGAAGAGGAAATAACCAAAGGCTCAGCGTGCCGTACCGGAACCAGATTAGGGCCTGAAGCAATCCTGCGGTGTTGCGGCCAGCTCAAAAGAAAGCGAGTTGAAGAAAGGAGCTCAGGGGCACTGTAATTCACAAACCTGCAGAGTTATAAATGACAGCTATCGTCTAAAAATAGACTGAAGTAAGGCTGCCAAGAGGACTTGAAAGCGGGGCAGAATTGCAGGAAACCGATTTCAGGAGGTAGACTGGAATTGCATTGAAAGCATAGGAAAAGAGGCAGAACGTCCACAATGATGCACTTGGCCAAAAAGGGCGTATGCGTTTTTTCCTGAATATATTCAGGAAAAAACGCATACGCCCTTTTTGGCCAACCAAGCAAGCTTGCAAAGGAAATCTGCACTACAATGAAGTCTCACTTCCCCCCGGTCAAAAGGGCCATCTGAAAAAAGTGTAAAATCCAGAAAGGCAGGACAGGCCATGGAGAACTGGGAGCCTTGTTATGCTGATGGGCGGGATGTAAATTGCCAACAACCACTCGGGAGAAGTGTATGGTGTTTCCTGAAACATCTAAAAAACAAAGCAACAGAACCTAGGGCACTTCCACTTATGGTCCTATAGCTTAGGAAAATTAAAATCAAAAAGACACAGCCACCCCAAAGTTTGGAACGGCTCTCTTTACAAGAACCTCGTTTACAGTACAAGTTCAACATTGCAGAAAGTGAAAAATGGATAAAGAAGTTGTGGTATTTACTTACAAAGCAATATAACTCAGCAATGAAATCTGTGTCATCAGGCCCTTAGCAGCACAATGAGTGGATTCAGGTATGATGATTCTAACTGAAATAAGTCACACAGAAAAAGAAACATCATAAGATATCAGTAATACACGGAATGTAAACTTGGCTACACAGGAACTGCATTCCAGAACAGAACAGGGTCTCAAATTTAGAAAACCAACTTATGCTTGCTTAAGGGGAAAGGTGAGTTGGGGTGCTGCATAAAACCAGAGATTGAAATGAGCACAGATAAAGTTCCTTAGGCCAAATATGGAATAGACAAGAGCTACTCCTTGCTCAACGAAATGGACTCAACACCGCGTATTAAACGCGTAAGAATGTACCTGACTAGTAAGTATCGTAAAACCTATAGATTGCTATGTCTCCGAAAGAGAATCAAGCATGTGTACAGGGGCATAAACGCAGCAGTGATAGGATTGGAGAGGTTCGGTGAGCAAATGAAGACCCTTTGAAGTCATATTGCATGGTACCCATTACACGGGTCTTAACTCTCCAGGTTTAAGGTATTCTTCCTTCAGCTAAAACATGCATGTGGAACCCAAGTATGATCAACCATGTGAACGGGAGACGTGTTCAAATATGTCTCAGTTTTCCTCCCCTGGTACTCAGGTGCAACATTCCAGACGCTTTACTAACACTCTCCCCACTTGGAGAGTCAGCGCCTTTAACCTCCTGTTTGGCCCAGTTTGCAATTTCTGCGGAAGATGAACAGGAATAGCGAGAACCAAAGAGAGACTAGCTGGAGGTGTCTGGACGGGCAAATTTAACTCTCATTTCCCACCAGGAAGAGGAAATAACCAAAGGCTCAGCGTGCCGTGCCGGAACCAGATTAGGGCCTGAAGCCATCCTGCGGTGTTGCGGCCAGGTCACAAGAAAGCGAGTTGTAGAAAGGAGCTCAGGGGCACTGTAATTCACAAACCTGCAGAGTTATAAATGACAGCTATCGTCCAAAAATAGACTGAAGTAAGGCTGCCAAGAGGACTTGAAAGCGGGGCAGAATTGCAGGAAACCGATTTCAGGAGGTAGACTGGAATTGCATTCAAAGCATAGGAAAAGAGGCAGAACGTCCACAATGATGCACTTGGCCAAAAAGGGCGTATGCATTTTTCCTGAATATATTCAGGAAAAAACGCATACGCCCTTTTTGGCCAACCAAGCAAGCTTGCAAAGGAAATCTGCACTACAATGAAGTCTCACTTCCCCCCGGTCAAAAGGGCCATCTGAAAAAAGTGTAAAATCCAGAAAGGCAGGACAGGCCATGGAGAACTGGGAGCCTTGTTATGCTGATGGGCGGGATGTAAATTGCCAACAGACACTCCGGAGAAGTGTATGGTGTATCCTGAAACATCTAAAAAACAAAGCAACAGAGCCTAGGGCACTGCCACTTATGGTCCTATAGCTTAGGGAAATTAAAATCAAAAAGACACAGCCACCCCAAAGTTTGGGATGCCTCTGTTTACAAGAACCTCGTTTACAGTACAAGTTCAACATCGCAGAAAGTGAAAAATGGATAAAGAAGTTGTGGTATTTACTTACAAAGCAATATCACTCAGCAATGAAATCTGTGTCATCAGGCCCTTAGCAGCACAATGAGTGGATTCAGGTACGATGATTCTAACTGAAATAAGTCACACAGAAAAAGAAACATCATAAGATATCACTAATACACGGAATGTAAACTTGGCTACACAGGAACTGAATTCCAAAACAGAACAGTGTCTCAAATTTAGAAAACCAACTTATGCTTGCTTAAGGGGAAAGGTGAGTTGGGGTGCTGCATAAAACCAGAGATTGAAATGAGCACAGATAAAGTTCCTTAAGCCAAATATGGAATAGACAAGAGCTACTCCTTGCTCAACGAAATGGACTCAACACCCCATATTAAACGCCTAAGAATGTACCTGACTAGTAAGTATCTTAAAACCTATGGATTGCTATGTCTCCAAAAGAGAATAAAGCGTGTGTACAGGGGCATAAACGCAGCAGTGATAGGATTGGAGAGGTTCGGTGAGCAAATGAAGACCCTTTGAAGTCATATTGCATGGAACCCATTCCACGGGTTTCAACTACCCAGGTTTAAGGTATTCTTCCTTCAGCTAAAACATGCATGTGGAACCCAAGTATGATCAACCATGTGAACGGGAGACGTGTTCAAATATGTCTCAGTTTTCCTCCCCTGGTACTCGGGTGCAACATTCCAGACGCTTTACTAACACTCTCCCCACTTGGAGAGTCAGCGCCTTTAACCTCCTGTTTGGCCCAGTTTGCAATTTCTGCGGAAGATGAACAGGAATAGCGAGAACCAATGAGAGGCTAGCTGGAGGTGTCTGGACGGGCAAATTTAACTCTCATTTCCCACCAGGAAGAGGAGATAACCAAAGGCTCAGCGTGCCGTACCGGAACCAGATTAGGGCCTGAAGACATCCTGCGGTGTTGCGGCCAGGTCACAAGAAAGCGAGTTGAAGAAAGGAGCTCAGGGGCACTGTAATTCACAAACCTGCCGAGTTATAAATGACAGCTATCGTCCAAAAATATACTGAAGTAAGGCTGCCAAGAGGACTTGAAAGCGGGGCAGAATTGCAGGAAACCGATTTCAGGAGGTAGACTGGAATTGCATTGAAAGCATAGGAAAAGAGGCAGAACGTCCACAATGATGCACTTGGCCAAAAAGGGCATATGCGTTTTTTCTTGAATATATTCAGGAAAAAACGCATACGCCCTTTTTGGCCTACCAAGCAACCTTGCAAAGGAAATCTGCACTACAATGAAGTCTCACTTCCCCCTGGTCAAAAGGGCCATCTGAAAAAAGTGTAAAATCCAGAAAGGCAGGACAGGCCATGGAGAACTGGGAGCCTTGTTATGCTGATCGGCGGGATGTAAATTGCCAACAGACACTCGGGAGAAGTGTATGGTGTTTCCTGAAACATCTAAAAAACAAAGCAACAGAGCCTAGGGCACTGCCACTTATGGTCCTATAGCTTAGGGAAATTAAAATCAAAAAGACACAGCCACCCCAAAGTTTGGGACGCCTCTGTTTACAAGAACCTCGTTTACAGTACAAGTTCAACATCGCAGAAAGTGAAAAATGGATAAAGAACTTGTGGTACTTACGTACAATGCAGTATCACTCAGCAATGAAATCTATGTCATCAGGCCTGTAGCAGCATAATGAGTGGATTCAGGTACGATGATTCTAACTGAAATAAGTCACACAGAAAAAGAAACATCATAAGATATCACTAATACACGGAATGTAAACTTGGCTACACAGGAACTGCATTCCAAAACAGAACAGTGTCTCAAATTTAGAAAACCAACTTATGCTTGCTTAAGGGGAAAGGTGAGTTGGGGTGCTGCATAAAACCAGAGATTGAAATGAGCACAGATAAAGTTCCTTAAGCCAAATATGGAATAGACAAGAGCTACTCCTTGCTCAACGAAATGGACTCAACACCCCATATTAAACGCCTAAGAATGTACCTGACTAGTAAGTATCTTAAAACCTATGGATTGCTATGTCTCCAAAAGAGAATCAAGCGTGTGTACAGGGGCATAAACGCAGCAGTGATAGGATTGGAGAGGTTCGGTGAGCAAATGAAGACCCTTTGAAGTCATATTGCATGGTACCCATTACACGGGTCTCAACTCTCCAGGTTTAAGGTATTCTTCCTTCAGCTAAAACATTCATGTGGAACCCAAGTATGATCAACCATGTGATCGGGAGACGTGTTCAAATATGTCTCAGTTTTCCTCCCCTGGTACTCGGGTGCAACATTCCAGACGCTTTACTAACACTCTCCCCACTTGGAGAGTCAGCGCCTTTAACCTCCTGTTTGTCCCAGTTTGCAATTTCTGCGGAAGATGAACAGGAATAGCGAGAACCAATGAGAGGCTAGCTGGAGGTGTCTGGAAGGGCAAATTTAACTCTCATTTCCCACCAGGAAGAGGAAATAACCAAAGGCTCAGCGTGCCGGGCCGGAACCAGATTAGGGCCTGAAGCCATCCTGCGGTGTTGCGGCCAGCTCAAAAGAAAGCGAATTGAAGAAAGGAGCTCAGGGGCACTGTAATTCACAAACCTGCAGAGTTATAAATGACAGCTATCGTCCAAAAATACACTGAAGTAAGGCTGCCAAGAGGACTTCAAAGTGGGGCAGAATTGCAGGAACCGATTTCAGGAGGTAGACTGGAATTGCATTGAAAGCATAGGAAAAGAGGCAGAACGTCCACAATGATGCACTTGGCCAAAAAGGGCGTATGCGTTTTTTCCTGAATATATTCAGGAAAAAACGCATACGCCCTTTTTGGCCAACCAAGCAAGCTTGCAAAGGAAATCTGCACTACAATGAAGTCTCACTTCCCCCCGGTCAAAAGGGCCATCTGAAAAAAGTGTAAAATCCAGAAAGGCAGGACAGGCCATGGAGAACTGGGAGCCTTGTTATGCTGATGGGCGGGATGTAAATTGCCAACAACCACTCGGAGGAAGTGTATGGTGTTTCCTGAAACATCTAAAAAACAAAGCAACAGAACCTAGGGCACTTCCACTTATGGTCCTATAGCTTAGGGAAATTAAAATCAAAAAGACACAGCCACCCCAAAGTTTGGAACGGCTCTGTTTACAAGAACCTCGTTTACAGTACAAGTTCAACATCGCAGAAAGTGAAAAATGGATAAAGAAGTTGTGGTATTTACTTACAAAGCAATATCTCTCAGCAATGAAATCTGTGTCATCAGGCCCTTAGCAGCACAATGAGTGGATTCAGGTATGATGATTCTAACTGAAGTAAGTCACACAGAAAAAGAAACATCATAAGATATCAGTAATACACGGAATGTAAACTTGGCTACACAGGAACTGAATTACAGAACAGAACAGGGACTCAAATTTAGAAAACCAACTTATGCTTGCTTAAGGGTAAAGGTGAGTTGGGGTGCTGCATAAAACCAGAGATTGAAATGAGCACAGATAAAGTTCCTTAAGTCAAATATGGAATAGAGAAGAGCTACTCCTTGCTCAACGAAATGGATTCAACACCGCATATTAAACTCATAAGAATGTACCTGACTAGTAAGTATCTTAAAACCTATGGATTGCCATGTCTCCGAAAGAGAATCAAGCATGTGTACAGGGGCATAAACGCAGCAGTGATAGGATTGGAGAGGTTCGGTGAGCAAATGAAGACCCTTTGAAGTCATATTGCATGGTACCCATTCCACGGGTTTCAACTACCCAGGTTTAAGGTATTCTTCCTTCAGCTAAAACATGCATGTGGAACCTAGAGTATGATCAACCATGTGATCGGGAGACGTGTTCAAATATGTCTCAGTTTTCGTACCCTGGTACTCGGGTGCAACATTCCAGACGCTTTACTAACACTCTCCCGACTTGGAGAGTCAGTCCCTTTAACCTCCTGTTTGGCCCAGTTTGCAATTTCTGCGGAAGATGAACAGGAATAGCGAGAACCAATGAGAGGCTAGCTGGAGGTGTCTGGACGGGCAAATTTAACTCTCATTTCCCACCAGGAAGAGGAAATAACCAAAGGCTCAGCGTGCCGTACCGGAACCAGATTAGGGCCTGAAGCCATCCTGCGGTGTTGCGGCCAGCTCAAAAGAAAGCGAGTTGAAGAAAGGAGCTCAGGGGCACTGTAATTCACAAACCTGCAGAGTTATAAATGACAGCTATCGTCCAAAAATAGACTGAAGTAAGGCTGCCAAGAGGACTTGAAAGCGGGGCAGAATTGCAGGAAACCGATTTCAGGAGGTAGACTGGAATTGCATTGAAAGCATAGGAAAAGAGGCAGAACGTCCACAATGATGCACTTGGCCAAAAAGGGCGTATGCGTTTTTTCCTGAATATATTCAGGAAAAAACGCATACGCCCTTTTTGGCCAACCAAGCAAGCTTGCAAAGGAAATCTGCACTACAATGAAGTCTCACTTCCCCCCGGTCAAAAGGGCCATCTGAAAAAAGTGTAAAATCCAGAAAGGCAGGACAGGCCATGGAGAACTGGGAGCCTTGTTATGCTGATGGGCGGGATGTAAATTGCCAACAGACACTCGGGAGAAGTGTATGGTGTTTCCTGAAACATCTAAAAAACAAAGCAACAGAGCCTAGGGCACTGCCACTTATGGTCCTATAGCTTAGGGAAATTAAAATCAAAAAGACACAGCCACCCCAAAGTTTGGGACGCCTCTGTTTACAAGAACCTCGTTTACAGTACAAGTTCAACATCGCAGAAAGTGAAAAATGGATAAAGAACTTGTGGTACTTACGTACAATGCAGTATCACTCAGCAATGAAATCTATGTCATCAGGCCTGTAGCAGCATAATGAGTGGATTCAGGTACGATGATTCTAACTGAAATAAGTCACACAGAAAAAGAAACATCATAAGATATCACTAATACACGGAATGTAAACTTGGCTACACAGGAACTGCATTCCAGAACAGAACAGGGTCTCAAATTTAGAAAACCAACTTATGCTTGCTTAAGGGGAAAGGTGAGTTGGGGTGCTGCATAAAACCAGAGATTGAAATGAGCACAGATAAAGTTCCTTAAGCCAAATATGGAATAGACAAGAGCTACTCCTTGCTCAACGAAATGGACTCAACACCCCATATTAAACGCCTAAGAATGTACCTGACTAGTAAGTATCTTAAAACCTATGGATTGCTATGTCACCAAAAGAGAATCAAGCGTGTGTACAGGGGCATAAACGCAGCAGTGATAGGATTGGAGAGGTTCGGTGAGCAAATGAAGACCCTTTGAAGTCATATTGCATGGTACCCATTACACGGGTCTCAACTCTCCAGGTTTAAGGTATTCTTCCTTCAGCTAAAACATTCATGTGGAACCCAAGTATGATCAACCATGTGAACGGGAGACGTGTTCAAATATGTCTCAGTTTTCCTCCCCTGGTACTCGGGTGCAACATTCCAGACGCTTTACTAACACTCTCCCCACTTGGAGAGTCAGCGCCTTTAACCTCCTGTTTGTCCCAGTTTGCAATTTCTGCGGAAGATGAACAGGAATAGCGAGAACCAATGAGAGGCTAGCTGGAGGTGTCTGGACGGGCAAATTTAACTCTCATTTCCCACCAGGAAGAGGAAATAACCAAAGGCTCAGCGTGCCGGGCCGGAACCAGATTAGGGCCTGAAGTCATCCTGCGGTGTTGCGGCCAGCTCAAAAGAAAGCGAGTTGAAGAAAGGAGCTCAGGGGCACTGTAATTCACAAACCTGCAGAGTTATAAATGACAGCTATCGTCCAAAAATACACTGAAGTAAGGCTGCCAAGAGGACTTCAAAGTGGGGCAGAATTGCAGGAAACCGATTTCAGGAGGTAGACTGGAATTGCATTGAAAGCATAGGAAAAGAGGCAGAACGTCCACAATGATGCACTTGGCCAAAAAGGGCGTATGCGTTTTTTCCTGAATATATTCAGGAAAAAACGCATACGCCCTTTTTGGCCAACCAAGCAAGCTTGCAAAGGAAATCTGCACTACAATGAAGTCTCACTTCCCCCCGGTCAAAAGGGCCATCTGAAAAAAGTGTAAAATCCAGAAAGGCAGGACAGGCCATGGAGAACTGGGAGCCTTGTTATGCTGATGGGCGGGATGTAAATTGCCAACAACCACTCGGAGGAAGTGTATGGTGTTTCCTGAAACATCTAAAAAACAAAGCAACAGAACCTAGGGCACTTCCACTTATGGTCCTATAGCTTAGGGAAATTAAAATCAAAAAGACACAGCCACCCCAAAGTTTGGAACGGCTCTGTTTACAAGAACCTCATTTACAGTACAAGTTCAACATCGCAGAAAGTGAAAAATGGATAAAGAAGTTGTGGTATTTACTTACAAAGCAATATCTCTCAGCAATGAAATCTGTGTCATCAGGCCCTTAGCAGCACAATGAGTGGATTCAGGTATGATGATTCTAACTGAAGTAAGTCACACAGAAAAAGAAACATCATAAGATATCAGTAATACACGGAATGTAAACTTGGCTACACAGGAACTGAATTACAGAACAGAACAGGGACTCAAATTTAGAAAACCAACTTATGCTTGCTTAAGGGTAAAGGTGAGTTGGGGTGCTGCATAAAACCAGAGATTGAAATGAGCACAGATAAAGTTCCTTAAGTCAAATATGGAATAGACAAGAGCTACTCCTTGCTCAACGAAATGGATTCAGCACCGCATATTAAACTCATAAGAATGTACCTGACTAGTAAGTATCTTAAAACCTATGGATTGCCATGTCTCCGAAAGAGAATCAAGCATGTGTACAGGGGCATAAACGCAGCAGTGATAGGATTGGAGAGGTTCGGTGAGCAAATGAAGACCCTTTGAAGTCATATTGCATGGTACCCATTCCACGGGTTTCAACTACCCAGGTTTAAAGTATTCTTCCTTCAGCTAAAACATGCATGTGGAACCTAGAGTATGATCAACCATGTGATCGGGAGACGTGTTAAAATATGTCAGTTTTCGTACCCTGGTTCTCGGGTGCAACATTCCAGACTCTTTACTAACACTCTCCCGACTTGGAGAGTCAGTCCCTTTAACCTCCTGTTTGGCCCAGTTTGCAATTTCTGCGGAAGATGAACAGGAATAGCGAGAACCAATGAGAGGCTAGCTGGAGGTGTCTGGACGGGCAAATTTAACTCTCATTTCCCACCAGGAAGAGGAAATAACCAAAGGCTCAGCGTGCCGTACCGGAACCAGATTAGGGCCTGAAGCCATCCTGCGGTGTTGCGGCCAGCTCAAAAGAAAGCGAGTTGAAGAAAGGAGCTCAGGGGCACTGTAATTCACAAACCTGCAGAGTTATAAATGACAGCTATCGTCCAAAAATAGACTGAAGTAAGGCTGCCAAGAGGACTTGAAAGCGGGGCAGAATTGCAGGAAACCGATTTCAGGAGGTAGACTGGAATTGCATTGAAAGCATAGGAAAAGAGGCAGAACGTCCACAATGATGCACTTGGCCATAAAGGGCGTATGCGTTTTTTCCTGAATATATTCAGGAAAAAACGCATACGCCCTTTTTGGCCAACCAAGCAAGCTTGCAAAGGAAATCTGCACTACAATGAAGTCTCACTTCCCCCCGGTCAAAAGGGCCATCTGAAAAAAGTGTAAAATCCAGAAAGGCAGGACAGGCCATGGAGAACTGGGAGCCTTGTTATGCTGATGGGCGGGATGTAAATTGCCAACAGACACTCGGGAGAAGTGTATGGTGTTTCCTGAAACATCTAAAAAACAAAGCAACAGAACCTAGGGCACTGCCACTTATGGTCCTATAGCTTAGGGAAATTAAAATCAAAAAGACACAGCCACCCCAAAGTTTGGGACGCCTCTGTTTACAAGAACCTCGTTTACAGTACAAGTTCAACATCGCAGAAAGTGAAAAATGGATAAAGAACTTGTGGTACTTATGTACAATGCAGTATCACTCAGCAATGAAATCTGTGTCATCAGGCCTGTAGCAGCATAATGAGTGGATTCAGGTACGATGATTCTAACTGAAATAAGTCACACAGAAAAAGAAACATCATAAGATATCACTAATACACGGAATGTAAACTTGGCTACACAGGAACTGCATTCCAGAACAGAACAGGGTCTCAAATTTAGAAAACCAACTTATGTTTGCTTAAGGGGAAAGGTGAGTTGGGGTGCTGCATAAAACCAGAGATTGAAATGAGCACAGATAAAGTTCCTTAAGCCAAATATGGAATAGACAAGAGCTACTCCTTGCTCAACGAAATGGACTCAACACCCCATATTAAACGCCTAAGAATGTACCTGACTAGTAAGTATCGTAAAACCTATGGATTGCTATGTCTCCGAAAGAGAATCAAGCATGTGTACAGGGGCATAAACGCAGCAGTGATAGGATTGGAGAGGTTCGGTGAGCAAATGAAGACCCTTTGAAGTCATATTGCATGGTACCCATTCCACGGGTCTCAACTCTCCAGGTTTAAGGTATTCTTCCTTCAGCTAAAACATGCATGTGGAACCCAAGTATGATCAACCATGTGAACGGGAGACGTGTTCAAATATGTCTCAGTTTTCCTCCCCTGGTACTCGGGTACAACATTCCAGACGCTTTACTAACACTCTCCCCACTTGGAGAGTCAGCGCCTTTAACCTCCTGTTTGGCCCAGTTTGCAATTTCTGCGGAAGATGAACAGGAATAGTGAGAACCAATGAGAGACTAGCTGGAGGTGTCTGGACGGGCAAATTTAACTCTCATTTCCCACCAGGAAGAGGAATTAACCAAAGGCTCTGCGTGCCGTGCCGGAACCAGATTAGGGCCTGAAGCCATCCTGCGGTGTTGCGGCCAGGTCACAAGAAAGCGAGTTGAAGAAAGGAGCTCAGGGGCACTGTAATTCACAAACCTGCAGAGTTATAAATGACAGCTATCGTCCAAAAATAGACTGAAGTAAGGCTGCCAAGAGGACTTGAAAGCGGGGCAGAATTGCAGGAAACCGATTTCAGGAGGTAGACTGGAATTGCATTGAAAGCATAGGAAAAGAGGCAGAACGTCCACAATGATGCACTTGGCCAAAAAGGGCGTATGCGTTTTTTCCTGAATATATTCAGGAAAAAACGCATACGCCATTTTTGGCCAACCAAGCAAGCTTGCAAAGGAAATCTGCACTACAATGAAGTCTCACTTCCCCCCGGTCAAAAGGGCCATCTGAAAAAAGTGTAAAATCCAGAAAGGCAGGACAGGCCATGGAGAACTGGGAGCCTTGTTATGCTGATGGGCGGGATGTAAATTGCCAACAGACACTCGGGAGAAGTGTATCGTGTTTCCTGAAACATCTAAAAAACAAAGCAACAGAGCCTAGTGCACTGCCACTTATGGTCCTATAGCTTAGGGAAATTAAAATCAAAAAGACACAGCCACCCCAAAGTTTGGATCGGCTCTGTTTATAAGAACCTCGTTTACAGTACAAGTTCAACATCACAGAAAGTGAAAAATGGATAAAGAAGTTGTGGTATTTACTTACAAAGCAATATCACTCAGCAATGAAATCTGTGTCATCAGGCCCTTAGCAGCAAAATGAGTGGATTCAGGTATGATGATTCTAACTGAAATAAGTCACACAGAAAAGAAACATCATAAGATATCAGTAATACACGGAATGTAAACTTGGCTACACAGGAACTGAATTACAGAACAGAACAGGGACTCAAATTTAGAAAACCAACTTATGCTTGCTTAAGGGTAAAGGTGAGTTGGGGTGCTGCATAAAACCAGAGATTGAAATGAGCACAGATAAAGTTCCTTAAGCCAAATATGGAATAGACAAGAGCTACTCCTTGCTCAACGAAATGGACTCAACACCGCATATTAAACGCCTAAGAATGTACGTGACTAGTAAGTATCTTAAAACCTATGGATTGCTATGTCTCCAAAAGAGAATCAAGCGTGTGTACAGGGGCATAAACGCAGCAGTGATAGGATTGGAGAGGTTCGGTGAGCAAATGAAGACCCTTTGAAGTCATATTGCATGGTACCCATTCCACGGGTCTCAACTCTCCAGGTTTAAGGTATTCTTCCTTCAGCTAAAACATGCATGTGGAACCCAAGTATGATCAACCATGTGAACGGGAGACGTGTTCAAATATGTCTCAGTTTTCGTACCCTGGTACTCGGGTGCAACATTCCAGATGCTTTACTAACACTCTCCCGACTTGGAGAGTCAGTCCCTTTAACCTCCTGTTTGGCCCAGTTTGCAATTTCTGCGGAAGATGAACAGGAATAGCGAGAACCAATGAGAGACTAGCTGGAGGTGTCTGGACGGGCAAGTTTAACTCTCATTTCCCACCAGGAAGAGGAAATAACCAAAGGCTCAGCGTGCCGTGCCGGAACCAGATTAGGGCCTGAAGCCATCCTGCGGTGTTGCGGCCAGCTCACAAGAAAGCGAGTTGAAGAAAGGAGCTCAGGGGCACTGTAATTCACAAACCTGCAGAGTTATAAATGACAGCTATCGTCCAAAAATAGACTGAAGTAAGGCTGCCAAGAGGACTTGAAAGCGGGGCAGAATTGCAGGAAACCGATTTCAGGAGGTAGACTGGAATTGCATTGAAAGCATAGGAAAAGAGGCAGAACGTCCACAATGATGCACTTGGCCAAAAAGGGCGTATGCGTTTTTTCCTGAATATATTCAGGAAAAAACGCATACGCCCTTTTTGGCCAACCAAGCAAGCTTGCAAAGGAAATCTGCACTACAATGAAGTCTCACTTCCCCCCGGTCAAAAGGGCCATCTGAAAAAAGTGTAAAATCCAGAAAGGCAGGACAGGCCATGGAGAACTGGGAGCCTTGTTATGCTGATGGGCGGGATGTAAATTGCCAACAGACACTCGGGAGAAGTGTATGGTGTTTCCTGAAACATCTAAAAAACAAAGCAACAGAGCCTAGGGCACTGCCACTTATGGTCCTATAGCTTAGGGAAATTAAAATCAAAAAGACACAGCCACCCCAAACTTTGGACGCCTCTGTTTACAAGAACCTCGTTTACAGTACAAGTTCAACATCGCAGAAAGTGAAAAATGGATAAAGAAGTTGTGGTATTTACTTACAAACAATATCACTCAGCAATGAAATCTATGTCATCAGGCCCTTAGCATCACAATGAGTGGATTCAGGTATGATGATTCTAACTGAAATAAGTCACACAGAAAAAGAAACATCATAAGATATCACTAATACACGGAATGTAAACTTGGCTACACAGGAACTGAATTACAGAACAGAACAGGGTCTCAAATTTAGAAAACCAACTTATGCTTGCTTAAGGGTAAAGGTGAGTTGGGGTGCTGCATAAAACCAGAGATTGAAATGAGCACAGATAAAGTTCCTTAAGCCAAATATGGAATAGACAAGAGCTACTCCTTGCTCAACGAAATGGACTCAACACCGCATATTAAACGCCTAAGAATGTACCTGACTAGTAAGTATCTTAAAACCTATGGATTGCTATGTCTCCAAAAGAGAATCAAGCATGTGTACAGGGGCATAAACGCAGCAGTGATAGGATTGGAGAGGTTCGGTGAGCAAATGAAGACCCTTTGAAGTCATATTGCATGGTACCCATTCCACGGGTTTCAACTACCCAGGTTTTAGGTATTCTTCCTTCAGCTAAAACATGCATGTGGAACCCAAGTATGATCAACCATGTGAACGGGAGACGTGTTCAAATATGTCTCCGTTTTCCTCCCCTGGTACTCGGGTGCAACATTCCAGACGCTTTACTAACACTCTCCCCACTTGGAGAGTCAGCGCCTTTAACCTCCTGTTTGGCCCAGTTTGCAATTTCTGCGGAAGATGAACATGAATAGCGAGAACCAATGAGAGGCTAGCTGGAGGTGTCTGGACGGGCAAATTTAACTCTCATTTCCCACCAGGAAGAGGAATTAACCAAAGGCTCAGCGTGCCGTGCCAGAACCAGATTAGGGCCTGAAGCCATCCTGCGGTGTTGCGGCCAGGTCACAAGAAAGCGAGTTGAAGAAAGGAGCTCAGGGGCACTGTAATTCACAAACCTGCAGACTTATAAATGACAGCTATCGTCCAAAAATAGACTGAAGTGAGGCTGCCAAGAGGACTTGAAAGCGGGGCAGAATTGCAGGAAACCGATTTCAGGAGGTAGACTGGAATTGCATTGAAAGCATAGGAAAAGAGGCAGAACGTCCACAATGATGCACTTGGCCAAAAAGGGCGTATGCGTTTTTTCCTGAATATATTCAGGAATAAACGCATACGCTCTTTTTGGCCAACCAAGCAAGCTTGCAAAGGAAATCTGCACTACAATGAAGTCTCACTTCCCCCCGGTCAAAAGGGCCATCTGAAAAAAGTGTAAAATCCAGAAAGGCAACAGGCCATTGAGAACTGGGAGCCTTGTTATGCTGATGGGCGGGATGTAAATTGACAACAGACACTTGGGAGAAGTGTATGGTGTTTCCTGAAACATCTAAAAAACAAAGCAACAGAGCCTAGGGCACTTCCACTTATGGTCCTATAGCTTAGGGAAATTAAAATCAAAAAGACACAGCTACCCCAAAGTTTGGAACGGCTCTGTTTACAAGAACCTCGTTTACAGTACAAGTTCAACATCGCAGAAAGTGAAAAATGGATAAAGAAGTTGTGGTATTCACTTACAAAGCAATATCACTCAGCAATGAAATCTATGTCATCAGGCCCTTAGCAGCACAATGAGTGGATTCAGGTATGATGATTCTAACTGAAATAAGTCACACAGAAAAAGAAACATCATAAGATATCAGTAATACACGGAATGTAAACTTGGCTACACAGGAACTGAATTACAGAACAGAACAGGGTCTCAAATTTAGAAAACCAACTTATGCTTGCTTAAGGGTAAAGGTGAGTTGGGGTGCTGCATAAAACCAGAGATTGAAATGAGCACAGATAAAGTTCCTTAAGCCAAATATGGAATAGACAAGAGCTACTCCTTGCTCAACGAAATGGACTCAACACCGCATATTAAGCGCCTAAAATGTACCTGACTAGTAAGTATCGTAAAACCTATGGATTGCTATGTCTCCGAAAGAGAATCAAGCATGTGTACAGGGGCATAAACGCAGCAGTGATAGGATTGGAGAGGTTCGGTGAGCAAATGAAGACCCTTTGAAGTCATATTGCATGGTACCCATTACACGGGTCTGAACTCTCCAGGTTTAAGGTATTCTTCCTTCAGCTAAAACATGCATGTGGAACCCAAGTATGATCAACCATGTCAACGGGAGACGTGTTCAAATATGTCTCAGTTTTCCCCCCCTGGTACTCGGGTGCAACATTCCAGACGCTTTACTAACACTCTCCCCACTTGGAGAGTCAGCGCCTTTAACCTCCTGTTTGGCCCAGTTTGCAATTTCTGTGGAAGATGAACAGGAATAGCGAGAACCAATGAGAGACTAGCTGGAGGTGTCTGGACGGGCAAATTTAACTCTCATTTCCCACCAGGAAGAGGAAATAACCAAAGGCTCAGCGTGCCGTGCCGGAACCAGATTAGGGCCTGAAGCCATCCTGCGGTGTTGCGGCCAGGTCACAAGAAAGCAAGTTGAAGAAAGGAGCTCAGGGGCATTGTAATTCACAAACCTGCAGAGTTATAAATGACAGCTATCGTCCAAAAATAGACTGAAGTAAGGCTGCCAAGAGGACTTGAAAGCGGGGCAGAATTGCAGGAAACCGATTTCAGGAGGGAGACTGGAATTGCATTGAAAGCATAGGAAAAGAGGCAGAACGTCCACAATGATGCACTTGGCCAAAAAGGGCGTATGCGTTTTTTCCTGAATATATTCAGGAAAAAAACGCATACGCCCTTTTTGGCCAACCAAGCAAGCTTGCAAAGGAAATCTGCACTACAATGAAGTCTCACTTCCCCCCGGTCAAAAGGGCCATCTGAAAAAAGTGTAAAATCCAGAAAGGCAGGACAGGCCATGGAGAACTGGGAGCCTTGTTATGCTGATGGGCGGGATGTAAATTGCCAACAACCACTCGGGAGAAGTGTATGGTGTTTCCTGAAACATCTAAAAAACAAAGCAACAGAACCTAGGGCACTTCCACTTATGGTCCTATAGCTTAGGGAAATTAAAATCAAAAAGACACAGCCACCCCAAAGTTTGGAACGGCTCTGTTTACAAGAACCTCGTTTACAGTACAAGTTCAACATCGCAGAAAGTGAAAAATGGATACAGAAGTTGTGGTATTTACTTACAAAGCAATATCACTCAGCAATGAAATCTGTGTCATCAGGCCCTTAGCAGCACAATGAGTGGATTCAGGTATGATGATTCTAACTGAAATAAGTCACACAGAAAAAGAAACATCATAAGATATCAGTAATACACGGAATGGAAACTTGGCTACACAGGAACTGAATTACAGAACAGAACAGGGTCTCAAATTTAGAAAACCAACTTATGCTTGCTTAAGGGTAAAGGTGAGTTGGGGTGCTGCATAAAACCAGAGATTGAAATGAGCACAGATAAAGTTCCTTAAGTCAAATATGGAATAGACAAGAGCTACTCCTTGCTCAACGAAATGGACTCAACACCGCATATTAAACGCCTAAGAATGTACCTGACTAGTAATTATCGTAAAACCTATGGATTGCTATGTCTCCGAAAGAGAATCAAGCATGTGTACAGGGGCATAAACGCAGCAGTGATAGGATTGGAGAGGTTCGGTGAGCAAATGAAGACCCTTTGAAGTCATATTGCATGGTACCCATTACACGGGTCTCAACTCTCCAGGTTTAAGGTATTCTTCCTTCAGCTAAAACATGCATGTGGAACCCAAGTATGATCAACCATGTGAACGGGAGACGTGTTCAAATATGTCTCAGTTTTCCTCCCCTGGTACTCGGGTGCAACATTCCAGACGCTTTACTAACACTCTCCCCACTTGGAGAGTCAGTCCCTTTAACCTCCTGTTTGGCCCAGTTTGCAATTTCTGCGGAAGATGAACAGGAATAGCGAGAACCAATGAGAGACTAGCTGGAGGTGTCTGGACGGGCAAATTTAACTGTCATTTCCCACCAGGAAGAGGAATTAACCAAAGGCTCAGCGTGCCGTGCCAGAACCAGATTAGGGCCTGAAGCCATCCTGCGGTGTTGCGGCCAGGTCACAAGAAAGCGAGTTGAAGAAAGGAGCTCAGGGGCACTGTAATTCACAAACCTGCAGAGTTATAAATGACAGCTATCGTCCAAAAATAGACTGAAGTAAGGCTGCCAAGAGGACTTGAAAGCGGGGCAGAATTGCAGGAAACCGATTTCAGGAGGTAGACTGGAATTGCATTGAAAGCATAGGAAAAGAGGCAGAACGTCCACAATGATGCACTTGGCCAAAAAGGGCGTATGCGTTTTTTCCTGAATATATTCAGGAAAAAACGCATACGCCCTTTTTGGCCAACCAAGCAAGCTTGCAAAGGAAATCTGCACTACAATGAAGTCTCACTTCCCCCCGGTCAAAAGGGCCATCTGAAAAAAGTGTAAAATCCAGAAAGGCAGGACAGGCCATGGAGAACTGGGAGCCTTGTTATGCTGATGGGCGGGATGTAAATTGCCAACAACCCCTCGGGAGAAGTGTATGGTGTTTCCTGAAACATCTAAAAAACAAAGCAACAGAACCTAGGGCACTTCCACTTATGGTCCTATAGCTTAGGGAAATTAAAATCAAAAAGACACAGCCACCCCAAAGTTTGGAACGGCTCTGTTTACAAGAACCTCGTTTACAGTACAAGTTCAACATCGCAGAAAGTGAAAAATGGATACAGAAGTTGTGGTATTTAATTACAAAGCAATATCACTCAGCAATGAAATCTGTGTCATCAGGCCCTTAGCAGCACAATGAGTGGATTCAGGTATGATGATTCTAACTGAAATAAGTCACACAGAAAAAGAAACATCATAAGATATCAGTAATACACGGCATGGAAACTTGGCTACACAGGAACTGAATTACAGAACAGAACAGGGTCTCAAATTTAGAAAACCAACTTATTCTTGCTTAAGGGTAAAGGTGAGTTGGGGTGCTGCATAAAACCAGAGATTGAAATGAGCACAAATAAAGTTCCTTAAGCCAAATATGGAATAGACAAGAGCTACTCCTTGCTCAACGAAATGGACTCAACACCCCATATTAAACGCCTAAGAATGTACCTGACTAGTAAGTATCTTAAAACCTATGGATTGCTATGTCTCCGAAAGAGAATCAAGCATGTGTACAGGGGCATAAACGCAGCAGTGATAGGATTGGAGAGGTTCGGTGAGCAAATGAAGACCCTTTGAAGTCATATTGCATGGTACCCATTCCACGGGTTTCAACTACCCAGGTTTAAGGTATTCTTCCTTCAGCTAAAACATGCATGTGGAACCTAGAATATGATCAACCATGTGATCGGGAGACGTGTTCAAATATGTCTCAGTTTTCCTACCCTGGTACTCGGGTGCAACATTCCAAACGCTTTACTAACACTCTCCCGACTTGGAGAGTCAGTCCCTTTAACCTCCTGTTTGGCCCAGTTTGCAATTTCTGCGGAAGATGAACAGGAATAGCGAGAACCAATGAGAGGCTAGCTGGAGGTGTCTGGACGGGCAAATTTAACTCTCACTTCCCACCAGGAAGAGGAATTAACCAAAGGCTCAGCGTGCCGGGCCGGAACCAGATTAGGGCCTGAAGCCATCCTGCGGTGTTGCGGCCAGGTCACAAGAAAGCGAGTTGAAGAAAGGAGCTCAGGGGCACTGTAATTCACAAACCTGCAGAGTTATAAATGACAGCTATCGTCCAAAAATAGACTGAAGTAAGGCTGCCAAGAGGACTTGAAAGCGGGGCAGAATTGCAGGAAACCAATTTCAGAAGGTAGACTGGAATTGCATTGAAAGCATAGGAAAAGAGGCAGAACGTCCACAATGATGCACTTGGCCAAAAAGGGCGTATGCGTTTTTTCCTGAATATATTCAGGAAAAAACGCATACGCCCTTTTTGGCCAACCAAGCAAGCTTGCAAAGGAAATCTGCACTACAATGAAGTCTCACTTCCCCCCGGTCAAAAGGGCCATCTGAAAAAAGTGTAAAATCCAGAAAGGCAACAGGCCATTGAGAACTGGGAGCCTTGTTATGCTGATGGGCGGGATGTAAATTGACAACAGACACTTGGGAGAAGTGTATGGTGTTTCCTGAAACATCTAAAAAACAAAGCAACAGAGCCTAGGGCACTTCCACTTATGGTCCTATAGCTTAGGGAAATTAAAATCAAAAAGACACAGCCACCCCAAAGTTTGGGACGCCTCTGTTTACAAGAACCTCGTTTACAGTACAAGTTCAACATCGCAGAAAGTGAAAAATGGATAAAGAAGTTGTGGTATTTACTTACAAAGCAATATCACTCAGCAATGAAATCTATGTCATCAGGCCCTTAGCATCACAATGAGTGGATTCAGGTATGATGATTCTAACTGAAATAAGTCACACAGAAAAAGAAACATCATAAGATATCAGTAATACACGGAATGTAAACTTGGCTACACAGGAACTGAATTACAGAACAGAACAGGGTCTCAAATTTAGAAAACCAACTTATGCTTGCTTAAGGGTAAAGGTGAGTTGGGGTGCTGCATAAAACCAGAGATTGAAATGAGCACAGATAAAGTTCCTTAAGTCAAATATGGAATAGACAAGAGCTACTCCTTGCTCAACGAAATGGACTCAACACCGCATATTAAACGCCTAAGAATGTACCTGACTAGTAAGTATCGTAAAACCTATGGATTGCTATGTCTCCGAAAGAGAATCAAGCATGTGTACAGGGGCATAAACGCAGCAGTGATAGGATTGGAGAGGTTCGGTGAGCAAATGAAGACCCTTTGAAGTCATATTGCATGGTACCCATTACACGGGTCTCAACTCTCCAGGTTTAAGGTATTCTTCCTTCAGCTAAAACATGCATGTGGAACCCAAGTATGATCAACCATGTGAACGGGAGACGTGTTCAAATATGTCTCAGTTTTCCTCCCCTGGTACTCGGGTGCAACATTCCAGACGCTTTACTAACACTCTCCCCACAAGGAGAGTCAGCGCCTTTAACCTCCTGTTTGGCCCAGTTTGCAATTTCTGCGGAAGATGAACAGGAATAGCGAGAACCAATGAGAGGCTAGCTGAAGGTGTCTGGACGGGCAAATTTAACTCTCATTTCCCACCAGGAAGAGGAAATAACCAAAGGCTCAGCGTGCCGTGCCGGAACCAGATTAGGGCCTGAAGCCATCCTGCGGTGTTGCGGCCAGCTCACAAGAAAGCAAGTTGAAGAAAGGAGCTCAGGGGCACTGTAATTCACAAACCTGCAGAGTTATAAATGACAGCTATCGTCCAAAAATAGACTGAAGTAAGGCTGCCAAGAGGACTTGAAAGTGGGGCAGAATTGCAGGAAACCGATTTCAGAAGGTAGACTGGAATTGCATTGAAAGCATAGGAAAAGAGGCAGAACGTCCACAATGATGCACTTGGCCAAAAAGGGCGTATGCGTTTTTTCCTGAATATATTCAGGAAAAAACGCATACGCCCTTTTTGGCCAACCAAGCAAGTTTGCAAAGGAAATCTGCACTACAATGAAGTCTCACTTCCCCCCGGTCAAAAGGGCCATCTGAAAAAAGTGTAAAATCCAGAAAGGCAACAGGCCATGGAGAACTGGGAGCCTTGTTATGCTGATGGGTGGGATGTAAATTGCCAACAACCCCTCGGGAGAAGTGTATGGTGTTTCCTGAAACATCTAAAAAACAAAACAACAGAACCCAGGGCACTTCCACTTATGGTCCTATAGCTTAGGGAAATTAAAATCAAAAAGACACAGCCACCCCAAAGTTTGGAACGGCTCTGTTTACAAGAACCTCGTTTACAGTACAAGTTCAACATCGCAGAAAGTGAAAAATGGATAAAGAAGTTGTGGTATTCACTTACAAAGCAATATCACTCAGCAATGAAATCTGTGTCATCAGGCCCTTAGCAGCACAATGAGTGGATTCAGGTATGATGATTCTAACTGAAATAAGTCACACAGAAAAAGAAACATCATAAGATATCAGTAATACACGGAATGGAAACTTGGCTACACAGGAACTGAATTACAGAACAGAACAGGGTCTCAAATTTAGAAAAACAACTTATGCTTGCTTAAGGGTAAAGGTGAGTTGGGGTGCTGCATAAAACCAGAGATTGAAATGAGCACAGATAAAGTTCCTTAAGCCAAATATGGAATAGACAAGAGCTACTCCTTGCTCAACGAAATGGACTCAACACCCCATATTAAACGCCTAAGAATGTACCTGACTAGTAAGTATCTTAAAACCTATGGATTGCTATGTCTCCGAAAGAGAATCAAGCATGTGTACAGGGGCATAAACGCAGCAGTGATAGGATTGGAGAGGTTCGGTGAGCAAATGAAGACCCTTTGAAGTCATATTGCATGGTACCCATTCCACGGGTTTCAACTACCCAGGTTTAAGGTATTCTTCCTTCAGCTAAAACATGCATGTGGAACCTAGAGTATGATCAACCATGTGATCGGGAGACGTGTTCAAATATGTCTCAGTTTTCCTCCCCTGGTACTCGGGTGCAACATTCCAGACGCTTTACTAACACTCTCCCCACTTGGAGAGTCAGTCCCTTTAACCTCCTGTTTGGCCCAGTTTGCAATTTCTGCGGAAGATGAACAGGAATAGCGAGAACCAATGAGAGGCTAGCTGGAGGTGTCTGGACGGGCAAATTTAACTCTCATTTCCCACCAGGAAGAGGAATTAACCAAAGGCTCAGCGTGCCGGGCCGGAACCAGATTAGGGCCTGAAGCCATCCTGCGGTGTTGCGGCCAGGTCACAAGAAATCGAGTTGAAGAAAGGAGCTCAGGGGCACTGTAATTCACAAACCTGCAGAGTTATAAATGACAGCTATCGTCCAAAAATAGACTGAAGGAAGGCTGCCAAGAGGACTTGAAAGCGGGGCAGAATTGCAGGAAACCAATTTCAGAAGGTAGACTGGAATTGCATTGAAAGCATAGGAAAAGAGGCAGAACGTCCACAATGATGCACTTGGCCAAAAAGGGCGTATGCGTTTTTTCCTGAATATATTCAGGAAAAAACGCATACGCCCTTTTTGGCCAACCAAGCAAGTTTGCAAAGGAAATCTGCACTACAATGAAGTCTCACTTCCCCCCGGTCAAAAGGGCCATCTGAAAAAAGTGTAAAATCCAGAAAGGCAACAGGCCATGGAGAACTGGGAGCCTTGTTATGCTGATGGGCAGGATGTAAATTGCCAACAGACACTTGGGAGAAGTGTATGGTGTTTCCTGAAACATCTAAAAAACAAAGCAACAGAGCCTAGGGCACTTGCACTTATGGTCCTATAGCTTAGGGAAATTAAAATCAAAAAGACACAGCCACCCCAAAGTTTGGAACGGCTCTGTTTACAAGAACCTCATTTACAGTACAAGTTCAACATCGCAGAAAGTGAAAAATGGATAAAGAAGTTGTGGTATTCACTTACAAAGCAATATCACTCAGCAATGAAATCTATGTCATCAGGCCCTTAGCAGCACAATGAGTGGATTCAGGTATGATGATTCTAACTGAAATAAGTCACACAGAAAAAGAAACATCATAAGATATCAGTAATACACGGAATGGAAACTTGGCTACACAGGAACTGAATTACAGAACAGAACAGGGTCTCAAATTTAGAAAAACAACTTATGCTTGCTTAAGGGGAAAGGTGAGTTGGGGTGCTGTATAAAACCAGAGATTGAAATGAGCACAGATAAAGTTCCTTAAGCCAAATATGGAATAGACAAGAGCTACTCCTTGCTCAACGAAATGGACTCAACACCGCATATTAAACGCCTAAGAATGTACCTGACTTGTAAGTATCTTAAAACCTATGGATTGCTATGTCTCCGAAAGAGAATCAAGCATGTGTACAGGGGCATAAACGCAGCAGTGATAGGATTGGAGAGGTTCGGTGAGCAAATGAAGACCCTTTGAAGTCATATTGCATGGTACCCATTCCACGGGTTTCAACTACCCAGGTTTAAGTTATTCTTCCTTCAGCTAAAACATGCATGTGGAACCTAGAGTATGATCAACCATGTGATCGGGAGACGTGTACAAATATGTCTCCGTTTTCCTCCCTTGGTACTCGGGTGCAACATTCCAGACGCTTTCCTAACACTCTCCCCACTTGGAGAGTCAGTCCCTTTAACCTCCTGTTTGGCCCAGTTTGCAATTTCTGCGGAAGATGAACAGGAATAGCGAGAACCAATGAGAGGCTAGCTGGAGGTGTCTGGACGGGCAAATTTAACTCTCATTTCCCACCAGGAAGAGGAATTAACCAAAGGCTCAGCGTGCCGGGCCGGTACCAGATTAGGGCCTGAAGCCATCCTGCGGTGTTGCGGCCAGCTCACAAGAAAGCGAGTTGAAGAAAGGAGCTCAGGGGCACTGTAATTCACAAACCTGCAGAGTTATAAATGACAGCTATCGTCCAAAAATAGACTGAAGTAAGGCTGCCAAGAGGACTTGAAAGCGGGGCAGAATTGCAGGAAACCGATTTCAGGAGGTAGACTGGAATTGCATTGAAAGCATAGGAAAAGAGGCAGAACGTCCACAGTGATGCACTTGGCCAAAAAGGGCGTATGCGTTTTTTCCTGAATATATTCAGGAAAAAACGCATACGCCCTTTTTGGCCAACCAAGCAAGCTTGCAAAGGAAATCTGCACTACAATGAAGTCTCACTTCCCCCCGGTCAAAAGGGCCATCTGAAAAATGTGTAAAATCCAGAAAGGCAGGACAGGCCATGGAGAACTGGGAGCCTTGTTATGCTGATGGGCGGGATGTAAATTGCCAACAACCACTCGGGAGAAGTGTATGGTGTTTCCTGAAACATCTAAAAAACAAAGCAACAGAACCTAGGGCACTTCCACTTATGGTCCTATAGCTTAGGGAAATTAAAATCAAAAAGACACAGCCACCCCAAAGTTTGGAACGGCTCTGTTTACAAGAACCTCGTTTACAGTACAAGTTCAACATCGCAGAAAGTGAAAAATGGATAAAGAAGTTGTGGTATTTACTTACAAAGCAATATCACTCAGCAATGAAATCTGTGTCATCAGGCCCTTAGCAGCACAATGAGTGGATTCAGGTATGATGATTCTAACTGAAATAAGTCACACAGAAAAAGAAACATCATAAGATATCAGTAATACACGGAATGTAAACTTGGCTACACAGGAACTGAATTACAGAACAGAACAGGGTCTCAAATTTAGAAAAACAACTTATGCTTGCTTAAGGGTAAAGGTGAGTTGGGGTGCTGCATAAAACCAGAGATTGAAATGAGCACAGATAAAGTTCCTTAAGCCAAATATGGAATAGACAAGAGCTACTCCTTGCTCAACGAAATGGACTCAACACCGCATATTAAACGCCTAAGAATGTACCTGACTTGTAAGTATCTTAAAACCTATGGATTGCTATGTCTCCGAAAGAGAATCAAGCATGTGTACAGGGGCATAAACGCAGCAGTGATAGGATTGGAGAGGTTCGGTGAGCAAATGAAGACCCTTTGAAGTCATATTGCATGGTACCCATTCCACGGGTTTCAACTACCCAGGTTTAAGGTATTCTTCCTTCAGCTAAAACATGCATGTGGAACCTAGAGTATGATCAACCATGTGATCGGGAGACGTGTTCAAATATGTCTCAGTTTTCCTCCCTTGGTACTCGGGTGCAACATTCCAGACGCTTTCCTAACACTCTCCCCAATTGGAGAGTCAGTCCCTTTAACCTCCTGTTTGGCCCAGTTTGCAATTTCTGCGGAAGATGAACAGGAATAGCGAGAACCAATGAGAGGCTAGCTGGAGGTGTCTGGACGGGCAAATTTAACTCTCATTTCCCACCAGGAAGAGGAATTAACCAAAGGCTCAGCATGCCGGGCCGGAACCAGATTAGGGCCTGAAGCCATCCTGCGGTGTTGCGGCCAGCTCACAAGAAAGCGAGTTGAAGAAAGGAGCTCAGGGGCACTGTAATTCACAAACCTGCAGAGTTATAAATGACAGCTATCATCCAAAAATAGACTGAAGTAAGGCTGCCAAGAGGACTTCAAAGCGGGGCAGAATTGCAGGAAACCGATTTCAGGAGGTAGACTGGAATTGCATTGAAAGCATAGGAAAAGAGGCAGAACGTCCACAATGATGCACTTGGCCAAAAAGGGCGTATGCGTTTTTTCCTGAATATATTCAGGAAAAAACGCATACGCCCTTTTTGGCCAACCAAGCAAGCTTGCAAAGGAAATCTGCACTACAATGAAGTCTCACTTCCCCCGGTCAAAAGGGCCATCTGAAAAAAGTGTAAAATCCAGAAAGGCAGGACAGGCCATGGAGAACTGGGAGCCTTGTTATGCTGATGGGCGGGATGTAAATTGCCAACAGACACTCGGGAGAAGTGTATGGTGTTTCCTGAAACATCTAAAAAACAAAGCAACAGAGCCTAGGGCACTTCCACTTATGGTCCTATAGCTTAGGGAAATTAAAATCAAAAAGACACAGCCACCCCAAAGTTTGGGACGCCTCTGTTTACAAGAACCTCGTTTACAGTACAAGTTCAACATCGCAGAAAGTGAAAAATGGATAAAGAAGTTGTGGTATTTACTTACAAAGCAATATCACTCAGCAATGAAATCTATGTCATCAGGCCCTTAGCATCACAATGAGTGGATTCAGGTATGATGATTCTAACTGAAATAAGTCACACAGAAAAAGAAACATCATAAGATATCAGTAACACACGGAATGTAAACTTGGCTACACAGGAACTGAATTACAGAACAGAACAGGGTCTCAAATTTAGAAAACCAACTTATGCTTGCTTAAGGGTAAAGGTGAGTTGGGGTGCTGCATAAAACCAGAGATTGAAATGAGCACAGATAAAGTTCCTTAAGTCAAATATGAAATAGACAAGAGCTACTCCTTGCTCAACGAAATGGACTCAACACCACATATTAAACGCCTAAGAATGTACCTGACTAGTAAGTATCATAAAACCTATGGATTGCTATGTCTCCAAAAGAGAATCAAGCATGTGTACAGGGGCATAAACGCAGCAGTGATAGGATTGGAGAGGTTCGGTGAGCAAATGAAGACCCTTTGAAGTCATATTGCATGGTACCCATTACACGGGTCTCAACTCTCCAGGTTTAAGGTATTCTTCCTTCAGCTAAAACATGCATGTGGAACCCAAGTATGATCAACCATGTGAACGGGAGACATGTTCAAATATGTCTCAGTTTTCCTCCCCTGGTACTCGGGTGCAACATTCCAGACGCTTTCCTAACACTCTCCCCACTTGGAGAGTCAGTCCCTTTAACCTCCTGTTTGGCCCAGTTTGCAATTTCTGCGGAAGATGAACAGGAATAGCGAGAACCAATGAGAGGCTAGCTGGAGGTGTCTGGACGGGCAAATTTAACTCTCATTTCCCACCAGGAAGAGGAATTAACCAAAGGCTCAGCGTGCCGGGCCGGTACCAGATTAGGGCCTGAAGCCATCCTGCGGTGTTGCGGCCAGGTCACAAGAAAGCGAGTTGAAGAAAGGAGCTCAGGGGCACTGTAATTCACAAACCTGCAGAGTTATAAATGACAGCTATCGTCCAAAAATAGACTGAAGTAAGGCTGCCAAGAGGACTTGAAAGCGGGGCAGAATTGCAGGAAACCGATTTCAGGAGGTAGACTGGAATTGCATTGAAAGCATAGGAAAAGAGGCAGAACGTCCACAATGATGCACTTGGCCAAAAAGGGCGTATGCGTTTTTTCCTGAATATATTCAGGAAAAAACGCATACGCCCTTTTTGGCCAACCAAGCAAGCTTGCAAAGGAAATCTGCACTACAATGAAGTCTCACTTCCCCCCGGTCAAAAGGGCCATCTGAAAAAAGTGTAAAATCCAGAAAGGCAGGACAGGCCATGGAGAACTGGGAGCCTTGTTATGCTGATGGGCGGGATGTAAATTGCCAACAACCACTCGGGAGAAGTGTATGGTGTTTCCTGAAACATCTAAAAAACAAAGCAACAGAACCTAGGGCACTTCCACTTATGGTCCTATAGCTTAGGGAAATTAAAATCAAAAAGACACAGCCACCCCAAAGTTTGGAACGGCTCTGTTTACAAGAACCTCGTTTACAGTACAAGTTCAACATCGCAGAAAGTGAAAAATGGATAAAGAAGTGGTGGTATTTACTTACAAAGCAATATCACTCAGCAATGAAATCTGTGTCATCAGGCCCTTAGCAGCACAATGAGTGGATTCAGGTATGATGATTCTAACTGAAGTAAGTCACACAGAAAAAGAAACATCATAAGATATCAGTAATACACGGAATGGAAACTTGGCTACACAGGAACTGAATTACAGAACAGAACAGGGTCTCAAATTTAGAAAAACAACTTATGCTTGCTTAAGGGTAAAGGTGAGTTGGGGTGCTGCATAAAACCAGAGATTGAAATGAGCACAGATAAAGTTCCTTAAGCCAAATATGGAATAGACAAGAGCTACTCCTTGCTCAACGAAATGGACTCAACACCGCATATTAAACGCCTAAGAATGTACCTGACTTGTAAGTATCTTAAAACCTATGGATTGCTATGTCTCCGAAAGAGAATCAAGCATGTGTACAGGGGCATAAACGCAGCAGTGATAGGATTGGAGAGGTTCGGTGAGCAAATGAAGACCCTTTGAAGTCATATTGCATGGTACCCATTCCACGGGTTTCAACTACCCAGGTTTAAGGTATTCTTCCTTCAGCTAAAACATGCATGTGGAACCTAGAGTATGATCAACCATGTGATCGGGAGGCGTGTTCAAATATGTCTCAGTTTTCCTCCCCTGGTACTCGGGTGCAACATTCCAGATGCTTTACTAACACTCTCCCCACTTGGAGAGTCAGTCCCATTAACCTCCTGTTTGGCCCAGTTTGCAATTTCTGCGGAAGATGAACAGGAATAGCGAGAACCAATGAGAGGCTAGCTGGAGGTGTCTGGACGGGCAAATTTAACTCTCATTTCCCACCAGGAAGAGGAATTAACCAAAGGCTCAGCATGCCGGGCCGGAACCAGATTAGGGCCTGAAGCCATCCTGCGGTGTTGCGGCCAGCTCACAAGAAAGCGAGTTGAAGAAAGGAGCTCAGGGGCACTGTAATTCACAAACCTGCAGAGTTATAAATGACAGCTATCATCCAAAAATAGACTGAAGTAAGGCTGCCAAGAGGACTTGAAAGCGGGGCAGAATTGCAGGAAACCGATTTCAGGAGGTAGACTGGAATTGCATTGAAAGCATAGGAAAAGAGGCAGAACGTCCACAATGATGCACTTGGCCAAAAAGGGCGTATGCGTTTTTTCCTGAATATATTCAGGAAAAAACGCATACGCCCTTTTTGGCCAACCAAGCAAGCTTGCAAAGGAAATCTGCACTACAATGAAGTCTCACTTCCCCCGGTCAAAAGGGCCATCTGAAAAAAGTGTAAAATCCAGAAAGGCAGGACAGGCCATGGAGAACTGGGAGCCTTGTTATGCTGATGGGCGGGATGTAAATTGCCAACAGACACTCGGGAGAAGTGTATGGTGTTTCCTGAAACATCTAAAAAACAAAGCAACAGAGCCTAGGGCACTGCCACTTATGGTCCTATAGCTTAGGGAAATTAAAATAAAAAAGACACAGCCACCCCAAAGTTTGGGACGCCTCTGTTTACAAGAACCTCGTTTACAGTACAAGTTCAACATCGCAGAAAGTGAAAAATGGATAAAGAAGTTGTGGTATTTACTTACAAAGCAATATCACTCAGCAATGAAATCTATGTCATCAGGCCCTTAGCATCACAATGAGTGGATTCAGGTATGATGATTCTAACTGAAATAAGTCACACAGAAAAAGAAACATCATAAGATATCAGTAACACACGGAATGTAAACTTGGCTACACAGGAACTGAATTACAGAACAGAACAGGGTCTCAAATTTAGAAAACCAACTTATGCTTGCTTAAGGGTAAAGGTGAGTTGGGGTGCTGCATAAAACCAGAGATTGAAATGAGCACAGATAAAGTTCCTTAAGTCAAATATGAAATAGACAAGAGCTACTCCTTGCTCAACGAAATGGACTCAACACCACATATTAAACGCCTAAGAATGTACCTGACTAGTAAGTATCATAAAACCTATGGATTGCTATGTCTCCAAAAGAGAATCAAGCATGTGTACAGGGGCATAAACGCAGCAGTGATAGGATTGGAGAGGTTCGGTGAGCAAATGAAGACCCTTTGAAGTCATATTGCATGGTACCCATTACACGGGTCTCAACTCTCCAGGTTTAAGGTATTCTTCCTTCAGCTAAAACATGCATGTGGAACCCAAGTATGATCAACCATGTGAACGGGAGACATGTTCAAATATGTCTCAGTTTTCCTCCCCTGGTACTCGGGTGCAACATTCCAGACGCTTTACTAACACTCTCCCCACTTGGAGAGTCAGCGCCTTTAACCTCCTGTTTGGCCCAGTTTGCAATTTCTGCGGAAGATGAACAGGAATAGCGAGAACCAATGAGAGGCTAGCTGGAGGTGTCTGGACGGGCAAATTTAACTCTCATTTCCCACCAGGAAGAGGAATTAACCAAAGGCTCAGCATGCCGGGCCGGAACCAGATTAGGGCCTGAAGCCATCCTGCGGTGTTGCGGCCAGGTCACAAGAAAGCGAGTTGAAGAAAGGAGCTCAGGGGCACTGTAATTCACAAACCTGCAGAGTTATAAATGACAGCTATCGTCCAAAAATAGACTGAAGTAAGGCTGCCAAGAGGACTTGAAAGCGGGGCAGAATTGCAGGAAACCGATTTCAGGAGGTAGACTGGAATTGCATTGAAAGCATAGGAAAAGAGGCAGAACGTCCACAATGATGCACTTGGCCAAAAAGGGCGTATGCGTTTTTTCCTGAATATATTCAGGAAAAAACGCATACGCCCTTTTTGGCCAACCAAGCAAGCTTGCAAAGGAAATCTGCACTACAATGAAGTCTCACTTCCCCCCGGTCAAAAGGGCCATCTGAAAAAAGTGTAAAATCCAGAAAGGCAGGACAGGCCATGGAGAACTGGGAGCCTTGTTATGCTGATGGGCGGGATGTAAATTGCCAACAACCACTCGGGAGAAGTGTATGGTGTTTCCTGAAACATCTAAAAAACAAAGCAACAGAACCTAGGGCACTTCCACTTATGGTCCTATAGCTTAGGGAAATTAAAATCAAAAAGACACAGCCACCCCAAAGTTTGGAACGGCTCTGTTTACAAGAACCTCGTTTACAGTACAAGTTCAACATCGCAGAAAGTGAAAAATGGATAAAGAAGTTGTGGTATTTACTTACAAAGCAATATCACTCAGCAATGAAATCTGTGTCATCAGGCCCTTAGCAGCACAATGAGTGGATTCAGGTATGATGATTCTAACTGAAGTAAGTCACACAGAAAAAGAAACATCATAAGATATCAGTAATACACGGAATGGAAACTTGGCTACACAGGAACTGAATTACAGAACAGAACAGGGTCTCAAATTTAGAAAAACAACTTATGCTTGCTTAAGGGTAAAGGTGAGTTGGGGTGCTGCATAAAACCAGAGATTGAAATGAGCACAGATAAAGTTCCTTAAGCCAAATATGGAATAGACAAGAGCTACTCCTTGCTCAACGAAATGGACTCAACACCGCATATTAAACGCCTAAGAATGTACCTGACTTGTAAGTATCTTAAAACCTATGGATTGCTATGTCTCCGAAAGAGAATCAAGCATGTGTACAGGGGCATAAACGCAGCAGTGATAGGATTGGAGAGGTTCGGTGAGCAAATGAAGACCCTTTGAAGTCATATTGCATGGTACCCATTCCACGGGTTTCAACTACCCAGGTTTAAGTTATTCTTCCTTCAGCTAAAACATTCATGTGGAACCTAGAGTATGATCAACCATGTGATCGGGAGACGTGTTCAAATATGTCTCAGTTTTCCTCCCTTGGTACTCGGGTGCAACATTCCAGACGCTTTACTAACACTCTCCCCACTTGGAGAGTCAGTCCCTTTAACCTCCTGTTTGGCCCAGTTTGCAATTTCTGCGGAAGATGAACAGGAATAGCGAGAACCAATGAGAGGCTAGCTGGAGGTGTCTGGACGGGCAAATTTAACTCTCATTTCCCACCAGGAAGAGGAATTAACCAAAGGCTCAGCATGCCGGGCCGGAACCAGATTAGGGCCTGAAGCCATCCTGCGGTGTTGCGGCCAGGTCACAAGAAAGCGAGTTGAAGAAAGGAGCTCAGGGGCACTGTAATTCACAAACCTGCAGAGTTATAAATGACAGCTATCGTCCAAAAATAGACTGAAGTAAGGCTGCCAAGAGGACTTGAAAGAGGGGCAGAATTGCAGGAAACCGATTTCAGGAGGTAGACTGGAATTGCATTGAAAGCATAGGAAAAGAGGCAGAACGTCCACAATGATGCACTTGGCCAAAAAGGGCGTATGCGTTTTTTCCTGAATATATTCAGGAAAAAACGCATACGCCCTTTTTGGCCAACCAAGCAAGCTTGCAAAGGAAATCTGCACTACAATGAAGTCTCACTTCCCCCCGGTCAAAAGGGCCATCTGAAAAAAGTGTAAAATCCAGAAAGGCAGGACAGGCCATGGAGAACTGGGAGCCTTGTTATGCTGATGGGCGGGATGTAAATTGCCAACAGACACTCGGGAGAAGTGTATGGTGTTTCCTGAAACATCTAAAAAACAAAGCAACAGAGCCTAGGGCACTGCTACTTATGGTCCTATAGCTTAGGGAAATTAAAATCAAAAAGACACAGCCACCCCAAAGTTTGGGACGCCTCTGTTTACAAGAACCTCGTTTACAGTACAAGTTCAACATCGCAGAAAGTGAAAAATGGATAAAGAAGTTGTGGTATTTACTTACAAAGCAATATCACTCAGCAATGAAATCTATGTCATCAGGCCCTTAGCATCACAATGAGTGGATTCAGGTATGATGATTCTAACTGAAATAAGTCACACAGAAAAAGAAACATCATAAGATATCAGTAATACACGGAATGGAAACTTGGCTACACAGGAACTGAATTACAGAACAGAACAGGGTCTCAAATTTAGAAAACCAACTTATGCTTGCTTAAGGGTAAAGGTGAGTTGGGGTGGTGCATAAAACCAGAGATTGAAATGAGCACAGATAAAGTTCCTTAAGTCAAATATGGAATAGACAAGAGCTACTCCTTGCCCAACGAAATGGACTCAACACCGCATATTAAACGCCTAAGAATGTACCTGACTAGTAAGTATCGTAAAACCTATGGATTGCTATGTCTCCGAAAGAGAATCAAGCATGTGTACAGGGGCATAAACGCAGCAGTGATAGGATTGGAGAGGTTCGGTGAGCAAATGAAGACCCTTTGAAGTCATATTGCATGGTACCCATTACACGGGTCTCAACTCTCCAGGTTTAAGGTATTCTTCCTTCAGCTAAAACATGCATGTGGAACCCAAGTATGATCAACCATGTGAACGGGAGACGTGTTCAAATATGTCTCAGTTTTCCTCCCCTGGTACTCGGGTGCAACATTCCAGACGCTTTACTAACACTCTCCCCACTTGGAGAGTCAGCGCCTTTAACCTGCTGTTTGGCCCAGTTTGCAATTTCTGCGGAAGATGAACAGGAATAGCGAGAACCAATGAGAGGCTAGCTGAAGGTGTCTGGCCGGGCAAATTTAACTCTCATTTCCCACCAGGAAGAGGAAATAACCAAAGGCTCAGCGTGCCGTGCCGGAACCAGATTAGGGCCTGAAGCCATCCTGCGGTGTTGCAGCCAGCTCAAAAGAAAGCAAGTTGAAGAAAGGAGCTCAGGGGCACTGTAATTCACAAACCTGCAGAGTTATAAATGACAGCTATCGTCCAAAAATAGACTGAAGTAAGGCTGCCAAGAGGACTTGAAATCGGGGCAGAATTGCAGGAAACCGATTTCAGGAGGTAGACTGGAATTGCATTGAAAGCATAGGAAAAGAGGCAAACGTCCACAATGATGCACTTGGCCAAAAAGGGCGTATGCGTTTTTTCCTGAATATATTCAGGAAAAAACGCATACGCCCTTTTTGGCCAACCAAGCAAGCTTGCAAAGGAAATCTGCACTACAATGAAGTCTCACTTCCCCCCGGTCAAAAGGGCCATCTGAAAAAAGTGTAAAATCCAGAAAGGCAGGACAGGCCATGGAGAACTGGGAGCCTTGTTATGCTGATGGGCGGGATGTAAATTGCCAACAACCCCTCGGGAGAAGTGTATGGTGTTTCCTGAAACATCTAAAAAACAAAGCAACAGAACCTAGGGCACTTCCACTTATGGTCCTATAGCTTAGGGAAATTAAAATCAAAAAGACACAGCCACCCCAAAGTTTGGAACGGCTCTGTTTACAAGAACCTCGTTTACAGTACAAGTTCAACATCACAGAAAGTGAAAAATGGATAAAGAAGTTGTGGTATTCACTTACAAAGCAATATCACTCAGCAATGAAATCTATGTCATCAGGCCCTTAGCAGCACAATGAGTGGATTCAGGTATGATGATTCTAACTGAAATAAGTCACACAGAAAAAGAAACATCATAAGATATCAGTAATACACGGAATGGAAACTTGGCTACACAGGAACTGAATTACAGAACAGAACAGGGTCTCAAATTTAGAAAAACAACTTATGCTTGCTTAAGGGTAAAGGTGAGTTGGGGTGCTGCATAAAACCAGAGATTGAAATGAGCACAGATAAAGTTCCTTAAGCCAAATATGGAATAGACAAGAGCTACTCCTTGCTCAACGAAATGGACTCAACACCGCATATTAAACGCCTAAGAATGTACCTGACTTGTAAGTATCTTAAAACCTATGGATTGCTATGTCTCCGAAAGAGAATCAAGCATGTGTACAGGGGCATAAACGCAGCAGTGATAGGATTGGAGAGGTTCGGTGAGCAAATGAAGACCCTTTGAAGTCATATTGCATGGTACCCATTCCACGGGTTTCAACTACCCAGGTTTAAGTTATTCTTCCTTCAGCTAAAACATTCATGTGGAACCTAGAGTATGATCAACCATGTGATCGGGAGACGTGTTCAAATATGTCTCAGTTTTCCTCCCTTGGTACTCGGGTGCAACATTCCAGACGCTTTCCTAACACTCTCCCCACTTGGAGAGTCAGTCCCTTTAACCTCCTGTTTGGCCCAGTTTGCAATTTCTGCGGAAGATGAACAGGAATAGCGAGAACCAATGAGAGGCTAGCTGGAGGTGTCTGGACGGGCAAATTTAACTCTCATTTCCCACCAGGAAGAGGAATTAACCAAAGGCTCAGCGTGCCGGGCCGGAACCAGATTAGGGCCTGAAGCCATCCTGCGGTGTTGCGGCCAGGTCACAAGAAAGCGAGTTGAAGAAAGGAGCTCAGGGGCACTGTAATTCACAAACCTGCAGAGTTATAAATGACAGCTATCGTCCAAAAATAGACTGAAGTAAGGCTGCCAAGAGGACTTGAAAGCGGGGCAGAATTGCAGGAAACCGATTTCAGGAGGTAGACTGGAATTGCATTGAAAGCATAGGAAAAGAGCCAGAACGTCCACAATGATGCACTTGGCCAAAAAGGGCGTATGCGTTTTTTCCTGAATATATTCAGGAAAAAACGCATACGCCCTTTTTGGCCAACCAAGCAAGCTTGCAAAGGAAATCTGCACTACAATGAAGTCTCACTTCCCCCCGGTCAAAAGGGCCATCTGAAAAAAGTGTAAAATCCAGAAAGGCAGGACAGGCCATGGAGAACTGGGAGCCTTGTTATGCTGATGGGCGGGATGTAAATTGCCAACAACCCCTCGGGAGAAGTGTATGGTGTTTCCTGAAACATCTAAAAAACAAAGCAACAGAGCCTAGGGCACTTCCACTTATGGTCCTATAGCTTAGGGAAATTAAAATCAAAAAGACACAGCCACCCCAAGTTTGGAACAGCTCTGTTTACAAGAACCTCGTTTACAGTACAAGTTCAACATCGCAGAAAGTGAAAAATGGATAAAGAAGTTGTGGTATTCACTTACAAAGCAATATCACTCAGCAATGAAATCTATGTCATCAGGCCCTTAGCAGTACAATGAGTGGATTCAGGTATGATGATTGTAACTCAAATAAGTCACACAGAAAAAGAAACATCATAAGATATCAGTAATACACGGAATGGAAACTTGGCTACACAGGAACTGAATTACAGAACAGAACAGGGTCTCAAATTTAGAAAACCAACTTATGCTTGCTTAAGGGGAAAGGTGAGTTGGGGTGGTGCATAAAACCAGAGATTGAAATGAGCACAGATAAAGTTCCTTAAGCCAAATATGGAATAGACAAGAGCTACTCCTTGCTCAACGAAATGGACTCAACACCGCATATTAAACGCCTAAGAATGTACCTGACTAGTAAGTATCGTAAAACCTATGGATTGCTATGTCTCCGAAAGAGAATCAAGCATGTGTACAGGGGCATAAACGCAGCAGTGATAGGATTGGAGAGGTTCGGTGAGCAAATGAAGACCCTTTGAAGTCATATTGCATGGTACCCATTACACGGGTCTCAACTCTCCAGGTTTAAGGTATTCTTCCTTCAGCTAAAACATGCATGTGGAACCCAAGTATGATCAACCATGTGATCGGGAGTCGTGTTCAAATATGTCTCAGTTTTCCTCCCCTGGTACTCGGGTGCAACATTCCAGACGCTTTACTAACACTCTCCCCACTTGGAGAGTCAGCGCCTTTAACCTCCTGTTTGGCCCAGTTTGCAATTTCTGCGGAAGATGAACAGGAATAGCGAGAACCAATGAGAGGCTAGCTGAAGGTGTCTGGACGGGCAAATTTAACTCTCATTTCCCACCAGGAAGAGGAAATAACCAAAGGCTCAGCGTGCCGTGCCGGAACCAGATTAGGGCCTGAAGCCATCCTGCGGTGTTGCGGCCAGCTCAAAAGAAAGCGAGTTGAACAAAGGAGCTCAGGGGCACTGTAATTCACAAACCTGCAGAGTTATAAATGACAGCTATCATCCAAAAATAGACTGAAGTAAGGCTGCCAAGAGGACTTGAAAGCGGGGCAGAATTGCAGGAAACCGATTTCAGGAGGTAGACTGGAATTGCATTGAAAGCATAGGAAAAGAGGCAGAACGTCCACAATGATGCACTTGGCCAAAAACGGCGTATGCGTTTTTTCCTGAATATATTCAGGAAAAAACGCATACGCCCTTTTTGGCCAACCAAGCAAGCTTGCAAAGGAAATCTGCACTACAATGAAGTCTCACTTCCCCCCGGTCAAAAGGGCCATCTGAAAAAAGTGTAAAATCCAGAAAGGCAGGACAGGCCATGGAGAACTGGGAGCCTTGTTATGCTGATGGGCGGGATGTAAATTGCCAACAGACACTCGGGAGAAGTGTATGGTGTTTCCTGAAACATCTAAAAAACAAAGCAACAGAGCCTAGGGCACTGCCACTTATGGTCCTATAGCTTAGGGAAATTAAAATCAAAAAGACACAGCCACCCCAAAGTTTGGGACGCCTCTGTTTACAAGAACCTCGTTTACAGTACAAGTTCAACATCACAGAAAGTGAAAAATGGATAAAGAAGTTGTGGTATTTACTTACAAAGCAATATCACTCAGCAATGAAATCTATGTCATCAGGCCCTTAGAATCACAATGAGTGGAGTCAGGTATGATGATTCTAACTGAAGTAAGTCACACAGAAAAAGAAACATCATAAGATATCAGTAATACACGGAATGGAAACTTGGCTACACAGGAACTGAATTACAGAACAGAACAGGGTCTCAAATTTAGAAAACCAACTTATGCTTGCTTAAGGGTAAAGGTGAGTTGGGGTGGTGCATAAAACCAGAGATTGAAATGAGCACAGATAAAGTTCCTTAAGTCAAATATGGAATAGACAAGAGCTACTCCTTGCTCAACGAAATGGACTCAACACCGCATATTAAACGCCTAAGAATGTACCTGACTAGTAAGTATCGTAAAACCTATGGATTGCTATGTCTCCGAAAGAGAATCAAGCATGTGTACAGGGGCATAAATGCAGCAGTGATAGGATTGGAGAGGTTCGGTGAGCAAATGAAGACCCTTTGAAGTCATATTGCATGGTACCCATTACACGGGTCTCAACTCTCCAGGTTTAAGGTATTCTTCCTTCAGCTAAAACATGCATGTGGAACCCAAGTATGATCAACCATGTGAACGGGAGACGTGTTCAAATATGTCTCAGTTTTCCTCCCCTGGTACTCGGGTGCAACATTCCAGACGCTTTACTAACACTCTCCCCACTTGGAGAGTCAGCGCCTTTAACCTCCTGTTTGGCCCAGTTTGCAATTTCTGCGGAAGATGAACAGGAATAGCGAGAACCAATGAGAGGCTAGCTGAAGGTGTCTGGACGGGCAAATTTAACTCTCATTTCCCACCAGGAAGAGGAAATAACCAAAGGCTCAGCGTGCCGTGCCGGAACCAGATTAGGGCCTGAAGCCATCCTGCGGTGTTGCGGCCAGCTCAAAAGAAAGCGAGTTGAACAAAGGAGCTCAGGGGCACTGTAATTCACAAACCTGCAGAGTTATAAATGACAGCTATCATCCAAAAATAGACTGAAGTAAGGCTGCCAAGAGGACTTGAAAGCGGGGCAGAATTGCAGGAAACCGATTTCAGGAGGTAGACTGGAATTGCATTGAAAGCATAGGAAAAGAGGCAGAACGTCCACAATGATGCACTTGGCCAAAAAGGGCGTATGCGTTTTTTCCTGAATATATTCAGGAAAAAACGCATACGCCCTTTTTGGCCAACCAAGCAAGCTTGCAAAGGAAATCTGCACTACAATGAAGTCTCACTTCCCCCCGGTCAAAAGGGCCATCTGAAAAAAGTGTAAAATCCAGAAAGGCAGGACAGGCCATGGAGAACTGGGAGCCTTGTTATGCTGATGGGCGGGATGTAAATTGCCAACAGACACTGGGGAGAAGTGTATGGTGTTTCCTGAAACATCTAAAAAACAAAGCAACAGAGCCTAGGGCACTTCCACTTATGGTCCTATAGCTTAGGGAAATTAAAATCAAAAAGACACAGCCACCCCAAAGTTTGGAACGGCTCTGTTTACAAGAACCTCGTTTACAGTACAAGTTCAACATCGCAGAAAGTGAAAAATGGATAAAGAAGTTGTGGTATTCACTTACAAAGCAATATCACTCAGCAATGAAATCTATGTCATCAGGCCCTTAGCAGTACAATGAGTGGATTCAGGTATGATGATTGTAACTGAAATAAGTCACACAGAAAAAGAAACATCATAAGATATCAGTAATACATGGAATGGAAACTTGGCTACACAGGAACTGAATTACAGAACAGAACAGGGTCTCAAATTTAGAAAAACAACTTATGCTTGCTTAAGGGTAAAGGTGAGTTGGGGTGCTGCATAAAACCAGAGATTGAAATGAGCACAGATAAAGTTCCTTAAGCCAAATATGGAATAGACAAGAGCTACTCCTTGCTCAACGAAATGGACTCAACACCGCATATTAAACGCCTAAGAATGTACCTGACTTGTAAGTATCTTAAAACCTATGGATTGCTATGTCTCCGAAAGAGAATCAAGCATGTGTACAGGGGCATAAACGCAGCAGTGATAGGATTGGAGAGGTTCGGTGAGCAAATGAAGACCCTTTGAAGTCATATTGCATGGTACCCATTCCACGGGTTTCAACTACACAGGTTTAAGGTATTCTTCCTTCAGCTAAAACATGCATGTGGAACCTAGAGTATGATCAACCATGTGATCGGGAGACGTGTTCAAATATGTCTCAGTTTTCCTCCCCTGGTACTCGGGTGCAACATTCCAGACGCTTTACTAACACTCTCCCCACTTGGAGAGTCAGTCCCTTTAACCTCCTGTTTGGCCCAGTTTGCAATTTCTGCGGAAGATGAACAGGAATAGCGAGAACCAATGAGAGGCTAGCTGGAGGTGTCTGGACGGGCAAATTTAACTCTCATTTCCCACCAGGAAGAGGAATTAACCAAAGGCTCAGCATGCCGGGCCGGAACCAGATTAGGGCCTGAAGCCATCCTGCGGTGTTGCGGCCAGGTCACAAGAAAGAGAGTTGAAGAAAGGAGCTCAGGGGCACTGTAATTCACAAACCTGCAGAGTTATAAGTGACAGCTATCATCCAAAAATAGACTGAAGTAAGGCTGCCAAGAGGACTTGAAAGCGGGGCAGAATTGCAGGAAACCGATTTCAGGAGGTAGACTGGAATTGCATTGAAAGCATAGGAAAAGAGGCAGAACGTCCACAATGATGCACTTGGCCAAAAAGGGCGTATGCGTTTTTTCCTGAATATATTCAGGAAAAAACGCATACGCCCTTTTTGGCCAACCAAGCAAGCTTGCAAAGGAAATCTGCACTACAATGAAGTCTCACTTCTCCCCGGTCAAAAGGGCCATCTGAAAAAAGTGTAAAATCCAGAAAGGCAGGACAGGCCATGGAGAACTGGGAGCCTTGTTATGCTGATGGGCGGGATGTAAATTGCCAACAGACACTCGGGAGAAGTGTATGGTGTTTCCTGAAACATCTAAAAAACAAAGCAACAGAGCCTAGGGCACTGCCACTTATGGTCCTATAGCTTAGGGAAATTAAAATCAAAAAGACACAGCCACCCCAAAGTTTGGGACGCCTCTGTTTACAAGAACCTCGTTTACAGTACAAGTTCAACATCGCAGAAAGTGAAAAATGGATAAAGAAGTTGTGGTATTTACTTACAAAGCAATATCACTCAGCAATGAAATCTATGTCATCAGGCCCTTAGCATCACAATGAGTGGAGTCAGGTATGATGATTCTAACTGAAGTAAGTCACACAGAAAAAGAAACATCATAAGATATCAGTAATACACGGAATGGAAACTTGGCTACACAGGAACTGAATTACAGAACAGAACAGGGTCTCAAATTTAGAAAACCAACTTATGCTTGCTTAAGGGTAAAGGTGAGTTGGGGTGCTGCATAAAACCAGAGATTGAAATGAGCATAGATAAAGTTCCTTAAGTCAAATATGAAATAGACAAGAGCTACTCCTTGCTCAACGAAATGGACTCAACACCACATATTAAACGCCTAAGAATGTACCTGACTAGTAAGTATCGTAAAACCTATGGATTGCTATGTCTCCAAAAGAGAATCAAGCATGTGTACAGGGGCATAAACGCAGCAGTGATAGGATTGGAGAGGTTCGGTGAGCAAATGAAGACCCTTTGAAGTCATATTGCATGGTACCCATTACACGGGTCTCAACTCTCCAGGTTTAAGGTATTCTTCCTTCAGCTAAAACATGCATGTGGAACCCAAGTATGATCAACCATGTGAACGGGAGACATGTTCAAATATGTCTCAGTTTTCCTCCCCTGGTACTCGGGTGCAACATTCCAGACGCTTTACTAACACTCTCCCGACTTGGAGAGTCAGTCCCTTTAACCTCCTGTTTGGCCCAGTTTGCAATTTCTGCGGAAGATGAACAGGAATAGCGAGAACCAATGAGAGGCTAGCTGGAGGTGTCTGGACGGGCAAATTTAACTCTCATTTCCCACCAGGAAGAGGAAATAACCAAAGGCTCACCATGTCGGGCCGGAACCAGATTAGGGCCTGAAGCCATCCTGCGGTGTTGCGGCCAGGTCACAAGAAAGCGAGTTGAAGAAAGGAGCTCAGCGGCACTGTAATTCACAAAACTGCAGAGTTATAAATGACAGCTATCGTCCAAAAATAGACTGAAGTAAGGCTGCCAAGAGGACTTGAAAGCGGGGCAGAATTGCAGGAAACCGATTTCAGGAGGTAGACTGGAATTGCATTGAAAGCATAGGAAAAGAGGCAGAACGTCCACAATGATGCACTTGGCCAAAAAGGGCGTATGCGTTTTTTCCTGAATATATTCAGGAAAAAACGCATACGCCCTTTTTGGCCAACCAAGCAAGCTTGCAAAGGAAATCTGCACTACAATGAAGTCTCACTTCCCCCCGGTCAAAAGGGCCATCTGAAAAAAGTGTAAAATCCAGAAAGGCAACAGGCAATTGAGAACTGGGAGCCTTGTTATGCTGATGGGCGGGATGTAAATTGCCAACAGACACTTGGGAGAAGTGTATGGTGTTTCCTGAAACATCTAAAAAACAAAGCAACAGAACCTAGGGCACTTCCACTTATGGTCCTATAGCTTAGGGAAATTAAAATCAAAAAGACACAGCCACCCCAAAGTTTGGAACGGCTCTGTTTACAAGAACCTCGTTTACAGTACAAGTTCAACATCGCAGAAAGTGAAAAATGGATAAAGAAGTTGTGGTATTCACTTACAAAGCAATATCACTCAGCAATGAAATCTATGTCATCAGGCCCTAAGCAGCACAATGAGTGGATTCAGGTACGATGATTCTAACTGAAGTAAGTCACACAGAAAAAGAAACATCATAAGATATCAGTAATACACGGAATGGAAACTTGGCTACACAGGAACTGAATTACAGAACAGAACAGGGTCTCAAATTTAGAAAACCAACTTATGCTTGCTTAAGGGTAAAGGTGAGTTGGGGTGCTGCATAAAACCAGAGATTGAAATGAGCACAGATAAAGTTCCTTAAGCCAAATATGGAATAGACAAGAGCTACTCCTTGCTCAACGAAATGGACTCAACACCGCATATTAAACGCCTAAGAATGTACCTGACTTGTAAGTATCTTAAAACCTATGGATTGCTATGTCTCCGAAAGAGAATCAAGCATGTGTACAGGGGCATAAACGCAGCAGTGATAGGATTGGAGAGGGTCGGTGAGCAAATGAAGACCCTTTGAAGTCATATTGCATGGTACCCATTCCACGGGTTTCAACTACCCAGGTTTAAGGTATTCTTCCTTCAGCTAAAACATGCATATGGAACCTAGAGTATGATCAACTATGTGATCGGGAGACGTGTTCAAATATGTCTCAGTTTTCCTCCCCTGGTACTCGGGTGCAACATTCCAGACGCTTTACTAACACTCTCCCCACTTGGAGAGTCAGTCCGTTTAACCTCCTGTTTGGCCCAGTTTGCAATTTCTGCGGAAGATGAACAGGAATAGCGAGAACCAATGAGAGGCTAGCTGGAGGTGTCTGGACGGGCAAATTAAACTCTCATTTCCCACCAGGAAGAGGAATTAACCAAAGGCTCAGCGTGCCGGGCTGGAACCAGATTAGGGCCTGAAGCCATCCTGCGGTGTTGCGGCCAGGTCACAAGAAAGCGAGTTGAAGAAAGGAGCTCAGGGGCACTGTAATTCACAAACCTGCAGAGTTATAAATGACAGCTATCGTCCAAAAATAGACTGAAGTAAGGCTGCCAAGAGGACTTGAAAGCGGGGCAGAATTGCAGGAAACCGATTTCAGGAGGTAGACTGGAATTGCATTGAAAGCATAGGAAAAGAGGCAGAACGTCCACAATGATGCACTTGGCCAAAAAGGGCGTATGCGTTTTTTCCTGAATATATTCAGGAAAAAACGCATACGCCCTTTTTGGCCAACCAAGCAAGCTTGCAAAGGAAATCTGCACTACAATGAAGTCTCACTTCCCCCCGGTCAAAAGGGCCATCTGAAAAAAGTGTAAAATCCAGAAAGGCAGGACAGGCCATGGAGAACTGGGAGCCTTGTTATGCTGATGGGCGGGATGTAAATTGCCAACAGACACTCGGGAGAAGTGTATGGTGTTTCCTGAAACATCTAAAAAACAAAGCAACAGAGCCTAGGGCACTGCCACTTATGGTCCTATAGCTTAGGGAAATTAAAATCAAAAAGACACAGCCACCCCAAAGTTTGGGACGCCTCTGTTTACAAGAACCTCGTTTACAGTACAAGTTCAACATCGCAGAATGTGAAAAATGGATAAAGAAGTTGTGGTATTTACTTACAAAGCAATATCACTCAGCAATGAAATCTATGTCATCAGGCCCTTAGCATCACAATGAGTGGATTCAGGTATGTTGATTCTAACTGAAATAAGTCACACAGAAAAAGAAACATCATAAGATATCAGTAATACACGGAATGTAAACTTGGCGACACAGGAACTGAATTACAGAACAGAACAGGGTCTCAAATTTAGAAAACCAACTTATGTTTGCTTAAGGGTAAAGGTGAGTTGGGGTGCTGCATAAAACCAGAGATTGAAATGAGCACAGATAAAGTTCCTTAAGTCAAATATGGAATAGACAAGAGCTACTCCTTGCTCAACGAAATGGACTCAACACCGCATATTAAACGCCTAAGAATGTACCTGACTAGTAAGTATCGTAAAACCTATGGATTGCTATGTCTCCGAAAGAGAATCAAGCATGTGTACAGGGGCATAAACGCAGCAGTGATAGGATTGGAGAGGTTCGGTGAGCAAATGAAGACCCTTTGAAGTCATATTGCATGGTACCCATTACACGGGTCTCAACTCTCCAGGTTTAAGGTATTCTTCCTTCAGCTAAAACATGCATGTGGAACCCAAGTATGATCAACCATGTGAACGGGAGACGTGTTCAAATATGTCTCAGTTTTCGGACCCTGGTACTCGGGTGCAACATTCCAGACGCTTTACTAACACTCTCCCCACTTGGAGAGTCAGTCCCTTTAACCTCCTGTTTGGCCCAGTTTGCAATTTCTGCGGAAGATGAACAGGAATAGCGAGTACCAATGAGAGGCTAGCTGGAGGTGTCTGGACGGGCAAATTTAACTCTCATTTCCCACCAGGAAGAGGAATTAACCAAAGGCTCAGCGTGCCGTGCCGGAACCAGATTAGGGCCTGAAGCCATCCTGCGGTGTTGCGGCCAGGTCACAAGAAAGCGAGTTGAAGAAAGGAGCTCAGGGGCACTGTAATTCACAAACCTGCAGAGTTATAAATGACAGCTATCGTCCAAAAATAGACTGAAGTAAGGCTGCCAAGAGGACTTGAAAGCGGGGCAGAATTGCAGGAAACCGATTTCAGGAGGTAGACTGGAATTGCATTGAAAGCATAGGAAAAGAGGCAGAACGTCCACAATGATGCACTTGGCCAAAAAGGGCGTATGCGTTTTTTCCTGAATATATTCAGGAAAAAACGCATACGCCCTTTTTGGCCAACCAAGCAAGCTTGCAAAGGAAATCTGCACTACAATGAAGTTTCACTTCCCCCCGGTCAAAAGGGCCATCTGAAAAAAGTGTAACATCCAGAAAGGCAGGACAGGCCATGGAGAACTGGGAGCCTTGTTATGCTGATGGGCGGGATGTAAATTTCCAACAGACACTCGGGAGAATTGTATGGTGTTTCCTGAAACATCTAAAAAACAAAGCAACAGAGCCTAGGGCACTTCCACTTATGGTCCTATAGCTTAGGGAAATTAAAATCAAAAAGACACAGCCACCCCAAAGTTTGGGACGCCTCCGTTTACAAGAACCTCGTTTACCATACAAGTTCAATATCACAGAAAGTGAAAAATGGATAAAGAACTTGTGGTACTTACGTACAGTGCAGTATCACTCAGCAATGAAATCTATGTCATCAGGCCCGTAGCAGCATAATGAGTGGATTCATGTACGATGATTCTAACTGAAATAAGTCACACAGAAAAAGAAACATCATAAGATATCACTAATACACGGAATGTAAACTTGGCTACACAGGAACTGCATTCCAAAACAGAACAGGGTCTCAAATTTAGAAAACCAACTTATGCTTGCTTAAGGGGAAAGGTGAGTTGGGGTGCTGCATAAAACCAGAGATTGAAATGAGCACAGATAAAGTTCCTTAAGCCAAATATGGAATAGACAAGAGCTACTCCTTGCTCAATGAAATGGACTCAACACGGCATATTAAACGCCTAAGAATGTACCTGACTAGTAAGTATCTTAAAACCTATGGATTGCTATGTCTCTGAAGGGGAATCAAGCATGTGTACAGGGGCATAAACGCAGCAGTGATAGGATTGGAGAGGTTCGGTGAGCAAATGAAGACCCTTTGAAGTCATATTGCATGGTACCCATTACACGGGTCTCAACTCTCCAGGTTTAAGGTATTCTTCCTTCAGCTAAAACATGCATGTGGAACCCAGAGTATGATCAACCATGTGAACGGGAGACGTGTTCAAATATGTCTCAGTTTTCCTCCCCTGGTACTCGGGTGCAACATTCCAGACGCTTTACTAACACTCTCCCGACTTGGAGAGTCAGTCCCTTTAACCTCCTGTTTGGCCCAGTTTGCAATTTCTGCGGAAGATGAACAGGAATAGCGAGAACCAATGAGAGGCTAGCTGGAGGTGTCTGGACGGGCAAATTTAACTCTCATTTCCCACCAGGAAGAGGAAATAACCAAAGGCTCACCATGTCGGGCCGGAACCAGATTAGGGCCTGAAGCCATCCTGCGGTGTTGCGGCCAGTTCACAAGAAAGCGAGTTGAAGAAAGGAGCTCAGGGGCACTGTAATTCACAAACCTGCAGAGTTATAAATGACAGCTATCGTCCAAAAATAGACTGAAGTAAGGCTGCCAAGAGGACTTGAAAGCGGGGCAGAATTGCAGGAAACCGATTTCAGGAGGTAGACTGGAATTGCATTGAAAGCATAGGAAAAGAGGCAGAACGTCCACAATGATGCACTTGGCCAAAAAGGGCGTATGCGTTTTTTCCTGAATATATTCAGGAAAAAACGCATACGCCCTTTTTGGCCAACCAAGCAAGCTTGCAAAGGAAATCTGCACTACAATGAAGTCTCACTTCCCCCCGGTCAAAAGGGCCATCTGAAAAAAGTGTAAAATCCAGAAAGGCAGGACAGGCCATGGAGAACTGGGAGCCTTGTTATGCTGATGGGCGGGATGTAAATTGCCAACAACCACTCGGGAGAAGTGTATGGTGTTTCCTGAAACATCTAAAAAACAAAGCAACAGAACCTAGGGCACTTCCACTTATGGTCCTATAGCTTAGGGAAATTAAAATCAAAAAGACACAGCCACCCCAAAGTTTGGAACGGCTCTGTTTACAAGAACCTCGTTTACAGTACAAGTTCAACATCGCAGAAAGTGAAAAATGGATAAAGAAGTTGTGGTATTTACTTACAAAGCAATATCACTCAGCAATGAAATCTGTGTCATCAGGCCCTTAGCAGCACAATGAGTGGATTCAGGTATGATGATTCTAACTGAAATAAGTCACACAGAAAAAGAAACATCATAAGATATCAGTAATACACGGCATGGAAACTTGGCTACACAGGAACTGAATTACAGAACAGAACAGGGTCTCAAATTTAGAAAACCAACTTATTCTTGCTTAAGGGTAAAGGTGAGTTGGGGTGCTGCATAAAACCAGAGATTGAAATGAGCACAGATAAAGTTCCTTAAGCCAAATATGGAATAGACAAGAGCTACTCCTTGCTCAATGAAATGGACTCAACACGGCATATTAAACGCCTAAGAATGTACCTGACTAGTAAGTATCTTAAAACCTATGGATTGCTATGTCTCTGAAGGGGAATCAAGCATGTGTACAGGGGCATAAACGCAGCAGTGATAGGATTGGAGAGGTTCGGTGAGCAAATGAAGACCCTTTGAAGTCATATTGCATGGTACCCATTACACGGGTCTCAACTCTCCAGGTTTAAGGTATTCTTCCTTCAGCTAAAACATGCATGTGGAACCCAGAGTATGATCAACCATGTGAACGGGAGACGTGTTCAAATATGTCTCAGTTTTCCTCCCCTGGTACTCGGGTGCAACATTCCAGATGCTTTACTAACACTCTCCCGACTTGGAGAGTCAGTCCCTTTAACCTCCTGTTTGGCCCAGTTTGCAATTTCTGCGGAAGATGAACAGGAATAGCGAGAACCAATGAGAGGCTAGCTGGAGGTGTCTGGACGGGCAAATTTAACTCTCATTTCCCACCAGGAAGAGGAAATAACCAAAGGCTCACCATGTCGGGCCGGAACCAGATTAGGGCCTGAAGCCATCCTGCGGTGTTGCGGCCAGGTCACAAGAAAGCGAGTTGAAGAAAGGAGCTCAGGGGCACTGTAATTCACAAACCTGCAGAGTTATAAATGACAGCTATCGTCCAAAAATAGACTGAAGTAAGGCTGCCAAGAGGACTTGAAAGCGGGGCAGAATTGCAGGAAACCGATTTCAGGAGGTAGACTGGAATTGCATTGAAAGCATAGGAAAAGAGGCAGAACGTCCACAATGATGCACTTGGCCAAAAAGGGCGTATGCGTTTTTTCCTGAATATATTCAGGAAAAAACGCATACGCCCTTTTTGGCCAACCAAGCAAGCTTGCAAAGGAAATCTGCACTACAATGAAGTCTCACTTCCCCCCGGTCAAAAGGGCCATCTGAAAAAAGTGTAAAATCCAGAAAGGCAGGACAGGCCATGGAGAACTGGGAGCCTTGTTATGCTGATGGGCGGGATGTAAATTGCCAACAACCACTCGGGAGAAGTGTATGGTGTTTCCTGAAACATCTAAAAAACAAAGCAACAGAACCTAGGGCACTTCCACTTATGGTCCTATAGCTTAGGAAAATTAAAATCAAAAAGACACAGCCACCCCAAAGTTTGGAACGGCTCTCTTTACAAGAACCTCGTTTACAGTACAAGTTCAACATTGCAGAAAGTGAAAAATGGATAAAGAAGTTGTGGTATTTACTTACAAAGCAATATAACTCAGCAATGAAATCTGTGTCATCAGGCCCTTAGCAGCACAATGAGTGGATTCAGGTATGATGATTCTAACTGAAATAAGTCACACAGAAAAAGAAACATCATAAGATATCAGTAATACACGGAATGTAAACTTGGCTACACAGGAACTGAATTACAGAACAGAACAGGGTCTCAAATTTAGAAAACCAACTTATGCTTGCTTAAGGGTAAAGGTGAGTTGGGGTGCTGCATAAAACCAGAGATTGAAATGAGCACAGATAAAGTTCCTTAAGCCAAATATGGAATAGACAAGAGCTACTCCTTGCTCAACGAAATGGACTCAACACCGCATATTAAACGCCTAAGAATGTACCTGACTAGTAAGTATCTTAAAACCTATGGATTGCTATGTCTCCGAAAGAGAATCAAGCATGTGTACAGGGGCATAAACGCAGCAGTGATAGGATTGGAGAGGTTCGGTGAGCAAATGAAGACCCTTTGAAGTCATATTGCATGGTACCCATTCCACGGGTTTCAACTACCAAAGTTTTAGGTATTCTTCCTTCAGCTAAAACATGCATGTGGAACCCAGAGTATGATCAACCATGTGATCGGGAGACGTGTTCAAATATGTCTCAGTTTATGTACCCTGGTAATCGGGTGCAACATTCCAGACGCTTTACTAACACTCTCCCCACTTGGAGAGTCAGCACCTTTAACCTCCTGTTTGGCCCAGTTTGCAATTTCTGCGGAAGATGAACAGGAATAGCGAGAACCAATGAGAGACTAGCTGGAGGTGTCTGGACGGGCAAATTTAACTCTCATTTCCCACCAGGAAGAGGAATTAACCAAAGGCTCAGCGTGCCGTGCCGGAACCAGATTAGGGCCTGAAGCCATCCTGCGGTGTTGCGGCCAGCTCACAAGAAAGCGAGTTGAAGAAAGGAGCTCAGGGGCACTGTAATTCACAAACCTGCAGAGTTATAAATGACAGCTATCGTCCAAAAATAGACTGAAGTAAGGCTGCCAAGAGGACTTGAAAGCGGGGCAGAATTGCAGGAAACCGATTTCAGGAGGTAAACTGGAATTGCATTGAAAGCATAGGAAAAGAGGCAGAACGTCCACAATGATGCACTTGGCCAAAAAGGGCGTATGCGTTTTTTCCTGAATATATTCAGGAAAAAACGCATACGCCCTTTTTGGCCAACCAAGCAAGCTTGCAAAGGAAATGTGCACTACAATGAAGTCTCACTTCCCCCCGGTCAAAAGGGCCATCTGAAAAAAGTGTAAAATCCAGAAAGGCAGGACAGGCCATGGAGAACTGGGAGCCTTGTTATGCTGATGGGCGGGATGTAAATTGCCAAAAGACACTCGGGAGAAGTGTATGGTGTTTCCTGAAACATCTAAAAAACAAAGCAACAGAGCCTAGGGCACTTCCACTTATGGTCCTATAGCTTAGGGAAATTAAAATCAAAAAGACACAGCCACCCCAAAGTTTGGGACGCCTCCGTTTACACGAACCCCGTTTACCGTACAAGTTCAATATCACATAAAGTGAAAAATGGATAAAGAACTTGTGGTACTTACGTACAATGCAGTATCACTCAGCAATGAAATCTATGTCATCAGGCCCGTAGCAGCATAATGAGTGGATTCAGGTACGATGATTCTAACTGAAATAAGTCACACAGAAAAAGAAACATCATAAGATATCACTAATACACGGAATGTAAACTTGGCTACACAGGAACTGCATTCCAAAACAGAACAGGGTCTCAATTTTAGAAAACCAACTTATGCTTGCTTAAGGGGAAAGGTGAGTTGGGGTGCTGCATAAAACCAGAGATTGAAATGAGCACAGATAAAGTTCCTTAAGCCAAATATGGAATAGACAAGAGCTACTCCTTGCTCAACGAAATGGACTCAACACCGCATATTAAATGCCTAAGAATGTACCTGACTAGTAAGTATCTTAAAACCTATGGATTGCTATGTCTCCGAAAGAGAATCAAGCATGTGTACAGGGGCATAAACGCAGCAGTGATAGGATTGGAGAGGTTCGGTGAGCAAATGAAGACCCTTTGAAGTCATATTGCATGGTACCCATTCCACGGGTTTCAACTACCCAGGTTTAAGGTATTCTTCCTTCAGCTAAAACATGCATGTGGAACCTAGAGTATGATCAACCATGTGATCGGGAGACGTGTTCAAATATGTCTCAGTTTTCCTCCCCTGGTACTCGGGTGCAACATTCCAGACCCTTTACTAACACTCTCCCGACTTGGAGAGTCAGCGCCTTTAACCTCCTGTTTGGCCCAGTTTGCAATTTCTGCGGAAGATGAACAGGAATAGGGAGAACCTATGAGAGACTAGCTGGAGGTGTCTGGACGGGCAAATTTAACTCTCATTTCCCACCAGGAAGAGGAAATAACCAAAGGCTCAGCGTGCCGTGCCGGAACCATATTAGGGCCTGAAGCCATCCTGCGGTGTTGCGGCCAGCTCAAAAGAAAGCGAGTTGAAGAAAGGAGCTCAGGGTCTCTGTAATTCACAAATCTGCAGAGTTATAAATGACAGCTATCGTCCAAAAATAGACTGAAGTAAGGCTGCCAAGAGGACTTGAAAGCGGGGCAGAATTGCAGGATACCGATTTCAGGAGGTAGACTGGAATTGCATTGAAAGCATAGGAAAAGAGGCAGAACGTCCACAATGATGCACTTTGCCAAAAGGGCGTATGCGTTTTTTCCTGAATATATTCAGGAAAAAACGCATACGCCCTTTTTGGCCAACCAAGCAAGCTTGCAAAGGAAATGTGCACTACAATGAAGTCTCACTTCCCCCCGGTCAAAAGGGCCATCTGAAAAAAGTGTAAAACCCAGAAAGGCAGGACAGGCCATGGAGAACTGGGAGCCTTGTTATGCTGATGGGCGGGATGTAAATTGCCAACAGACACTGGGGAGATGTGTATGGTGTTTCCTGAAACATCTAAAAAACAAAGCAACTGGGCCTAGGGCACTTCCACTTATGGTCCTATAGCTTAGGGAAATTAATATCAAAAAGACACAGCAACCCCAAAATTTGGGATGGCTCTTTTTACAGAAATGTCTTCTACGGCACAAGTTAAATATCCCAGAGAGCAAATAATGGATAAAGAAGTTGCGGTACTTATGTACAACAGAATACCACTCAGCAATGAAATCTATGTCACCAGGCCCATACCAGCATAATGAGTGCATTGAGGCACGATGATTCTAAGTGAAATAAGTCACACAGAAAAAGAAACATCATAAGGTATCACTAATACACGGAATGTGAACTTGGCTACACATGAACTGAATTACAAAACAGAACAGGGTCTCAAGTTTAGAAAACCAACTTATGCCTGCTTAAGGGGGAAGGTGAGTTGGGGTGCTGCATAAAAGCAGAGTTTGAAATTAGCACAGATACCGTTCCATAAGCCAAATATGTAATAGACAAGAGCTACCCCTTGCTCAACGAAATGGATTCAACAATGAGGTATCACCTCACACCTGGTAGAATAGGCATCATTGAAAATCTACAAACGAAAAATGCTGGAAAGGGTGTGGAGAAAAGGAACCCTCTTCCACTATTGTTGGGAATATAAATTGATACAGTCATTATGGAGAACAATATGGAATTTCTTAAGAAACTAACAATAGAATTACCATATGATACAGCAATCCCAGTACTGGACATATACCCAGACAAAACCATAAATCAAAAAGAGTCATTCACCGCAATGTTCATTGCATCACTATTTACAATATCGAGGTAATGGAAGCAACCTAAATGCCCACAGACAGACGAATGCATAAAGCTGTGGTACATATATAAAATGGAATATTACTAAGCCATGAAAAGGAATGAAATTGGGTCATTTGTAGAGACGTCGATGGATCTAGAGACTGTCATACAGAGTGAAGTAAGTCAGAAAGAGAAAAACAAATCTTGTATATTCATGCATATATGTGGAACCTAGAAAAACTGTACAGATTAACCATTTTGCAAGGCATAAATAGAGCAACAGATGTAGACAACAAACGTATGGACAACAAGGGGGGAAAGCTGTTGGGGGCTGGTGGTGGGAGGAGTTGAGAGACTGGGATTGGCATGTATACATTTATATGTATAAAATAGATAACCAATAAGAACCTGCTGTATAAAAATATAAAATAAAATTCAAAATTAAAAAGAAGTAAAATTTAAAAAATAAAACAGAAAAAACAATTATTCCCTGCACATACATGTATTTATATGAATAAATTATTTCCATGCTTATATCTGTAAATACAAAAAAGAGGAATAAAATCTACCTTGAACCAAAAACGAAAAAGAGAAAAAAAACACAGAACCCACCAGTTACACAGAGGAAAACCATATCAGGGCACTTGCTCCAGTTGTAAACAATTCTGAAGTTGGTCAGTGGTGGGGAATCGTCTCCCATTCAGCCAGCAGCCCCCACGCAACAAGCGTCCTCATTGCAAAGCTGGGGCACCGTGCCGAGGCATCTGTGAGTAAACGTGAGCTGAGCCCCAGGCCAGTTGCTGCTGAACTATTCCCACCCATCCCAGGTAAAACACCTGAATATATACAAGGACTTGAAAGCCTAGAGGAAGGGCCATAGAGCCACACGAGTGACAGCATGCCGGCCGACTTGGTGCCTGCAGGCCAGCCAGGATGGTCCTGGTCCTGGGTGCTCTTCTGGAAGATTTCCATTTCCCTGCCTGAGATACCCGTCCTGTCCCTGCCCCCACTGCTTTTTTCCTTCCTCACCTCTGCCCAGGGAGAAATTCCAGCAGCAGGTATGGGTGACACATCCTCTTCTTTAGCAGGTGGCAGCCTGGCAACTGCTGCAGAAAGTCCAGCAGAGCCCCACTCACACTGGGCCACCCACAAAGCCGTGGCCTCTCACTCCCTCCCACCAGCCCAGCCCCGAGACTGCTGACAGGGCAGAGAAAATGGCGTCAGGCACGGCTGCAGGGGCTCTTGCTGCCTGGAGTGGTATTTATATTGATCTCAACCCAGGCACACCTGGGGAGGGCTGGCCGGCACGGTAAGGCTGCCCAGGTCAGCCAATCATCACCCCTCAGGGGCTCACAGTTGCAGAAAATGGAACTTGCTGAACCGGCCAGGTCCAAGGAACAGGTGTGGGCTCCTGAGAGTCAGGATAGACAAGGGGCTGCAGCTTTGGCTTGTTTTCTAATCATTTTATCTGGCCCATGAGTGGGAGACAACTTCAAGAAAACCCTCTCCTAATGAGAGGAACCCAGGAGTCAGGGAGAGGAGGGGTGGGTGGTGGTTGGAGACAGAGGCCTGGTGCCCCGGGTGCAGTGGAAGTCTCTGGAAGACCAGGTGGAGGGAGGCCTCACGGAGTGATGCCCAGGGTCACAGACCTGTCGCAGCTGCTGTTTGTTAGTTCAAGTCCTGCTCTGAGGTGCTCTGTGTCAGCTCTGAGCGACAGGTGAGCTGGGGGTGCTCTGCAATGAGGGCTATGTGCACGGTTCCTGTGTGCCCAGCCCTGCCACGGTACCTGCAAGGGTAGCTCTGTATCCTGGGAGGGGCCTGACCACGAGAGCCCCGTGGGCTGGGGTGGGGGTGGGGTACCTGCCCAGGTGAGCTCCATATTCTGGGATTGGTCTGACCACGAGAGCCCCATGGGCTGCTGGGGACATGGTAAAGGATGTCAGGACAGTCAGTGAAGCCACCGAGGATATACCTCCAGTTGCTCCTAATTCCTACACCCTGCTGGTCATTCTACCAACCACCAGGACATGGTATTCTGTATTAGTCTTCAATGATGCCTTCTTTTGTATTCCATTAGTCCCAGAGTCACAAGAAATTTTGGCTTGTGAGTGGCAGGACTCAACATACAACTAAAACAATACTTCCGGGCCGTCTGGCCCCAAGGGTGCAAAAATTCCCACACCATCTTTGGGGAAAGCTTAGCTAAAGACCTAAAAGTTCTACCTCTGGAAAAGGAAACCCTCCTTCAATATGCAGACGACATTCTGATCACCAGCCCTACTAAGGAGGCCTCTGAACTACCAAGCCAATAAAGGATAGAAGTTGTCCAAGAAAAAGCTCAAATATCACAGACTGCGGTGACCTGCCTGGGCTTCATTCTCACAGAAGGTCAGAGAAGCCCATCCCAGGAAAGGGAAGAAACCATTTTCAGCCTTACCCCTTTCTAAAACTAGAAGACAGCTTAGGGGTTCCTGGGGAGGCCAGGGTTTGCTGCTTCTGGATCCCTAGCTACAGTCTACTAGCTGGGCCTCTATATGAAACACTGAAAGGAAAAGATGATGATCCTTTTGAATAGAATCCAGAAGTGGCCTTTCAAGAATGGAAAGAGCAGTCAATTCAGACCCTTGCCCTGGAACTCCCTAATTTAGCTAAACCCTTTGACCTTTACATTCCCGGTGAAAGGTGAATCGCCATTGGAGAATTAGTGTAAAAACTGGGACCACTTGAAATGGAACAATGCAAGAATGCCACCCAGGTAGGATAAACTACGGTCACTAAGGGGCTTGGCCCACTGCCACATCTGGCCAAGATACTGGCGGTATCTAAAAACCTGGAAATCAGCAGCCCAAAAGGCCACCTCCCTCCTAAGGGAAAAGGACCCCACGTGGTGATCCTAACCACCAACCATGCCCTGAAGTTGCAGGGTTCGCTCCGTGGGCACACCGACCTCGAGTGAGGAGGCCCTCCAACTCCAACATCCAGAGAGATAACCGGGGGCAACAGGGCACCATGACGACTCGTGTGAACATCACTTGACCTGGAGTTTCTCTCATAAAACAACAAGAGTGTGTCCCAAAAGAGTAGACTACTGCTTGCAGGACTTACTGCACCCAGAGGGGAGCTAATAATCTTGGCGGGGGAACAGTATACCACACTGTCACCATAGAAAAGCCTACAGACACCATGATGATGGTGGCCAATAAGACCGGCTGGACTCCTGTTTACTTCAAAAGGCTGTTGACTCAGTAGCCATCATGGTCCTTGATCACCACTGACCCTGGACTGTCTGGGAGTTGAGCGGGCAGGGCTCTGACACCTGGTGCTGTTTGTACGTTAATTCAGGGGCCTAACTGAAGAAAGCGCAGACTACTGGTCAGAGCATCTAGGCTGGCAGAGACGGTCAGCCTAAGGTGGCCGAACAAATGTGGGGCGGGGTGAAACCGGCCCCCACAGCGTCTCTGCACATCTCTTTCCTGGACCCTTAAAGGTCATTAGAATCTATAACACTTCCAATGCTGGTGCTCAGGTGGACGAGCAGGGAGGCAGGGGTCCTGGGGACAATCAACGTCACCGGGAGGCTGCTGGGGAGAAGCTCTGACCCTCGCCCCAGGGTATGAGGGCTCCCAACTCAGCACTCAGCAGTTACAGAAGAAGGGTCTGCACCCTCAGCACTCCAAGAATGAGGAACGGGACAAAAGGCAGAGGAGGGGTTTGTCCCCAGCAAAGCCCATTAAAAATCCCTGGGAGATAAAAATAGAATCTGGGCAATAAAGTCAAGTCTAACCTTTTTTATCCTTTGTGCTTTGTCTAATTTCACGTGCTCCTAGGGTCCCGCATGCAGAGGTTCCACACCCGGCACTTCAGACCAGATTTCCTAGTGCAGAATGGCTGGGTCGACACCTCAGCTCCTGGGGCCCAGTGCAGACTCCACGATATAGAGCCTGAGCTACAGCCAACCCAGCCCTCGAGAGCTCCGCCGCCTCCCTCCCTCCCACTGACTCTGACAGGATCTCTACACAGCAGCCCAGCCCACAGCCCACGGGGTAGTGCATGCTCTCACCTCTCCATTCTCTGATCAAAATATAAAGTTTCCTTTGCTTGTGAACCAAACTCAGTCTCGATCTCTTGGCCCCAATGACACTGGGCAGGGGGACACTTGTTGGGGTCCACTCTGGAGGATCAATAACAGAAATTGAGACTATTGTAACCTCAATGAACAGATGTGTGAGCCAAACTGTAGTTAACATAGAACAGTGTATAAGGCTCGGGTAAAATAAGATGTTTTTAACACTTCCATTTGATATTTCCATCACTTTTTATAAGCAAGTTCAGTGAAAAGGTTTGTCTTATTTGTCAGGTCAATATTAGAGAAACGAAGTGATTTCTTTCCAAGGATGTACAGCTAATAATCTTGGTTAAACCTTCAATCTTGTTTTAAATGCTTTTCCATTGAAAATGATACCTCTCTTTCAGCTCCCCCATTTCTGAGAAGTATAAAATCTTATAATTTATTATTACCAAAGGGGAAAGGTGGGAGGAGGGATAAATTAACAGTTTGGAATGAACACATACACACTGCTATGTATAAAATAGATCATCAACAAGGAACTACTGTATAGCACAGGGAACTACACTCAACATTTTGCAATAACCTATAAGGGGAAATAATCTGAAAAAGAATAGATATTTTTATTGACATCATCTATCAATGACAGTTAAAGTGTAGCCTAAGGGAAGCTGGTGGTGAGTGCTTCTGACCCTGAAGACTTCAATCATCTAAAGTTTGGACTCTGCCTACTCCCCAAGGCCCTTAATGAACATATGTGTAGCCGTAGCTTAAAAACTTCCCCAGTTTGGGTTTCGGGGAGACACTGATTTTGAAAAAGCCCTGGTGTTCTCCTTACATGAATGGGACTCTTCCTACTGCTAAAACATGTCTGTCACACCCAGAGGATGGTATACCGTCTGATCGGGAAGAGTTTGGAAAAGGCATCTCATCTCCTCATCTCCTGGTGCTCGGGTTCACCCCTCCAGCGTCTTTACTAACAGTCTCCCCACTTGGAGATGTCAGCACTGTCAACATCCTGTTGCGTACAGTTTGGAATTTGTCCAGAGGATGAAGCGGAAGGATGAGGAACAATGAGAGACAAGTCCTAGGTGTTCAGACAGGCACATGTCACTCTAATTTCCAATCAGGAAGACGAATTGACCAAAGGCTAGGGTTGCCCATGGAAACAGTATAGGGCTTGAGGAAATCCCGCTGCTTTGTGGCCAGTTCCCATAAACACGAGTTGAACAATGGAACTCAGGGGCAGTAAAATTCACAAAACTGCAGAGTTGAAAATATCCATCACTGAAAAATGTCTTGAGGAAAGTCAGAGAAAAGGACTTGTAAGCAAGGGAGAATGGCAGGAAAGGGATTTGAGGAGGTAGAAAGGACTCGCCATTAAGCACAAGAAAAGGAGCTGAACATTGCCAACATTGCAGTTGGCCAAAAAGGGTGTATGCGTTCTTTTCTGTATATATTCAAGAAAAGGGCATACACTTTTTTAGCCAACCAAACAGGTGGGCACTGGAAGTCAATACTACAAAAGATATCACTTCGCATCAGTCAGAAGAGCCATCCTCATAAAGCGTAAACAACAGAAATGCAGGACAGGGCAACGAGAAGAGGGAGCCCTGTGAGACTTATAGTGGAAATGTATATTGCCAACGGCCATTCTGGAGAAGTGTATTGTGTTTACTAAAGCATCTAAAAAATGAGCTACAGAGCATAGGGCACTTGCACTCATGGGCGTATATCTTGGGAAAAACAAAAATCGAGAGGACACAGGCACCCCAATGTTTACCCCCTCTCTGTTTAAAAGATCCTCGACTAGGATATAACTTAAATGTCTCTGGAGGGAAAAAATGGATAGAGATGTGGTACTTAGGTAGAGTGGAATATTATTCAGCCTGGAAATCAATGAAATATGGCCAGTTGTAACGACTCCGGAGGAGTTACGTATGATCATTCTAAGTGACAGAATTCAAAAAGAAAAAGACACATATCATAAGATATCACTTAAAGGTGGAATCCAAAATGGCTACACATGAAATAAATTACAAAACAAAAACATAGTCAAATATGTAGAAAACACGCATAAGGCTGCTAAACGGGAAAGGTGGGGAGGGGTGAGGCATCATCCAGGAGGTTGAAATTAGCAAAGATACCATTCCAAATACCAAACTGATAATCAACAAGGCCTACACGGTAGCTAAAAGAACTGCACTCAGCACACTCAAGTCACCGGAAAAGAATATATACGACTGGTAAGAATCTGAAAAAGAATTTATTGATGTCTCTCTGTACGCGAATCAAGTGGATGTACAGCAGCAAGAAACAGAGCTTTGAAAATCAGCTGTAACCAATATAGTAATAAATTGAAAAAAATAAACGACAGAGAGACAGAGAAAACCTCTTACAACTTTTCCTCAGGGACGGTGATGCAACATGGATTGAACACATCTAGACCCACAGCAGGATGAGACATAAGGCTGGAAACTGTTTGTGCTAAGAGAAATGTGAGGTTGGGTGAGGAAATGCACACCCTTTAAAGTAATACTACCTGGTACCCATTCAATGGGTCCCAAATCTGCAGGTTCAAGGGATCTTCCTACAGCTAAAACATGCATGGAAAACCCAGAGGACTGTACACCATGTGATCGGGAGATGTGTCTAAAATGCACCTCATTTATCCTCTCCTGGTGCTCCTGTTCACCATTCCAGCCACGCTACTTAGAATCTCCCCACTTGGAGAATCAGCACATTTAAACTTCTGTTTCACACATTTTGCAAATTGTGAGGAGGATGAACGGGAAGAGGGGGAACCAATGAGAGAAGAGTTGTAGGGGTTTGGACGGGCACATATCACTCTAATTTCCCATTAAGAATAAGAATTAAAGAAAGGCTCAGCCTGCCTCGCCGGAGCCAAAATAGGGCCTGAAGCAATCCTGCGGGTTTGAGGCCAGCTCACAAAAGAGCAACTTAAAAAATGGAGCTCAGGGTCACTGCAATTCACAAACCTGCAGAGTTATAAATGAAAACTAACGTCCAAAAATATGTTGAGGTAAGGCAAAGAAGAGGATCTGAATGCAAGACAGAATTGCAAGAAACAGATTTCAAGAGATAGATTGGACTCGTCTTTAACGCACATGAAAAGCGGCAGAATTTCGACAATGATGCAGTTGGCCCAAAAGGGCGTATGCGTTTTTTCCTGATTATATCCAGGAAAAAACGCATACGCACTTTATGGGCAATGAAGCAAGCAAGCAATGCAAATGTGCACAACAAAGAAGTCTCACTTCCCACCGGTCAAAAGGGCCATCCTAAAAAATTGTAAAAACCAGAAATGCAGGACAGGCCATGGAGAACAGGGAGCCTTTATACGCTGATGGGCAGTGTGTGAACTGCCGAGAGCCACTCTGGAGAAGTGTATGGTGGTTCCTAAATCATCTAAAAAACAGAGCTACAGAGCATAGGACACTTCCAATCATGGGAGTATATCTAGGGAAGTCTAAAAATCAACAAGACACAAGCACACCACAGTTTAGGGCTACTCTGTTTACAAGAACCTCAACTTCAGTACACCTTAAATATCCCAGGAAAGAGAACAATGGATAAAGAAGATGTGGTACTTATGTACAATGGAATATCTCTTCACCATGAAATCAATGTAATAAGGCTAGTAGAAGGATAAAGAGTGGATTTAGGTCCGATAATACTACTTGAAATAAGTCAAACAGAAAAAGAAACATATCATAAGATATCACTTATAGAGGGAGGGTAAATATGGCTGCACAAGAAATGAATTACAGAACAGAACAGTGTCTCACATTTAGAAAACACACTTATGTCAGCTTAAGGGGAAAGGAGAGGTGGGGTGATGCATAAAACCAGAGTTTGAAATTAGCACAGATACCGTTCAATAAACCAAATAGGTATTAGACAAGATCTACACCTTGCTCAATGAACAGGCCTCAACACACCCTATACACCGCAGAGAAATATATCTGAGGAATAAGAATCTTAAAACCCATGTATTGATATATCTCCATAAGGGAATCAAGTGTGTGCAGAGCGGCACAAACACAGCAGTGAAAAGGAGCTAAACCCCATTATAGAAATAAATTTTAAAAACAAAACGCTGAAACAATGAAAGAGAGAAAAATTCTTACAAAATTGGCTCAGGGGCTGTGATGCAACCTGGATTGACCACATATAAACCCACAGCTGGATAAGACATAAGGCTGGACACTTGGGGCTGACAGGATTGGTGAGCTTTGGTGAGCAACTGCCGAAAGTTTAATGCAATACTTCATGCTACTCAGTCCAAGGGTCCCAACACTCCAGGTTGAAGGGAATCTTCCTACAGCTAAACCATGCTTGGGAAACCCAGCGACTGGTATACCATATGATCGGGAAAGGTTTCTAAAACGCACCTCATTTTTCCTCTCCTGGGGCTCCGGATCGACATTCCAGCCGCTTTACTAACAACATCCCCACATGGAGTCAATGCCTTTAAGTTCTGGTATCGCACAGTCTGCAGTTAGTGCAGAGGATGAATGGGAATAGGGGGAACCAGTGAGAAACTAGCTGTAGCGGTTTCAATGGGCACATGTCACTCTAATATCACATCAGTAAGAAGAATTAACCAAAGGCACAGCAGGTGCCCCAGAAGAAAAATAGGGCTTCAAGGAATCCTGTGGTTATGGGGCAATACCACAAAAATAAGAGCTAAAAAATGGAGCTAAGGGCCACTGCAATTCAAAAACCTGCAGAGTTATAAAGGCCAACTATTTTTAAAAAATATATTGAGGTAAGGCTATGAAGAGGCATTGAAAGCAAGGCAGAATTGCAGGAAACCGATTTCAGGAGGTAGACTGGAATTGCATTGAAAGCATAGGAAGAGAGTCAGAAACTCGACAATGATGCACTTGGCCAAAAAGGGCGTATGCGTTTTTTCCTGAATATATTCAGGAAAAAACGCATACGCACTTTTTGGCCAACCAAGCAAGCTTGCAAAGGAAATCTGCACAACAATGAAGTCTCATTTCCACCTGGTCAAAAGGGCCATCTGAAAAAAGTGTAAAATCCATAAAGGCACGACAGGCCATGGAGAACTGGGAGCCTTCTTATGCTGATGGGCGGGATGTAAATTGCCAACAGCCACTCTGGAGAAGTGTATGGTGTTTCCTGAAACATCTAAAAAACAAAGCAACAGAACCTAGGGCACTTCCACTTATGGTCCTATAGCTTAGGGAAATTAAAATCAAAAAGACACAGCCACCCCAAAGTTTGGGACGGCTCTGTTTACAAGAACCTCGTTTACAGTACAAGTTCAATATCGCAGAAAGTGAAAAATGGATAAAGAACTTGTGGTACTTACGTACAATGCAATATCACTCAGCAATGAAATCTATGTCATCAGGCCCGTAGCAGCATAATGAGTGGATTCAGGTACGATGATTTGAACTGAAATAAGTCACACAGAAAAGAAACATCATAAGGTATCACTAATACACAGAATGTGAACTTGGCTACACATGAACTGAATTAAAAACAGAACATTGTCTCAAGTTTAGAAAACCAACTTATGCTTGCTTAAGGGGGAAGGTGAGTTGGGGTGCTGCATAAAACCAGAGATTGAAATGAGCACAGATAAAGTTCCTTAAGCCAAATATGGAATAGACAAGAGCTACTCCTTGCTCAACGAAATGGACTCAACACCCCATATTAAACGCCTAAGAATGTACCTGACTTGTAAGTATCTTAAAACCTATGGATTGCTATGTCTCCAAAAGAGAATCAAGCATGTGTACAGGGGCATAAACGCAGCAGTGATAGGATCGGAGAGGTTCGGTGAGCAAATGAAGACCCTTTGAAGTCATATTGCATGGTACCCATTCCACGGGTTTCAACTACGCAGGTTTAAGGTATTCTTCCTTCAGCTAAAACATGCATGTGGAACCTAGAGTATGATCAACCATGTGATCGGGAGACGTGTTCAAATATGTCTCAGTTTTCGTACCCTGGTACTCGGGTGCAACATTCCAGACGCTTTACTAACACTCTCCCGACTTGGAGAGTCAGTCCCTTTAACCTCCTGTTTGGCCCAGTTTGCAATTTCTGCGGAAGATGAACAGGAATAGCGAGAACCAATGAGAGACTAGCTGGAGGTGTCTGAACGGGCAAATTTAACTCTCATTTCCCACCAGGAAGAGGAATTAACCAAAGGCTCAGCATGCCGGGCCGGAACCAGATTAGGGCCTGAAGCCATCCTGCGGTGTTGCGGCCAGGTCACAAGAAAGCGAGTTGAAGAAAGGAGCTCAGGGGCACTGTAATTCACAAACCTGCAGAGTTATAATTGACAGCTATCGTCCAAAAATAGACTGAAGTAAGGCTGCCAAGAGGACTTGAAAGCGGGGCAGAATTGCAGGAAACCGATTTCAGGAGGTAGACTGGAATTGCATTGAAAGCATAGGAAAAGAGGCAGAACGTCCACAATGATGCATTTGGCCAAAAAGGGCGTATGCGTTTTTTCCTGAATATATTCAGGAAAAAACGCATACGCCCTTTTTGGCCAACCAAGCAAGCTTGCAAAGGAAATCTGCACTACAATGAAGTCTCACTTCCCCCCGGTCAAAAGGGCCATCTGAAAAAAGTGTAAAATCCAGAAAGGCAACAGGCCATGGAGAACTGGGAGCCTTGTTATGCTGATGGGCGGGATGTAAATTGCCAACAGACACTCGGGAGAAGTGTATGGTGTTTCCTGAAACATCTAAAAAAAAAAGCAACAGAACCTAGGGCACTTCCACTTATGGTCCTATAGCTTAGGGAAATTAAAATCAAAAAGACACAGCCACCCCAAAGTTTGGAACGGCTCTGTTTACAAGAACCTCGTTTACAGTACAAGTTCAACATCGCAGAAAGTGAAAAATGGATAAAGAACTTGTGGTACTTACGTACAATGCAGTATCACTCAGCAATGAAATCTATGTCATGAGGCCCGTAGCAGCATAATGAGTAGATTCAGGTACGATGATTCTAACTGAAATAAGTCACACAGAAAAAGAAACATCATAAGATATCACTAATACACGGAATGTAAACTTGGCTACACAGGAACTGAATTCCAAAACAGAACAGGTTCTCAAATTTAGAAAACCAACTTATGCTTGCTTAAGGGGAAAGGTGAGTTGGGTTGCTGCATAAAACCAGAGTTTGAAATGAGCACAGATAAAGTTCCTTAAGCCAAATATGGAATAGACAAGAGCTACTCCTTGCTCAACGAAATGGACTCAACACCGCATATTAAACGCCTAAGAATGTACCTGACTAGTAAGTATCTTAAAACCTATGGATTGCTATGTCTCCGAAAGAGAATCAAGCATGTGTACAGGGGCATAAACGCATCAGTGATAGGATTGGAGAGGTTCGGTGAGCAAATGAAGACCCTTTGAAGTCATATTGCATGGTACCCATTCCACGGGTTTCAACTACCAAGGTTTTAGGTATTCTTCCTTCAGCTAAAACATGCATGTGGAACCCAGAGTATGATCAACCATGTGATCGGGAGACGTGTTCAAATATGTCTCAGTTTTCCTCCCCTGGTACTCGGGTGCAACATTCCAGACGCTTTACTAACACTCTCCCCACTTGGAGAGTCAGTCCCTTTAACCTCCTGTTTGGCCCAGTTTGCAATTTCTGCGGAAGATGAACAGGAATAGCGAGAACCAATGAGAGGCTAGCTGGACGTGTCTGGACGGGCAAATTTAACTCTCATTTCCCACCAGGAAGAGGAATTAACCAAAGGCTCAGCATGCCGGGCCGGAACCAGATTAGGGCCTGAAGCCATCCTGCGGTGTTGCGGCCAGGTCACAAGAAAGCGAGTTGAAGAAAGGAGCTCAGGGGCACTGTAATTCACAAACCTGCAGAGTTATAAATGACAGCTATCGTCCAAAAATAGACTGAAGTAAGGCTGCCAAGAGGACTTGAATGCGGGGCAGAATTGCAGGAAACCGATTTCAGGAGGTAGACTGGAATTGCATTGAAAGCATAGGAAAAGAGGCAGAACGTCCACAATGATGCACTTGGCCAAAAAGGGCGTATGCGTTTTTTCCTGAATATATTCAGGAAAAAACGCATACGCCCTTTTTGGCCAACCAAGCAAGCTTGCAAAGGAAATCTGCACTACAATGAAGTCTCACTTCCCCCCGGTCAAAAGGGCCATCTGAAAAAAGTGTAAAATCCAGAAAGGCAGGACAGGCCATGGAGAACAGGGAGCCTTGTTATGCTGCTGGGCGGGATGTAAATTGCCAACAACCACTCGGGAGAAGTGTATGGTGTTTCCTGAAACATCTAAAAAACAAACAACAGAGCCTAGGGCACTTCCACTTATGGTCCTATAGCTTAGGGAAATTAAAATCAAAAAGACACAGCCACCCCAAAGTTTGGGACGCCTCTGTTTACAAGAACCTCGTTTACAGTACAAGTTCAACATCGCAGAAAGTGAAAAATGGATAAAGAAGTTGTGGTATTTACTTACAAAGCAATATCACTCAGCAATGAAATCTATGTCATCAGGCCCTTAGAATCACAATGAGTGGATTCAGGTATGATGATTCTAACAGAAATAAGTCACACAGAAAAAGAACATCATAAGATATCATTAATACACGGAATGTAAACTTGGCTACACAGGAACTGAATTACAGAACAGAACAGGGTCTCAAATTTAGAAAACCAACTTATGCTTGCTTAAGGGTAAAGGTGAGTTGGGGTGCTGCATAAAACCAGAGATTGAAATGAGCACAGATAAAGTTCCTTAAGTCAAATATGGAATAGACAAGAGCTACTCCTTGCTCAACGAAATGGACTCAACACCGCATATTAAACGCCTAAGAATGTACCTGACTAGTAAGTATCTTAAAACCTATGAATTGCTATGTCTCCGAAAGAGAATCAAGCATGTGTACAGGGGCATAAACGCAGCAGTGATAGGATTGGAGAGGTTTGGTGAGCAAATGAAGACCCTTTGAAGTCATATTGCATGGTACCCATTATACGGGTCTCAACTCTCCAGGTTTAAGGTATTCTTCCTTCAGCCAAAACATGCATGTGGAACCCAAGTATGATCAACCATGTGAACGGGAGACGTGTTCAAATATGTCTCAGTTTTCCTCCCCTGGTACTCGGGTGCAACATTCCAGACGCTTTACTAACACTCTCCCCACTTGGAGAGTCAGCGCCTTTAACCTCCTGTTTGGCCCAGTTTGCAATTTCTGCGGAAGATGAACAGGAATAGCGAGAACCAATGAGAGGCTAGCTGGAGGTGTCTGGACGGGCAAATTTAACTCTCATTTCCCACCAGGAAGAGGAAATAACCAAAGGCTCAGTGTGCCGTACCGGAACCAGATTAGGGCCTGAAGCCATCCTGCGGTGTTGCGGCCAGCTCAAAAGAAACCGAGTTGAAGAAAGGAGCTCAGGGGCTCTGTAATTCACAAACCTGCAGAGTTATAAATGACAGCTATCGTCCAAAAATAGACTGAAGTAAGGCTGCCAAGAGGACTTGAAAGCGGGGCAGAATTGCAGGAAACCGATTTCAGGAGGTAGACTGGAATTGCATTGAAAGCATAGGAAAAGAGGCAGAACGTCCACAATGATGCACTTGGCCAAAAAGGGCGTATGCGTTTTTTCCTGAATATATTCAGGAAAAAACGCATACGCCCTTTTTGGCAAACCAAGCAAGCTTGCAAAGGAAATCTGCACTACAATGAAGTCTCACTTCCCCCCGGTCAAAAGGGCCATCTGAAAAAAGTGTAAAATCCAGAAAGGCAGGACAGGCCATGGAGAACTGGGAGCCTTGTTATGCTGATGGGCGGGATGTAAATTGCCAACAACCACTCGGGAGAAGTGTATGGTGTTTCCTGAAACATCTAAAAAACAAAGCAACAGAACCTAGGGCACTTCCACTTATGGTCCTATAGCTTAGGGAAATTAAAATCAAAAAGACACAGCCACCCCAAAGTTTGGAACGGCTCTGTTTACAAGAACCTCGTTTACAGTACAAGTTCAACATCGCAGAAAGTGAAAAATGGAGAAAGAAGTTGTGGTATTTACATACAAAGCAATATCACTCAGCAATGAAATCTGTGTCATCAGGCCCTTAGCAGCACAATGAGTGGATTCAGGTATGATGATTCTAACTGAAGTAAGTCACACAGAAAAAGAAACATCATAAGATATCAGTAATACACGGAATGTAAACTTGGCTACACAGGAACTGAATTACAGAACAGAACAGGGACTCAAATTTAGAAAAACAACTTATGCTTGCTTAAGGGTAAAGGTGAGTTGGGGTTCTGCATAAAACCAGAGATTGAAATGAGCACAGATAAAGTTCCTTAAGCCAAATATGGAATAGACAAGAGCTACTCCTTGCTCAACGAAATGGACTCAACACCGCATATTAAACGCCTAAGAATGTACCTGACTAGTAAGTATCTTAAAACCTATGGATTGCTATGTCTCCGAAAGAGAATCAAGCATGTGTACAGGGGCATAAACGCAGCAGTGATAGGATTGGAGAGGTTCGGTGAGCAAATGAAGACCCTTTGAAGTCATATTGCATGGTACCCATTCCACGGGTTTCAACTACCCAGGTTTAAGGTATTCTTCCTTCAGCTAAAACATGCATGTGGAACCCAAGTATGATCAACCATGTGATCGGGAGACGTGTTCAAATATGTCTCAGTTTTCGTACCCTGGTACTCGGGTGCAACATTCCAGACGCTTACTAACACTCTCCCCACTTGGAGAGTCAGTCCCTTTAACCTACTGTTTGGCCCAGTTTGCAATTTCTGCGGAAGATGAACAGGAACAGCGAGAATCAATGAGAGACTAGCTGGAGGTGTCTGCATGGGCAAATTTAACTCTCATTTCCCACCAGGAAGAAGAATTAACCAAAGGCTCAGCGTGCCGTGCCGGAACCAGATTAGGGCCTGAAGCCATCCTGCGGTGTTGCGGCCAGGTCACAAGAAAGCGAGTTGAAGAAAGGAGCTCAGGGGCACTGTAATTCACAAACCTGCAGAGTTATAAGTGACAGCTATCGTCCAAAAATATACTGAAGTAAGGCTGCCAAGAGGACTTGAAAGCGGGGCAGAATTGCAGGAAACCGATTTCAGGAGGTAGACTGGAATTGCATTGAAAGCATAGGAAAAGAGGCAGAACGTCCACAATGATGCACTTGGCCAAAAAGGGCGTATGCGTTTTTTCCTGAATATATTCAGGAAAAAACGCATACGCCCTTTTTGGCCAACCAAGCAAACTTGCAAAGGAAATCTGCACTACAATGAAGTCTCACTTCTCCCCGTTTAAAAGGGCCATCTGAAAAATGTGTAAAATCCAAAAAGGCAGGACAGGCCATGGAGAACTGGGAGCCTTGTTATGCTGATGGGCGGGATGTAAATTGCCAACAGACACTCGGGAGAAGTGTATGGTGTTTCCTGAAACATCTAAAAAACAAAGCAACAGAGCCTAGGGCACTTCCACTTATGGTCCTATAGCTTAGGGAAATTAACATCAAAAAGACACAGCCACCCCAAAGTTTGGGACGCCTCCGTTTACAAGAACCTCATTTACCATACAAGTTCAATATCACAGAAAGTGAAAAATGGATAAAGAACTTGTGGTACTTACGTACAATGCAGTATCACTCAGCAATGAAATCTATGTCATCAGGCCCGTAGCAGCATAATGAGTGGATTCAGGTACGATGATTCTAACTGAAATAAGTCACACAGAAAAAGAAACATCATAAGATATCAGTAATACACGGAATGTAAACTTGGCTACACAGGAACTGCATTCCAAAACAGAACAGGGTCTCAAATTTAGAAAACCAACTTATGCTTGCTTAAGGGGAAAGGTGAGTTGGGGTGCTGCATAAAACCAGAGATTGAAATGAGCACAGATAAAGTTCCTTAAGCCAAATATGGAATAGACAAGAGCTACTCCTTGCTCAACGAAATGGACTCAACACCCCATATTAAACGCCTAAGAATGTACCTGACTAGTAAGTATCTTAAAACCTATGGATTGCTATGTCTCCGAAAGAGAATCAAGCATGTGTACAGGGGCATAAACGCAGCAGTGATAGGATTGGAGAGGTTCGGTGAGCAAATGAAGACCCTTTGAAGTCATATTGCATGGTACCCATTACACGGGTCTCAACTCTCCAGGTTTAAGGTATTCTTCCTTCAGCTAAAACATGCATGTGGAACCCAGAGTATGATCAACCATGTGAACGGGAGACGTGTTCAAATATGTCTCAGTTTTCCTCCCCTCGTACTCGGGTGCAACATTCCAGACGCTTTACTAACACTCTCCCGACTTGGAGAGTCAGTCCCTTTAACCTCCTGTTTGGCCCAGTTTGCAATTTCTGCGGAAGGTGAACAGGAATAGCGAGAACCAATGAGAGGCTAGCTGGAGGTGTCTGAACGGGCAAATTTAACTCTCATTTCCCACCAGGAAGAGGAATTAACCAAAGGCTCAGCGTGCCGTGCCGGAACCAGATTAGGGCCTGAAGCCATCCTGCGGTGTTGCGGCCAGGTCACAAGAAAGCGAGTTGAAGAAAGGAGCTCAGGGGCACTGTAATTCACAAACCTGCAGAGTTATAAATGACAGCTATCGTCCAAAAATAGACTGAAGTAAGGCTGCCAAGAGGACTTGAAAGCGGGGCAGAATTGCAGGAAACCGATTTCAGGAGGTAGACTGGAATTGCATTGAAAGCATAGGAAAAGAGGCAGAACGTCCACAATGATGCACTTGGCCAAAAAGGGCGTATGCGTTTTTTCCTGAATATATTCAGGAAAAAACGCATACGCCCTTTTTGGCCAACCAAGCAAGCTTGCAAAGGAAATCTGCACTACAATGAAGTCTCACTTCTCCCCGGTCAAAAGGGCCATCTGAAAAAAGTGTAAAATCCAGAAAGGCAGGACAGGCCATGGAGAACTGGGAGCCTTGTTATGCTGATGGGCGGGATGTAAATTGCCAACAACCACTCGGGAGAAGTGTATGGTGTTTCCTGAAACATCTAAAAAACAAAGCAACAGAGCCTAGGGCACTGCCGCTTATGGTCCTATAGCTTAGGGAAATTAAAATCAAAAAGACACAGCCACCCCAAAGTTTGGGACGCCTCTGTTTACAAGAACCTCGTTTACAGTACAAGTTCAACATCGCAGAAAGTGAAAAATGGATAAAGAAGTTGTGGTATTTACTTACAAAGCAATATCACTCAGCAATGAAATCTGTGTCATCAGGCCCTTAGCAGCACAATGAGTGGATTCAGGTATGATGATTCTAACTGAAATAAGTCACACAGAAAAAGAAACATCATAAGATATCAGTAATACACGGAATGTAAACTTGGCTACACAGGAACTGAATTACAGAACAGAACAGGGTCTCAAATTTAGAAAACCAACTTATGCTTGCTTAAGGGTAAAGGTGAGTTGGGGTGCTGCATAAAACCAGAGATTGAAATGAGCACAGATAAAGTTCCTTAAGCCAAATATGGAATAGACAAGAGCTACTCCTTGCTCAACGAAATGGACTCAACACCCCATATTAAACGCCTAAGAATGTACCTGACTAGTAAGTATCTTAAAACCTATGGATTGCTATGTCTCCAAAAGAGAATCAAGCATGTGTACAGGGGCATAAACGCAGCAGTGATAGGATTGGAGAGGTTCGGTGAGCAAATGAAGACCCTTTGAAGTCATATTGCATGGTACCCATTCCACGGGTTTCAACTACCCAGGTTTAAGGTTTTCTTCCTTCAGCTAAAACATGCATGTGGAACCTAGAGTATGATCAACCATGTGATCGGGAGACGTGTTCAAATATGTCTCAGTTTTCCTCCCCTGGTACTCGGGTGCAACATTCCAGACGCTTTACTAACACTCTCCCCACTTGGAGAGTCAGTCTCTTTAACCTCCTGTTTGGCCCAGTTTGCAATTTCTGCGGAAGATGAACAGGAATAGCGAGAACCAATGAGAGGCTAGCTGGAGGTGTCTAGACGGGCAAATTTAACTCTCATTTCCCACCAGGAAGAGGAATTAACCAAAGGCTCAGCATGCCGGGCCGGAACCAGATTAGGGCCTGAAGCCATCCTGCGGTGTTGCGGCCAGCTCACAAGAAAGCGAGTTGAAGAAAGGAGCTCAGGGGCACTGTAATTCACAAACCTGCAGAGTTATAAATGACAGCTATCGTCCAAAAATAGACTGAAGTAAGGCTGCCAAGAGGACTTGAAAGCGGGGCAGAATTGCAGGAAACCGATTTCAGGAGGTAGACTGGAATTGCATTGAAAGCATAGGAAAAGAGGCAGAACGTCCACAATGATGCACTTGGCCAAAAAGGGCGTATGCGTTTTTTCCTGAATATATTCAGGAAAAAACGCATACGCCCTTTTTGGCCAACCAAGCAAGCTTGCAAAGGAAATCTGCACTACAATGAAGTCTCACTTCCCCCCGGTCAAAAGGGCCATCTGAAAAAAGTGTAAAATCCAGAAAGGCAACAGGCCATGGAGAACTGGGAGCCTTGTTATGCTGATGGGCGGGATGTAAATTGCCAACAGACACTTGGGAGAAGTGTATGGTGTTTCCTGAAACATCTAAAAAACAAAGCAACAGAGCCTAGGGCACTGCCACTTATGGTCCTGTAGCTTAGGGAAATTAAAATCAAAAAGACACAGCCACCCCAAAGTTTGGGACGCCTCTGTTTACAAGAACCTCGTTTACAGTACAAGTTCAACATCGCAGAAAGTGAAAAATGGATAAAGAAGTTGTGGTATTTACTTACAAAGCAATATCACTCAGCAATGAAATCTATGTCATCAGGCCCTTAGCAGCACAATGAGTGGATTCAGGTATGATGATTCTAACTGAAATAAGTCACACAGAAAAAAAACATCATAAGATATCAGTAATACACGGAATGTAAACTTGGCTACACAGGAACTGAATTACAGAACAGAACAGGGTCTCAAATTTAGAAAACCAACTTATGCTTGCTTAAGGGTAAAGGTGAGTTGGGGTGCTGCATAAAACCAGAGATTGAAATGAGCACAGATAAAGTTCCTTAAGTCAAATATGGAATAGACAAGAGCTACTCCTTGCTCAACGAAATGGACTCAACACCGCATATTAAACGCCTAAGAATGTACCTGACTAGTAAGTATCGTAAAACCTATGGATTGCTATGTCTCCGAAAGAGAATCAAGCATGTGTACAGGGGCATAAACGCAGCAGTGATAGGATTGGAGAGGTTCGGTGAGCAAATGAAGACCCTTTGAAGTCATATTGCATGGTACCCATTACACGGGTCTCAACTCTCCAGGTTTAAGGTATTCTTCCTTCAGCTAAAACATGCATGTGGAACCCAAGTATGATCAACCATGTGAACGGGAGACGTGTTCAAATATGTCCTAGTTTTCCTCCCCTGGTACTCGGGTGCAACATTCCAGACGCTTTACTAACATTCTCCCCACTTGGAGAGTCAGTCCCTTTAACCTCCTGTTTGGCCCAGTTTGCAATTTCTGCGGAAGATGAACAGGAATAGCGAGAACCAATGAGAGGCTAGCTGGAGGTGTCTGGACGGGCAAATTTAACTCTCATTTCCCACCAGGAAGAGGAATTAACCAAAGGCTCAGCGTGCCGGGCCGGAACCAGATTAGGGCCTGAAGCCATCCTGCGGTGTTGCGGCCAGGTCACAAGAAAGCGAGTTGAAGAAAGGAGCTCAGGGGCACTGTAATTCACAAACCTGCAGAGTTATAAATGACAGCTATCGTCCAAAAATAGACTGAAGTAAGGCTGCCAAGAGGACTTGAAAGCGGGGCAGAATTGCAGGAAACCGATTTCAGGAGGTAGACTGGAATTGCATTGAAAGCATAGGAAAAGAGGCAGAACGTCCACAATGATGCACTTGGCCAAAAAGGGCGTATGCGTTTTTTCCTGAATATATTCAGGAAAAAACGCATACGCCCTTTTTGGCCAACCAAGCAAGCTTGCAAAGGAAATCTGCACTACAATGAAGTCTCACTTCCCCCCGGTCAAAAGGGCCATCTGAAAAAAGTGTAAAATCCAGAAAGGCAACAGGCCATTGAGAACTGGGAGCCTTGTTATGCTGATGGGCGGGATGTAAATTGCCAACAGACACTTGGGAGAAGTGTATGGTGTTTCCTGAAACATCTAAAAAACAAAGCAACAGAGCCTAGGGCACTGCCCCTTATGGTCCTATAGCTTAGGGAAATTAAAATCAAAAAGACACAGCCACCCCAAAGTTTGGAACGGCTCTGTTTACAAGAACCTCGTTTACAGTACAAGTTCAACATCGCAGAAAGTGAAAAATGGATAAAGAAGTTGTGGTATTTACTTACAAAGCAATATCACTCAGCAATGAAATCTGTGTCATCAGGCCCTTAGCAGCACAATGAGTGGATTCAGGTATGATGATTCTAACTGAAATAAGTCACACAGAAAAAGAAACATCATAAGATATCAGTAATACACGGAATGTAAACTTGACTACACAGGAACTGAATTACAGAACAGAACAGGGTCTCAAATTTAGAAAACCAACTTATTCTTGCTTAAGGGTAAAGGTGAGTTGGGGTGCTGCATAAAACCAGAGATTGAAATGAGCACAGATAAAGTTCCTTAAGCCAAATATGGAATAGACAAGAGCTACTCCTTGCTCAACGAAATGGACTCAACACCCCATATTAAACGCCTAAGAATGTACCTGACTAGTAAGTATCTTAAAACCTATGGATTGCTATGTCTCCAAAAGAGAATCAAGCATGTGTACAGGGGCATAAAGGCAGCAGTGATAGGATTGGAGAGGTTCGGTGAGCAAATGAAGACCCTTTGAAGTCATATTGCATGGTACCCATTCCACGGGTTTCAACTACCCAGGTTTAAGGTTTTCTTCCTTCAGCTAAAACATGCATGTGGAACCTAGAGTATGATCAACCATGTGATCGGGAGACGTGTTCAAATATGTCTCAGTTTTCCTCCCCTGGTACTCGGGTGCAACATTCCAGACGCTTTACTAACACTCTCCCCACTTGGAGAGTCAGTCTCTTTAACCTCCTGTTTGGCCCAGTTTGCAATTTCTGCGGAAGATGAACAGGAATAGCGAGAACCAATGAGAGGCTAGCTGGAGGTGTCTAGACGGGCAAATTTAACTCTCATTTCCCACCAGGAAGAGGAATTAACCAAAGGCTCAGCATGCCGGGCCGGAACCAGATTAGGGCCTGAAGCCATCCTGCGGTGTTGCGGCCAGCTCACAAGAAAGCGAGTTGAAGAAAGGAGCTCAGGGGCACTGTAATTCACAAACCTGCAGAGTTATAAATGACAGCTATCGTCCAAAAATAGACTGAAGTAAGGCTGCCAAGAGGACTTGAAAGAGGGGCAGAATTGCAGGAAACCGATTTCAGGAGGTAGACTGGAATTGCATTGAAAGCATAGGAAAAGAGGCAGAACGTCCACAATGATGCACTTGGCCAAAAAGGGCGTATGCGTTTTTTCCTGAATATATTCAGGAAAAAACGCATACGCCCTTTTTGGCCAACCAAGCAAGCTTGCAAAGGAAATCTGCACTACAATGAAGTCTCACTTCCCCCCGGTCAAAAGGGCCATCTGAAAAAAGTGTAAAATCCAGAAAGGCAACAGGCCATGGAGAACTGGGAGCCTTGTTATGCTGATGGGCGGGATGTAAATTGCCAACAGACACTTGGGAGAAGTGTATGGTGTTTCCTGAAACATCTAAAAAACAAAGCAACAGAGCCTAGGGCACTGCCACTTATGGTCCTGTAGCTTAGGGAAATTAAAATCAAAAAGACACAGCCACCCCAAAGTTTGGGACGCCTCTGTTTACAAGAACCTCGTTTACAGTACAAGTTCAACATCGCAGAAAGTGAAAAATGGATAAAGAAGTTGTGGTATTTACTTACAAAGCAATATCACTCAGCAATGAAATCTATGTCATCAGGCCCTTAGCAGCACAATGAGTGGATTCAGGTATGATGATTCTAACTGAAATAAGTCACACAGAAAAAAAACATCATAAGATATCAGTAATACACGGAATGTAAACTTGGCTACACAGGAACTGAATTACAGAACAGAACAGGGTCTCAAATTTAGAAAACCAACTTATGCTTGCTTAAGGGTAAAGGTGAGTTGGGGTGCTGCATAAAACCAGAGATTGAAATGAGCACAGATAAAGTTCCTTAAGTCAAATATGGAATAGACAAGAGCTACTCCTTGCTCAACGAAATGGACTCAACACCGCATATTAAACGCCTAAGAATGTACCTGACTAGTAAGTATCGTAAAACCTATGGATTGCTATGTCTCCGAAAGAGAATCAAGCATGTGTACAGGGGCATAAACGCAGCAGTGATAGGATTGGAGAGGTTCGGTGAGCAAATGAAGACCCTTTGAAGTCATATTGCATGGTACCCATTACACGGGTCTCAACTCTCCAGGTTTAAGGTATTCTTCCTTCAGCTAAAACATGCATGTGGAACCCAAGTATGATCAACCATGTGAACGGGAGACGTGTTCAAATATGTCTCAGTTTTCCTCCCCTGGTACTCGGGTGCAACATTCCAGACGCTTTACTAACACTCTCCCCACTTGGAGAGTCAGCGCCTTTAACCTCCTGTTTGGCCCAGTTTGCAATTTCTGCGGAAGATGAACAGGAATAGCGAGAACCAATGAGAGACTAGCTGGAGGTGTCTGGACGGGCAAATTTAACTCTCATTTCCCACCAGGAAGAGGAAATAACCAAAGGCTCAGCGTGCCGTGCCGGAACCAGATTAGGGCCTGAAGCCATCCTGCGGTGTTGCGGCCAGGTCACAAGAAAGCAAGTTGAAGAAAGGAGCTCAGGGGCACTGTAATTCACAAACCTGCAGAGTTATAAATGACAGCTATCGTCCAAAAATAGACTGAAGTAAGGCTGCCAAGAGGACTTGAAAGCGGGGCAGAATTGCAGGAAACCGATTTCAGGAGGTAGACTGGAATTGCATTGAAAGCATAGGAAAAGAGGCAGAACGTCCACAATGATGCACTTGGCCAAAAAGGGCGTATGCGTTTTTTCCTGAATATATTCAGGAAAAAACGCATACGCCCTTTTTGGCCAACCAAGCAAGCTTGCAAAGGAAATCTGCACTACAATGAAGTCTCACTTCCCCCCGGTCAAAAGGGCCATCTGAAAAAAGTGTAAAATCCAGAAAGGCAGGACAGGCCATGGAGAACTGGGAGCCTTGTTATGCTGATGGGCGGGATGTAAATTGCCAACAGACACTTGGGAGAAGTGTATGGTGTTTCCTGAAACATCTAAAAAACAAAGCAACAGAGCCTAGGGCACTTCCACTTATGGTCCTATAGCTTAGGGAAATTAAAATCAAAAAGACACAGCCACCCCAAAGTTTGGAACGGCTCTGTTTACAAGAACCTCGTTTACAGTACAAGTTCAACATCGCAGAAAGTGAAAAATGGATAAAGAAGTTGTGGTATTCACTTACAAAGAAATATCACTCAGCAATGAAATCTATGTCATCAGGCCCTTAGCAGCACAATGAGTGGATTCAGGTATGATGATTCTAACTGAAATAAGTCACACAGAAAAAGAAACATCATAAGATATCAGTAATACACGGAATGGAAACTTGGCTACACAGGAACTGAATTACAGAACAGAACAGGGTCTCAAATTTAGAAAACCAACTTATGCTTGCTTAAGGGTAAAGGTGAGTTAGGGTGCTGCATAAAACCAGAGATTGAAATGAGCACAGATAAAGTTCCTTAAGCCAAATATGGAATAGACAAGAGCTACTCCTTGCTCAATGAAATGGACTCAACACCGCATATTAAACGCCTAAGAATGTACCTGACTTGTAAGTATCTTAAAACCTATGGATTGCTATGTCTCCGAAAGAGAATCAAGCATGTGTACAGGGGCATAAACGCAGCAGTGATAGGATTGGAGAGGTTCGGTGAGCAAATGAAGACCCTTTGAAGTCATATTGCATGGTACCCATTCCACGGGTTTCAACTACCCAGGTTTAAGGTATTCTTCCTTCAGCTAAAACATGCATGTGGAACCTAGAGTATGATCAACCATGTGATCGGGAGACGTGTTCAAATATGTCTGTTTTCCTCCCCTGGTACTCGGGTGCAACATTCCAGACGCTTTACTAACACTCTCCCCACTTGGAGAGTCAGTCTCTTTAACCTCCTGTTTGGCCCAGTTTGCAATTTCTGCGGAAGATGAACAGGAATAGCGAGAACCAATGAGAGGCTAGCTGGAGGTGTCTGGACGGGCAAATTTAACTCTCATTTCCCACCAGGAAGAGGAATTAACCAAAGGCTCAGCATGCCGGGCCGGAACCAGATTAGGGCCTGAAGCCATCCTGCGGTGTTGCGGCCAGGTCACAAGAAAGCGAGTTGAAGAAAGGAGCTCAGGGGCACTGCAATTCACAAACCTGCAGAGTTATAAATGACAGCTATCGTCCAAAAATAGACTGAAGTAAGGCTGCCAAGAGGACTTGAAAGCGGGGCAGAATTGCAGGAAACCGATTTCAGGAGGTAGACTGGAATTGCATTGAAAGCATAGGAAAAGAGGCAGAACGTCCACAATGATGCACTTGGCCAAAAAGGGCGTATGCGTTTTTTCCTGAATATATTCAGGAAAAAACGCATACGCCCTTTTTGGCCAACCAAGCAAGCTTGCAAAGGAAATCTGCACTACAATGAAGTCTCACTTCCCCCCGGTCAAAAGGGCCATCTGAAAAAAGTGTAAAATCCAGAAAGGCAGGACAGACCATGGAGAACTGGGAGCCTTGTTATGCTGATGGGCGGGATGTAAATTGCCAACAACCACTCGGGAGAAGTGTATGGTGTTTCCTGAAACATCTAAAAAACAAAGCAACAGAACCTAGGCCACTTCCACTTATGGTCCTATAGCTTAGGGAAATTAAAATCAAAAAGACACAGCCACCCCAAAGTCTGGAACGGCTCTGTTTACAAGAACCTCGTTAACAGTACAAGTTCAACATCGCAGAAAGTGAAAAATGGATAAAGAAGTTGTGGTATTTACTTACAAAGCAATATCACTCAGCAATGAAATCTGTGTCATCAGGCCCTTAGCATCACAATGAGTGGATTCAGGTATGATGATTCTAACTGAAATAAGTCACACAGAAAAAGAAACATCATAAGATATCAGTAATACACGGAATGTAAACTTGACTACACAGGAACTGAATTACAGAACAGAACAGGGTCTCAAATTTAGAAAACCAACTTATTCTTGCTTAAGGGTAAAGGTGAGTTGGGGTGCTGCATAAAACCAGAGATTGAAATGAGCACAGATAAAGTTCCTTAAGCCAAATATGGAATAGACAAGAGCTACTCCTTGCTCAACGAAATGGACTCAACACCCCATATTAAACGCCTAAGAATGTACCTGACTAGTAAGTATCTTAAAACCTATGGATTGCTATGTCTCCGAAAGAGAATCAAGCATGTGTACAGGGGCATAAACGCAGCAGTGATAGGATTGGAGAGGTTCGGTGAGCAAATGAAGACCCTTTGAAGTCATATTGCATGGTACCCATTCCACGGATTTCAACTACCCAGGTTTAAGGTTTTCTTCCTTCAGCTAAAACATGCATGTGGAACCTAGAGTATGATCAACCATGTGATCGGGAGACGTGTTCAAATATGTCTCAGTTTTCCTCCCCTGGTACTCGGGTGCAACATTCCAGACGCTTTACTAACACTCTCCCCACTTGGAGAGTCAGTCTCTTTAACCTCCTGTTTGGCCCAGTTTGCAATTTCTGCGGAAGATGAACAGGAATAGCGAGAACCAATGAGAGGCTAGCTGGAGGTGTCTGGACGGGCAAATTTAACTCTCATTTCCCACCAGGAAGAGGAATTAACCAAAGGCTCAGCATGCCGGGCTGGAACCAGATTAGGGCCTGAAGCCATCCTGCGGTGTTGCGGCCAGCTCAAAAGAAAGCGAGTTGAAGAAAGGAGCTCAGGGGCACTGTAATTCACAAACCTGCAGAGTTATAAATGACAGCTATCGTCCAAAAATAGACTGAAGTAAGGCTGCCAAGAGGACTTGAAAGCGGGGCAGAATTGCAGGAAACCGATTTCAGGAGGTAGACTGGAATTGCATTGAAAGCATAGGAAAAGAGGCAGAACGTCCACAATGATGCACTTGGCCAAAAAGGGCGTATGCGTTTTTTCCTGAATATATTCAGGAAAAAACGCATACGCCCTTTTTGGCCAACCAAGCAAGCTTGCAAAGGAAATCTGCACTACAATGAAGTCTCACTTCCCCCCGGTCAAAAGGGCCATCTGAAAAAAGTGTAAAATCCAGAAAGGCAACAGGCCATTTAGAACTGGGAGCCTTGTTATGCTGATGGGCGGGATGTAAATTGCCAACAGACACTTGGGAGAAGTGTATGGTGTTTCCTGAAACATCTAAAAAACAAACAACAGAGCCTAGGGCACTTCCACTTATGGTCCTATAGCTTAGGGAAATTAAAATCAAAAAGACACAGCCACCCCAAAGTTTGGAACGGCTCTGTTTACAAGAACCTCGTTTACAGTACAAGTTCAACATCACAGAAAGTGAAAAATGGATAAAGAAGTTGTGGTATTCACTTACAAAGCAATATCACTCAGCAATGAAATCTATGTCATCAGGCCCTTAGCAGCACAATGAGTGGATTCAGGTATGATGATTCTAACTGAAATAAGTCACACAGAAAAAGAAACATCATAAGATATCAGTAATACACGGAATGGAAACTTGGCTACACAGGAACTGAATTACAGAACAGAACAGGGTCTCGAATTTAGAAAACCAACTTATGCTTGCTTAAGGGTAAAGGTGAGTTGGGGTGCTGCATAAAACCAGAGATTGAAATGAGCACAGATAAAGTTCCTTAAGCCAAATATGGAATAGACAAGAGCTACTCCTTGCTCAACGAAATGGACTCAACACCGCATATTAAACGCCTAAGAATGTACCTGACTTGTAAGTATCTTAAAACCTATGGATTGCTATGTCTCCGAAAGAGAATCAAGCATGTGTACAGAGGCATAAACGCAGCAGTGATAGGATTGGAGAGGTTCGGTGCGCAAATGAAGACCCTTTGAAGTCATATTGCATGGTACCCATTCCACGGGTTTCAACTACCCAGGTTTAAGGTATTCTTCCTTCAGCTAAAACATGCATGTGGAACCCAAGTATGATCAACCATGTGAACGGGAGACGTGTTCAAATATGTCTCAGTTTTCCTCCCCTGGTACTCGGGTGCAACATTCCAGACGCTTTACTAACACTCTCCCCACTTGGAGAGTCAGTCTCTTTAACCTCCTGTTTGGCCCAGTTTGCAATTTCTGCGGAAGATGAACAGGAATAGCGAGAACCAATGAGAGGCTAGCTGGAGGTGTCTGGACGGGCAAATTTAACTCTCATTTCCCACCAGGAAGAGGAATTAACCAAAGGCTCAGCATGCCGGGCCGGAACCAGATTAGGGCCTGAAGCCATCCTGCGGTGTTGCGGCCAGGTCACAAGAAAGCGAGTTGAAGAAAGGAGCTCAGGGGCACTGCAATTCACAAACCTGCAGAGTTATAAATGACAGCTATCGTCCAAAAATAGACTGAAGTAAGGCTGCCAAGAGGACTTGAAAGCGGGGCAGAATTGCAGGAAACCGATTTCAGGAGGTAGACTGGAATTGCATTGAAAGCATAGGAAAAGAGGCAGAACGTCCACAATGATGCACTTGGCCAAAAAGGGCGTATGCGTTTTTTCCTGAATATATTCAGGAAAAAACGCATACGCCCTTTTTGGCCAACCAAGCAAGCTTGCAAAGGAAATCTGCACTACAATGAAGTCTCACTTCCCCCCGGTCAAAAGGGCCATCTGAAAAAAGTGTAAAATCCAGAAAGGCAGGACAGGCCATGGAGAACTGGGAGCCTTGTTATGCTGATGGGCGGGATGTAAATTGCCAACAGACACTCGGGAGAAGTGTATGGTGTTTCCTGAAACATCTAAAAAAGAAAGCAACAGAGCCTAGGGCACAGGCACTTATGGTCCTATAGCTTAGGGAAATTAAAATCAAAAAGACACAGCCACCCCAAAGTTTGGGACGCCTCTGTTTACAAGAACCTCGTTTACAGTACAAGTTCAACATCGCAGAAAGTGAAAAATGGATAAAGAAGTTGTGGTATTTACTTACAAAGCAATATCACTCAGCAATGAAATCTATGTCATCAGGCCCTTAGCATCACAATGAGTGGATTCAGGTATGATGATTCTAACTGAAATAAGTCACACAGAAAAAGAAACATCATAAGATATCAGTAATACACGGAATGGAAACTTGGCTACACAGGAACTGAATTACAGAACAGAACAGGGTCTCAAATTTAGAAAACCAACTTATGCTTGCTTAAGGGTAAAGGTGAGTTGGGGTGCTGCATAAAACCAGAGATTGAAATGAGCACAGATAAAGTTCCTTAAGTCAAATATGGAATAGACAAGAGCTACTCCTTGCTCAACGAAATGGACTCAACACCGCATATTAAACGCCTAAGAATGTACCTGACTAGTAAGTATCGTAAAACCTATGGATTGCTATGTCTCCAAAAGAGAATCAAGCATGTGTACAGGGGCATAAACGCAGCAGTAATAGGATTGGAGAGGTTTGGTGAGCAAATGAAGACCCTTTGAAGTCATATTGCATGGTACCCATTCCACGGGTCTCAACTCTCCAGGTTTAAGGTATTCTTCCTTCAGCTAAAACATGCATGTGGAACCCAAGTATGATCAACCATGTGAACGGGAGACGTGTTCAAATATGTCTCAGTTTTCCTCCCCTGGTACTCGGGTGCAACATTCCAGACGCTTTACTAACACTCTCCCCACTTGGAGAGTCAGTCCCTTTAACCTCCTGTTTGGCCCAGTTTGCAATTTCTGCGGAAGATGAACAGGAATAGCGAGAACCAATGAGAGGCTAGCTGGAGGTGTCTGGACGGGCAAATTTAACTCTCATTTCCCACCAGGAAGAGGAATTAACCAAAGGCTCAGCATGCCGGGCCGGAACCAGATTAGGGCCTGAAGCCATCCTGCGGTGTTGCGGCCAGGTCACAAGAAAGCGAGTTGAAGAAAGGAGCTCAGGGGCACTGTAATTCACAAACCTGCAGAGTTATAAATGACAGCTATCGTCCAAAAATAGACTGAAGTAAGGCTGCCAAGAGGACTTGAAAGCGGGGCAGAATTGCAGGAAACCGATTTCAGGAGGTAGACTGGAATTGCATTGAAAGCATAGGAAAAGAGGCAGAACGTCCACAATGATGCACTTGGCCAAAAAGGGCGTATGCGTTTTTTCCTGAATATATTCAGGAAAAAACGCATACGCCCTTTTTGGCCAACCAAGCAAGCTTGCAAAGGAAATCTGCATTACAATGAAGTCTCACTTCCCCCCGGTCAAAAGGGCCATCTGAAAAAAGTGTAAAATCCAGAAAGGCAACAGGCCATGGAGAACTGGGAGCCTTGTTATGCTGATGGGCGGGATGTAAATTGCCAACAGACACTCGGGAGAAGTGTATGGTGTTTCCTGAAACATCTAAAAAACAAAGCAACAGAGCCTAGGGCACTTCCACTTATGGTCCTATAGCTTAGGGAAATTAAAATCAAAAAGACACAGCCACCCCAAAGTTTGGGACGCCTCTGTTTACAAGAACCTCGTTTACAGTACAAGTTCAACATCGCAGAAAGTGAAAAATGGATAAAGAACTTGTGGTACTTACGTACAATGCAGTATCACTCAGCAATGAAATCTATGTCATCAGGCCCGTAGCAGCATAATGAGTAGATTCAGGTACGATGATTCTAACTGAAATAAGTCACACAGAAAAAGAAACATCATAAGATATCACTAATACACGGAATGTAAACTTGGCTACACAGGAACTGAATTCCAAAACAGAAAAGGTTCTCAAATTTAGAAAACCAACTTATGCTTGCTTAAGGGGAAAGGTGAGTTGGGTTGCTGCATAAAGCCAGAGATTGAAATGAGTACAGATAAAGTTCCTTAAGCCAAATATGGAATAGACAAGAGCTACTCCTTGCTCAACGAAATGGACTCAACACCGCATATTAAACGCCTAAGAATGTACCTGACTAGTAAGTATCTTAAAACCTATGGATTGCTATGTCTCCGAAAGAGAATCAAGCATGTGTACAGGGGCATAAACGCAGCAGTGATAGGATTGGAGAGGTTCGGTGAGCAAATGAAGACCCTTTGAAGTCATATTGCATGGTACCCATTCCACGGGTTTCAACTATCCAGGTTTTAGTTATTCTTCCTTCAGCTAAAACATGCATGTGGAACCCAGAGTATGATCAACCATGTGAACGGGAGACGTGTTCAAATATGTCTCAGTTTTCCTCCCCTGGTACTCGGGTGCAACATTCCAGACGCTTTACTAACACTCTCCCCACTTGGAGAGTCAGTGCCTTTAACCTCCTGTTTGGCACAGTTTGCAATTTCTGCGGAAGATGAACAGGAATAGCGAGAACCAATGAGAGGCTAGCTGGAGGTGTCTGGACGGGCAAATTTAACTCTCATTTCGCAACAGGAAGAGGAAATAACCAAAGGCTCAGCGTGCCGTACCGGAACCAGATTAGGGCCTGAAGCCATCCTGCGGTGTTGCGGCCAGCTCAAAAGAAACCGAGTTGAAGAAAGGAGCTCAGGGGCACTGTAATTCACAAACCTGCAGTTATAAATGACAGCTATCGTCCAAAAATATACTGAAGTAAGGCTGCCAAGAGGACTTGAAAGCGGGGCAGAATTGCAGGAAACCGATTTCAGGAGGTAGACTGGAATTGCATTGAAAGCATAGGAAAAGAGGCAGAACGTCCACAATGATGCACTTGGCCAAAAAGGGTGTATGCGTTTTTTCCTGAATATATTCAGGAAAAAACGCATACGCCCTTTTTGGCCAACCAAGCAAGCTTGCAAAGGAAATCTGCACTACAATGAAGTCTCACTTCCCCCCGGTCAAAAGGGCCATCTGAAAAAAGTGTAAAATCCAGAAAGGCAACAGGCCATTGAGAACTGGGAGCCTTGTTATGCTGATGGGCGGGATGTAAACTGCCAACAGACACTCGGGAGAAGTGTATGGTGTTTCCTGAAACATCTAAAAAACAAAGCAACAGAGCCTAGGGCACTTCCACTTATGGTCCTATAGCTTAGGGAAATTAAAATCAAAAAGACACAGCCACCCCAAAGTTTGGAACGGCTCTGTTTACAAGAACCTCGTTTACAGTACAAGTTCAACATCGCAGAAAGTGAAAAATGGATAAAGAAGTTGTGGTACTTACGTACAATGCAGTATCACTCAGCAATGAAATCTATGTCATCAGGCCCGTAGCAGCATAATGAGTAGATTCAGGTACGATGATTCTAACTGAAATAAGTCACACAGAAAAAGAAACATCATAAGATATCAGTAATACACGGAATGTAAAATTGGCTACACAGAAACTGAATTACAGAACAGAACAGGGTCTCAAATTTAGAAAAACAACTTATTCTTGCTTAAGGGGAAAGGTGAGTTGGGGTGCTGCATAAAACCAGAGATTGAAATGAGCACAGATAAAGTTCCTTAAGCCAAATATGGAATAGACAAGAGCTACTCCTTGCTCAACGAAATGGACTCAGCACCCCATATTAAACGCCTAAGAATGTACCTGACTAGTAAGTATCTTGAAACCTATGGATTGCTATGTCTCCAAAAGAAAATCAAGCGTGTGTACAGGGGCATAAACGCAGCAGTGATAGGATTGGAGAGGTTTGGTGAGCAAATGAAGACCCTTTGAAGTCATATTGCATGGTACCCATTCCACGGGTTTCAACTACCCAGGTTTAAGGTATTCTTCCTTCAGCTAAAACATGCATGTGGAACCTAGAGTATGATCAACCATGTGATCGGGAGACGTGTTCAAATATGTCTGTTTTCCTCCCCTGGTACTCGGGTGCAACATTCCAGACGCTTTACTAACACTCTCCCCACTTGGAGAGTCAGTCTCTTTAACCTCCTGTTTGGCCCAGTTTGCAATTTCTGCGGAAGATGAACAGGAATAGCGAGAACCAATGAGAGGCTAGCTGGAGGTGTCTGGACGGGCAAATTTAACTCTCATTTCCCACCAGGAAGAGGAATTAACCAAAGGCTCAGCATGCCGGGCCGGAACCAGATTAGGGCCTGAAGCCATCCTGCGGTGTTGCGGCCAGCTCAAAAGAAAGCGAGTTGAAGAAAGGATCTCAGGGGCACTGCAATTCACAAACCTGCAGAGTTATAAATGACAGCTATCGTCCAAAAATAGACTGAAGTAAGGCTGCCAAGAGGACTTGAAAGCGGGGCAGAATTGCAGGAAACCGATTTCAGGAGGTAGACTGGAATTGCATTGAAAGCATAGGAAAAGAGGCAGAACGTCCACAATGATGCACTTGGCCAAAAAGGGCGTATGCGTTTTTTCCTGAATATATTCAGGAAAAAACGCATACGCCCTTTTTGGCCAACCAAGCAAGCTTGCAAAGGAAATCTGCACTACAATGAAGTCTCACTTCCCCCCGGTCAAAAGGGCCATCTGAAAAAAGTGTAAAATCCAGAAAGGCAGGACAGACCATGGAGAACTGGGAGCCTTGTTATGCTGATGGGCGGGATGTAAATTGCCAACAACCACTCGGGAGAAGTGTATGGTGTTTCCTGAAACATCTAAAAAACAAAGCAACAGAACCTAGGCCACTTCCACTTATGGTCCTATAGCTTAGGGAAATTAAAATCAAAAAGACACAGCCACCCCAAAGTTTGGAACGGCTCTGTTTACAAGAACCTCGTTAACAGTACAAGTTCAACATCGCAGAAAGTGAAAAATGGATAAAGAAGTTGTGGTATTTACTTACAAAGCAATATCACTCAGCAATGAAATCTGTGTCATCAGGCCCTTAGCATCACAATGAGTGGATTCAGGTATGATGATTCTAACTGAAATAAGTCACACAGAAAAAGAAACATCATAAGATATCAGTAATACACGGAATGTAAACTTGACTACACAGGAACTGAATTACAGAACAGAACAGGGTCTCAAATTTAGAAAACCAACTTATTCTTGCTTAAGGGTAAAGGTGAGTTGGGGTGCTGCATAAAACCAGAGATTGAAATGAGCACAGATAAAGTTCCTTAAGCCAAATATGGAATAGACAAGAGCTACTCCTTGCTCAACGAAATGGACTCAACACCCCATATTAAACGCCTAAGAATGTAACTGACTAGTAAGTATCTTAAAACCTATGGATTGCTATGTCTCCAAAAGAGAATCAAGCATGTGTACAGGGGCATAAACGCAGCAGTGATAGGATTGGAGAGGTTCGGTGAGCAAATGAAGACCCTTTGAAGTCATATTGCATGGTACCCATTCCACGGGTTTCAACTACCCAGGTTTAAGGTTTTCTTCCTTCAGCTAAAACATGCATGTGGAACCTAGAGTATGATCAACCATGTGATCGGGAGACGTATTCAAATATGTCTCAGTTTTCCTCCCCTGGTACTCGGGTGCAACATTCCAGACGCTTTACTAACACTCTCCCCACTTGGAGAGTCAGTCTCTTTAACCTCCTGTTTGGCCCAGTTTGCAATTTCTGCGGAAGATGAACAGGAATAGCGAGAACCAATGAGAGGTTAGCTGGAGGTGTCTGGACGGGCAAATTTAACTCTCATTTCCCACCAGGAAGAGGAATTAACCAAAGGCTCAGCATGCCGGGCTGGAACCAGATTAGGGCCTGAAGCCATCCTGCGGTGTTGCGGCCAGCTCAAAAGAAAGCGAGTTGAAGAAAGGAGCTCAGGGGCACTGTAATTCACAAACCTGCAGAGTTATAAATGACAGCTATCGTCCAAAAATAGACTGAAGTAAGGCTGCCAAGAGGACTTGAAAGCGGGGCAGAATTGCAGGAAACCGATTTCAGGAGGTAGACTGGAATTGCATTGAAAGCATAGGAAAAGAGGCAGAACGTCCACAATGATGCACTTGGCCAAAAAGGGCGTATGCGTTTTTTCCTGAATATATTCAGGAAAAAACGCATACGCCCTTTTTGGCCAACCAAGCAAGCTTGCAAAGGAAATCTGCACTACAATGAAGTCTCACTTCCCCCCGGTCAAAAGGGCCATCTGAAAAAAGTGTAAAATCCAGAAAGGCAACAGGCCATTTAGAACTGGGAGCCTTGTTATGCTGATGGGCGGGATGTAAATTGCCAACAGACACTTGGGAGAAGTGTATGGTGTTTCCTGAAACATCTAAAAAACAAACAACAGAGCCTAGGGCACTTCCACTTATGGTCCTATAGCTTAGGGAAATTAAAATCAAAAAGACACAGCCACCCCAAAGTTTGGAACGGCTCTGTTTACAAGAACCTCGTTTACAGTACAAGTTCAACATCACAGAAAGTGAAAAATGGATAAAGAAGTTGTGGTATTCACTTACAAAGCAATATCACTCAGCAATGAAATCTATGTCATCAGGCCCTTAGCAGCACAATGAGTGGATTCAGGTATGATGATTCTAACTGAAATAAGTCACACAGAAAAAGAAACATCATAAGATATCAGTAATACACGGAATGGAAACTTGGCTACACAGGAACTGAATTACAGAACAGAACAGGGTCTCGAATTTAGAAAACCAACTTATGCTTGCTTAAGGGTAAAGGTGAGTTGGGGTGCTGCATAAAACCAGAGATTGAAATGAGCACAGATAAAGTTCCTTAAGCCAAATATGGAATAGACAAGAGCTACTCCTTGCTCAACGAAATGGACTCAACACCGCATATTAAACGCCTAAGAATGTACCTGACTTGTAAGTATCTTAAAACCTATGGATTGCTATGTCTCCGAAAGAGAATCAAGCATGTGTACAGAGGCATAAACGCAGCAGTGATAGGATTGGAGAGGTTCGGTGCGCAAATGAAGACCCTTTGAAGTCATATTGCATGGTACCCATTCCACGGGTTTCAACTACCCAGGTTTAAGGTATTCTTCCTTCAGCTAAAACATGCATGTGGAACCCAAGTATGATCAACCATGTGAACGGGAGACGTGTTCAAATATGTCTCAGTTTTCCTCCCCTGGTACTCGGGTGCAACATTCCAGACGCTTTACTAACACTCTCCCCACTTGGAGAGTCAGTCCCTTTAACCTCCTGTTTGGCCCAGTTTGCAATTTTTGCGGAAGATGAACAGGAATAGCGAGAACCAATGAGAGACTAGCTGGAGGTGTCTGGACGGGCAAATTTAACTCTCATTTCCCACCAGGAAGAGGAATTAACCAAAGGCTCAGCATGCCGGGCCGGAACCAGATTAGGGCCTGAAGCCATCCTGCGGTGTTGCGGCCAGGTCACAAGAAAGCGAGTTGAAGAAAGGAGCTCAGGGGCACTGCAATTCACAAACCTGCAGAGTTATAAATGACAGCTATCGTCCAAAAATAGACTGAAGTAAGGCTGCCAAGAGGACTTGAAAGCGGGGCAGAATTGCAGGAAACCGATTTCAGGAGGTAGACTGGAATTGCATTGAAAGCATAGGAAAAGAGGCAGAACGTCCACAATGATGCACTTGGCCAAAAAGGGCGTATGCGTTTTTTCCTGAATATATTCAGGAAAAAACGCATACGCCCTTTTTGGCCAACCAAGCAAGCTTGCAAAGGAAATCTGCACTACAATGAAGTCTCACTTCCCCCCGGTCAAAAGGGCCATCTGAAAAAAGTGTAAAATCCAGAAAGGCAGGACAGGCCATGGAGAACTGGGAGCCTTGTTATGCTGATGGGCGGGATGTAAATTGCCAACAGACACTCGGGAGAAGTGTATGGTGTTTCCTGAAACATCTAAAAAAGAAAGCAACAGAGCCTAGGGCACAGGCACTTATGGTCCTATAGCTTAGGGAAATTAAAATCAAAAAGACACAGCCACCCCAAAGTTTGGGACGCCTCTGTTTACAAGAACCTCGTTTACAGTACAAGTTCAACATCGCAGAAAGTGAAAAATGGATAAAGAAGTTGTGGTATTTACTTACAAAGCAATATCACTCAGCAATGAAATCTATGTCATCAGGCCCTTAGCATCACAATGAGTGGATTCAGGTATGATGATTCTAACTGAAATAAGTCACACAGAAAAAGAAACATCATAAGATATCAGTAATACACGGAATGGAAACTTGGCTACACAGGAACTGAATTACAGAACAGAACAGGGTCTCAAATTTAGAAAACCAACTTATGCTTGCTTAAGGGTAAAGGTGAGTTGGGGTGCTGCATAAAACCAGAGATTGAAATGAGCACAGATAAAGTTCCTTAAGTCAAATATGGAATAGACAAGAGCTACTCCTTGCTCAACGAAATGGACTCAACACCGCATATTAAACGCCTAAGAATGTACCTGACTAGTAAGTATCGTAAAACCTATGGATTGCTATGTCTCCAAAAGAGAATCAAGCATGTGTACAGGGGCATAAACGCAGCAGTAATAGGATTGGAGAGGTTTGGTGAGCAAATGAAGACCCTTTGAAGTCATATTGCATGGTACCCATTCCACGGGTCTCAACTCTCCAGGTTTAAGGTATTCTTCCTTCAGCTAAAACATGCATGTGGAACCCAAGTATGATCAACCATGTGAACAGGAGACGTGTTCAAATATGTCTCAGTTTTCCTCCCCTGGTACTCGGGTGCAACATTCCAGACGCTTTACTAACACTCTCCCCACTTGGAGAGTCAGTCCCTTTAACCTCCTGTTTGGCCCAGTTTGCAATTTCTGCGGAAGATGAACAGGAATAGCGAGAACCAATGAGAGGCTAGCTGGAGGTGTCTGGACGGGCAAATTTAACTCTCATTTCCCACCAGGAAGAGGAATTAACCAAAGGCTCAGCATGCCGGGCCGGAACCAGATTAGGGCCTGAAGCCATCCTGCGGTGTTGCGGCCAGGTCACAAGAAAGCGAGTTGAAGAAAGGAGCTCAGGGGCACTGTAATTCACAAACCTGCAGAGTTATAAATGACAGCTATCGTCCAAAAATAGACTGAAGTAAGGCTGCCAAGAGGACTTGAAAGCGGGGCAGAATTGCAGGAAACCGATTTCAGGAGGTAGACTGGAATTGCATTGAAAGCATAGGAAAAGAGGCAGAACGTCCACAATGATGCACTTGGCCAAAAAGGGCGTATGCGTTTTTTCCTGAATATATTCAGGAAAAAACGCATACGCCCTTTTTGGCCAACCAAGCAAGCTTGCAAAGGAAATCTGCATTACAATGAAGTCTCACTTCCCCCCGGTCAAAAGGGCCATCTGAAAAAAGTGTAAAATCCAGAAAGGCAACAGGCCATGGAGAACTGGGAGCCTTGTTATGCTGATGGGCGGGATGTAAATTGCCAACAGACACTCGGGAGAAGTGTATGGTGTTTCCTGAAACATCTAAAAAACAAAGCAACAGAGCCTAGGGCACTTCCACTTATGGTCCTATAGCTTAGGGAAATTAAAATCAAAAAGACACAGCCACCCCAAAGTTTGGGACGCCTCTGTTTACAAGAACCTCGTTTACAGTACAAGTTCAACATCGCAGAAAGTGAAAAATGGATAAAGAACTTGTGGTACTTACGTACAATGCAGTATCACTCAGCAATGAAATCTATGTCATCAGGCCCGTAGCAGCATAATGAGTAGATTCAGGTACGATGATTCTAACTGAAATAAGTCACACAGAAAAAGAAACATCATAAGATATCACTAATACACGGAATGTAAACTTGGCTACACAGGAACTGAATTCCAAAACAGAAAAGGTTCTCAAATTTAGAAAACCAACTTATGCTTGCTTAAGGGGAAAGGTGAGTTGGGTTGCTGCATAAAGCCAGAGATTGAAATGAGTACAGATAAAGTTCCTTAAGCCAAATATGGAATAGACAAGAGCTACTCCTTGCTCAACGAAATGGACTCAACACCGCATATTAAACGCCTAAGAATGTACCTGACTAGTAAGTATCTTAAAACCTATGGATTGCTATGTCTCCGAAAGAGAATCAAGCATGTGTACAGGGGCATAAACGCAGCAGTGATAGGATTGGAGAGGTTCGGTGAGCAAATGAAGACCCTTTGAAGTCATATTGCATGGTACCCATTCCACGGGTTTCAACTATCCAGGTTTTAGTTATTCTTCCTTCAGCTAAAACATGCATGTGGAACCCAGAGTATGATCAACCATGTGAACGGGAGACGTGTTCAAATATGTCTCAGTTTTCCTCCCCTGGTACTCGGGTGCAACATTCCAGACGCTTTACTAACACTCTCCCCACTTGGAGAGTCAGTGCCTTTAACCTCCTGTTTGGCACAGTTTGCAATTTCTGCGGAAGATGAACAGGAATAGCGAGAACCAATGAGAGGCTAGCTGGAGGTGTCTGGACGGGCAAATTTAACTCTCATTTCGCAACAGGAAGAGGAAATAACCAAAGGCTCAGCGTGCCGTACCGGAACCAGATTAGGGCCTGAAGCCATCCTGCGGTGTTGCGGCCAGCTCAAAAGAAACCGAGTTGAAGAAAGGAGCTCAGGGGCACTGTAATTCACAAACCTGCAGTTATAAATGACAGCTATCGTCCAAAAATATACTGAAGTAAGGCTGCCAAGAGGACTTGAAAGCGGGGCAGAATTGCAGGAAACCGATTTCAGGAGGTAGACTGGAATTGCATTGAAAGCATAGGAAAAGAGGCAGAACGTCCACAATGATGCACTTGGCCAAAAAGGGCGTATGCGTTTTTTCCTGAATATATTCAGGAAAAAACGCATACGCCCTTTTTGGCCAACCAAGCAAGCTTGCAAAGGAAATCTGCACTACAATGAAGTCTCACTTCCCCCCGGTCAAAAGGGCCATCTGAAAAAAGTGTAAAATCCAGAAAGGCAACAGGCCATTGAGAACTGGGAGCCTTGTTATGCTGATGGGCGGGATGTAAACTGCCAACAGACACTCGGGAGAAGTGTATGGTGTTTCCTGAAACATCTAAAAAACAAAGCAACAGAGCCTAGGGCACTTCCACTTATGGTCCTATAGCTTAGGGAAATTAAAATCAAAAAGACACAGCCACCCCAAAGTTTGGAACGGCTCTGTTTACAAGAACCTCGTTTACAGTACAAGTTCAACATCGCAGAAAGTGAAAAATGGATAAAGAAGTTGTGGTACTTACGTACAATGCAGTATCACTCAGCAATGAAATCTATGTCATCAGGCCCGTAGCAGCATAATGAGTAGATTCAGGTACGATGATTCTAACTGAAATAAGTCACACAGAAAAAGAAACATCATAAGATATCAGTAATACACGGAATGTAAACTTGGCTACACAGAAACTGAATTACAGAACAGAACAGGGTCTCAAATTTAGAAAAACAACTTATTCTTGCTTAAGGGGAAAGGTGAGTTGGGGTGCTGCATAAAACCAGAGATTGAAATGAGCACAGATAAAGTTCCTTAAGCCAAATATGGAATAGACAAGAGCTACTCCTTGCTCAACGAAATGGACTCAGCACCCCATATTAAACGCCTAAGAATGTACCTGACTAGTAAGTATCTTGAAACCTATGGATTGCTATGTCTCCAAAAGAAAATCAAGCGTGTGTACAGGGGCATAAACGCAGCAGTGATAGGATTGGAGAGGTTCGGTGAGCAAATGAAGACCCTTTGAAGTCATATTGCATGTTACCCATTCCACGGGTCTCAACTCTCCAGGTTTAAGGTATTCTTCCTTCAGCTAAAACATGCATGTGGAACCCAGAGTATGATCAACCATGTGAACGGGAGACGTGTTCAAATATGTCTCAGTTTTCCTCCCCTGGTACTCGGGTGCAACATTCCAGACGCTTTACTAACACTCTCCCCACTTGGAGAGTCAGCGCCTTTAACCTCCTGTTTGGCCCAGTTTGCAATTTCTGCGGAAGATGAACAGGAATAGCGAGAACCAATGAGAGGCTAGCTGAAGGTGTCTGGACGGGCAAATTTAACTCTCATTTCCCACCAGGAAGAGGAAATAACCAAAGGCTCAGCGTGCCGTACCGGAACCAGATTAGGGCCTGAAGCCATCCTGCGGTGTTGCGGCCAGCTCAAAAGAAAGCGAGTTGAAGAAAGGAGCTCAGGGGCACTGTAATTCACAAACCTGCAGAGTTATAAATGACAGCTATCATCCAAAAATAGACTGAAGTAAGGCTGCCAAGAGGACTTGAAAGCGGGGCAGAATTGCAGGAAACCGATTTCAGGAGGTAGACTGGAATTGCATTGAAAGCATAGGAAAAGAGGCAGAACGTCCACAATGATGCACTTGGCCAAAAAGGGCGTATGCGTTTTTTCCTGAATATATTCAGGAAAAAACGCATACGCCCTTTTTGGCCAACCAAGCAAGCTTGCAAAGGAAATCTGCACTACAATGAAGTCTCACTTCCCCCCGGTCAAAAGGGCCATCTGAAAAAAGTGTAAAATCCAGAAAGGCAGGACAGGCCATGGAGAACTGGGAGCCTTGTTATGCTGATGGGCGGGATGTAAATTGCCAACAACCACTCGGGAGAAGTGTATGGTGTTTCCTGAAACATCTAAAAAACAAAGCAACAGAACCTAGGGCACTGCCACTTATGGTCCTATAGCTTAGGGAAATTAAAATCAAAAAGACACAGCCACCCCAAAGTTTGGAACGGCTCTGTTTACAAGAACCTCGTTTACAGTACAAGTTCAACATCGCAGAAAGTGAAAAATGGATAAAGAAGTTGTGGTATTCACTTACAAAACAATATCACTCAGCAATGAAATCTATGTCATCAGGCCCTTAGCAGCACAATGAGTGGATTCAGGTATGATGATTCTAACTGAAATAAGTCACACAGAAAAAGAAACATCATAAGATATCAGTAATACACGGAATGGAAACTTGGCTACACAGGAACTGAATTAGAGAACAGAACAGGGTCTCAAATTTAGAAAACCAACTTATGCTTGCTTAAGGGTAAAGGTGAGTTGGGGTGCTGCATAAAACCAGAGATTGAAATGAGCACAGATAAAGTTCCTTAAGCCAAATATGGAATAGACAAGAGCTACTCCTTGCTCAACGAAATGGACTCAACACCGCATATTAAACGCCTAAGAATGTACCTGACTAGTAAGTATCGTAAAACCTATGGATTGCTATGTCTCCGAAAGAGAATCAAGCATGTGTACAGGGGCATAAACGCAGCAGTGATAGGATTGGAGAGGTTTGGTGAGCAAATGAAGACCCTTTGAAGTCATATTGCATGGTACCCATTCCACGGGTTTCAACTACCCAGGTTTAAGGTATTCTTCCTTCAGCTAAAACATGCATGTGGAACCTAGAGTATGATCAACCATGTGATCGGGAGACGTGTTCAAATATGTCTGTTTTCCTCCCCTGGTACTCGGGTGCAACATTCCAGACGCTTTACTAACACTCTCCCCACTTGGAGAGTCAGTCTCTTTAACCTCCTGTTTGGCCCAGTTTGCAATTTCTGCGGAAGATGAACAGGAATAGCGAGAACCAATGAGAGGCTAGCTGGAGGTGTCTGGACGGGCAAATTTAACTCTCATTTCCCACCAGGAAGAGGAATTAACCAAAGGCTCAGCATGCCGGGCCGGAACCAGATTAGGGCCTGAAGCCATCCTGCGGTGTTGCGGCCAGGTCACAAGAAAGCGAGTTGAAGAAAGGATCTCAGGGGCACTGCAATTCACAAACCTGCAGAGTTATAAATGACAGCTATCGTCCAAAAATAGACTGAAGTAAGGCTGCCAAGAGGACTTGAAAGCGGGGCAGAATTGCAGGAAACCGATTTCAGGAGGTAGACTGGAATTGCATTGAAAGCATAGGAAAAGAGGCAGAACGTCCACAATGATGCACTTGGCCAAAAAGGGCGTATGCGTTTTTTCCTGAATATATTCAGGAAAAAACGCATACGCCCTTTTTGGCCAACCAAGCAAGCTTGCAAAGGAAATCTGCACTACAATGAAGTCTCACTTCCCCCCGGTCAAAAGGGCCATCTGAAAAAAGTGTAAAATCCAGAAAGGCAGGACAGACCATGGAGAACTGGGAGCCTTGTTATGCTGATGGGCGGGATGTAAATTGCCAACAACCACTCGGGAGAAGTGTATGGTGTTTCCTGAAACATCTAAAAAACAAAGCAACAGAACCTAGGCCACTTCCACTTATGGTCCTATAGCTTAGGGAAATTAAAATCAAAAAGACACAGCCACCCCAAAGTTTGGAACGGCTCTGTTTACAAGAACCTCGTTAACAGTACAAGTTCAACATCGCAGAAAGTGAAAAATGGATAAAGAAGTTGTGGTATTTACTTACAAAGCAATATCACTCAGCAATGAAATCTGTGTCATCAGGCCCTTAGCATCACAATGAGTGGATTCAGGTATGATGATTCTAACTGAAATAAGTCACACAGAAAAAGAAACATCATAAGATATCAGTAATACACGGAATGTAAACTTGACTACACAGGAACTGAATTACAGAACAGAACAGGGTCTCAAATTTAGAAAACCAACTTATTCTTGCTTAAGGGTAAAGGTGAGTTGGGGTGCTGCATAAAACCAGAGATTGAAATGAGCACAGATAAAGTTCCTTAAGCCAAATATGGAATAGACAAGAGCTACTCCTTGCTCAACGAAATGGACTCAACACCCCATATTAAACGCCTAAGAATGTACCTGACTAGTAAGTATCTTAAAACCTATGGATTGCTATGTCTCCGAAAGAGAATCAAGCATGTGTACAGGGGCATAAACGCAGCAGTGATAGGATTGGAGAGGTTCGGTGAGCAAATGAAGACCCTTTGAAGTCATATTGCATGGTACCCATTCCACGGATTTCAACTACCCAGGTTTAAGGTTTTCTTCCTTCAGCTAAAACATGCATGTGGAACCTAGAGTATGATCAACCATGTGATCGGGAGACGTGTTCAAATATGTCTCAGTTTTCCTCCCCTGGTACTCGGGTGCAACATTCCAGACGCTTTACTAACACTCTCCCCACTTGGAGAGTCAGTCCCTTTAACCTCCTGTTTGGCCCAGTTTGCAATTTCTGCGGAAGATGAACAGGAATAGCGAGAACCAATGAGAGGCTAGCTGGAGGTGTCTGGACGGGCAAATTTAACTCTCATTTCCCACCAGGAAGAGGAATTAACCAAAGGCTCAGCATGCCGGGCCGGAACCAGATTAGGGCCTGAAGCCATCCTGCGGTGTTGCGGCCAGCTCAAAAGAAAGCGAGTTGAAGAAAGGAGCTCAGGGGCACTGTAATTCACAAACCTGCAGAGTTATAAATGACAGCTATCGTCCAAAAATAGACTGAAGTAAGGCTGCCAAGAGGACTTGAAAGCGGGGCAGAATTGCAGGAAACCGATTTCAGGAGGTAGACTGGAATTGCATTGAAAGCATAGGAAAAGAGGCAGAACGTCCACAATGATGCACTTGGCCAAAAAGGGCGTATGCGTTTTTTCCTGAATATATTCAGGAAAAAACGCATACGCCCTTTTTGGCCAACCAAGCAAGCTTGCAAAGGAAATCTGCACTACAATGAAGTCTCACTTCCCCCCAGTCGAAAGGGCCATCTGAAAAAAGTGTAAAATCCACAAAGGCAGGACAGGCCATGGAGAACTGGGAGCCTTGTTATGCTGATGGGCGGGATGTAAATTGCCAACAACCACTCGGGAGAAGTGTATGGTGTTTCCTGAAACATCTAAAAAACAAAGCAACAGAGCCTAGGGCACTTCCACTTATGGTCCTATAGCTTAGGGAAATTAAAATCAAAAAGACACAGCCACCCCAAAGTTTGGGACGCCTCTGTTTACAACAACCTCGTTTACCGTACAAGTTCAACATCGCAGAAAGTGAAAAATGGATAAAGAAGTTGTGGTATTCACTTACAAAGAAATATCACTCAGCAATGAAATCTATGTCATCAGGCCCTTAGCAGCACAATGAGTGGATTCAGGTATGATGATTCTAACTGAAATAAGTCACACAGAAAAAGAAACATCATAAGATATCAGTAATACACGGAATGGAAACTTGGCTACACAGGAACTGAATTACAGAACAGAACAGGGTCTCAAATTTAGAAAAACAACTTATGCTTGCTTAAGGGTAAAGGTGAGTTGGGGTGCTGCATAAAACCAGAGATTGAAATGAGCACAGATAAAGTTCCTTAAGCCAAATATGGAATAGACAAGAGCTACTCCTTGCTCAATGAAATGGACTCAACACCGCATATTAAACGCCTAAGAATGTACCTGACTTGTAAGTATCTTAAAACCTATGGATTGCTATGTCTCCGAAAGAGAATCAAGCATGTGTACAGGGGCATAAACGCAGCAGTGATAGGATTGGAGAGGTTCGGTGAGCAAATGAAGACCCTTTGAAGTCATATTGCATGGTACCCATTCCACGGGTTTCAACTACCCAGGTTTAAGGTATTCTTCCTTCAGCTAAAACATGCATGTGGAACCTAGAGTATGATCAACCATGTGATCGGGAGACGTGTTCAAATATGTCTGTTTTCCTCCCCTGGTACTCGGGTGCAACATTCCAGACGCTTTACTAACACTCTCCCCACTTGGAGAGTCAGTCTCTTTAACCTCCTGTTTGGCCCAGTTTGCAATTTCTGCGGAAGATGAACAGGAATAGCGAGAACCAATGAGAGGCTAGCTGGAGGTGTCTGGACGGGCAAATTTAACTCTCATTTCCCACCAGGAAGAGGAATTAACCAAAGGCTCAGCATGCCGGGCCGGAACCAGATTAGGGCCTGAAGCCATCCTGCGGTGTTGCGGCCAGGTCACAAGAAAGCGAGTTGAAGAAAGGAGCTCAGGGGCACTGTAATTCAAAAACCTGCAGAGTTATAAATGACAGCTATCGTCCAAAAATAGACTGAAGTAAGGCTGCCAAGAGGACTTGAAAGCGGGGCAGAATTGCAGGAAACCGATTTCAGGAGGTAGACTGGAATTGCATTGAAAGCATAGGAAAAGAGGCAGAACGTCCACAATGATGCACTTGGCAAAAAGGGCGTATGCGTTTTTTCCTGAATATATTCAGGAAAAAACGCATACGCCCTTTTTGGCCAACCAAGCAAGCTTGCAAAGGAAATCTGCACTACAATGAAGTCTCACTTCCCCCCGGTCAAAAGGGCCATCTGAAAAAAGTGTAAAATCCAGAAAGGCAACAGGCCATTTAGAACTGGGAGCCTTGTTATGCTGATGGGCGGGATGTAAATTGCCAACAGACACTTGGGAGAAGTGTATGGTGTTTCCTGAAACATCTAAAAAACAAACAACAGAGCCTAGGGCACTTCCACTTATGGTCCTATAGCTTAGGGAAATTAAAATCAAAAAGACACAGCCACCCCAAAGTTTGGAACGGCTCTGTTTACAAGAACCTCGTTTACAGTACAAGTTCAACATCGCAGAAAGTGAAAAATGGATAAAGAAGTTGTGGTATTCACTTACAAAGCAATATCACTCAGCAATGAAATCTATGTCATCAGGCCCTTAGCAGCACAATGAGTGGATTCAGGTATGATGATTCTAACTGAAATAAGTCACACAGAAAAAGAAACATCATAAGATATCAGTAATACACGGAATGGAAACTTGGCTACACAGGAACTGAATTACAGAACAGAACAGGGTCTCAAATTTAGAAAACCAACTTATGCTTGCTTAAGGGTAAAGGTGAGTTGGGGTGCTGCATAAAACCAGAGATTGAAATGAGCACAGATAAAGTTCCTTAAGCCAAATATGGAATAGACAAGAGCTACTCCTTGCTCAACGAAATGGACTCAACACCGCATATTAAACGCCTAAGAATGTACCTGACTTGTAAGTATCTTAAAACCTATGGATTGCTATGTCTCCGAAAGAGAATCAAGCATGTGTACAGGGGCATAAACGCAGCAGTGATAGGATTGGAGAGGTTCGGTGCGCAAATGAAGACCCTTTGAAGTCATATTGCATGGTACCCATTCCACGGGTTTCAACTACCCAGGTTTAAGGTATTCTTCCTTCAGCTAAAACATGCATGTGGAACCCAAGTATGATCAACCATGTGAACGGGAGACGTGTTCAAATATGTCTCAGTTTTCCTCCCCTGGTACTCGGGTGCAACATTCCAGACGCTTTACTAACACTCTCCCCACTTGGAGAGTCAGTCCCTTTAACCTCCTGTTTGGCCCAGTTTGCAATTTCTGCGGAAGATGAACAGGAATAGCGAGAACCAATGAGAGACTAGCTGGAGGTGTCTGGACGGGCAAATTTAACTCTCATTTCCCACCAGGAAGAGGAATTAACCAAAGGCTCAGCATGCCGGGCCGGAACCAGATTAGGGCCTGAAGCCATCCTGCGGTGTTGCGGCCAGGTCACAAGAAAGCGAGTTGAAGAAAGGAGCTCAGGGGCACTGCAATTCACAAACCTGCAGAGTTATAAATGACAGCTATCGTCCAAAAATAGACTGAAGTAAGGCTGCCAAGAGGACTTGAAAGCGGGGCAGAATTGCAGGAAACCGATTTCAGGAGGTAGACTGGAATTGCATTGAAAGCATAGGAAAAGAGGCAGAACGTCCACAATGATGCACTTGGCCAAAAAGGGCGTATGCGTTTTTTCCTGAATATATTCAGGAAAAAACGCATACGCCCTTTTTGGCCAACCAAGCAAGCTTGCAAAGGAAATCTGCACTACAATGAAGTCTCACTTCCCCCCGGTCAAAAGGGCCATCTGAAAAAAGTGTAAAATCCAGAAAGGCAGGACAGGCCATGGAGAACTGGGAGCCTTGTTATGCTGATGGGCGGGATGTAAATTGCCAACAGACACTCGGGAGAAGTGTATGGTGTTTCCTGAAACATCTAAAAAAGAAAGCAACAGAGCCTAGGGCACAGGCACTTATGGTCCTATAGCTTAGGGAAATTAAAATCAAAAAGACACAGCCACCCCAAAGTTTGGGACGCCTCTGTTTACAAGAACCTCGTTTACAGTACAAGTTCAACATCGCAGAAAGTGAAAAATGGATAAAGAAGTTGTGGTATTTACTTACAAAGCAATATCACTCAGCAATGAAATCTATGTCATCAGGCCCTTAGCATCACAATGAGTGGATTCAGGTATGATGATTCTAACTGAAATAAGTCACACAGAAAAAGAAACATCATAAGATATCAGTAATACACGGAATGTAAACTTGGCTACACAGGAACTAAATTACAGAACAGAACAGGGTCTCAAATTTAGAAAACCAACTTATGCTTGCTTAAGGGTAAAGGTGAGTTGGGGTGCTGCATAAAACCAGAGATTGAAATGAGCACAGATAAAGTTCCTTAAGTCAAATATGGAATAGACAAGAGCTACTCCTTGCTCAACAAAATGGACTCAACACCGCATATTAAACGCCTAAGAATGTACCTGACTAGTAAGTATCGTAAAACCTATGGATTGCTATGTCTCCAAAAGAGAATCAAGCATGTGTACAGGGGCATAAACGCAGCAGTAATAGGATTGGAGAGGTTTGGTGAGCAAATGAAGACCCTTTGAAGTCATATTGCATGGTACCCATTCCACGGGTCTCAACTCTCCAGGTTTAAGGTATTCTTCCTTCAGCTAAAACATGCATGTGGAACCCAAGTATGATCAACCATGCGAACAGGAGACGTGTTCAAATATGTCTCAGTTTTCCTCCCCTGGTACTCGGGTGCAACATTCCAGACGCTTTACTAACACTCTCCCCACTTGGAGAGTCAGTCCCTTTAACCTCCTGTTTGGCCCAGTTTGCAATTTCTGCGGAAGATGAACAGGAATAGCGAGAACCAATGAGAGGCTAGCTGGAGGTGTCTGGACGGGCAAATTTAACTCTCATTTCCCACCAGGAAGAGGAATTAACCAAAGGCTCAGCATGCCGGGCCGGAACCAGATTAGGGCCTGAAGCCATCCTGCGGTGTTGCGGCCAGGTCACAAGAAAGCGAGTTGAAGAAAGGAGCTCAGGGGCACTGTAATTCACAAACCTGCAGAGTTATAAATGACAGCTATCGTCCAAAAATAGACTGAAGTAAGGCTGCCAAGAGGACTTGAAAGCGGGGCAGAATTGCAGGAAACCGATTTCAGGAGGTAGACTGGAATTGCATTGAAAGCATAGGAAAAGAGGCAGAACGTCCACAATGATGCACTTGGCCAAAAAGGGCGTATGCGTTTTTTCCTGAATATATTCAGGAAAAAACGCATACACCCTTTTTGGCCAACCAAGCAAGCTTGCAAAGGAAATCTGCATTACAATGAAGTCTCACTTCCCCCCGGTCAAAAGGGCCATCTGAAAAAAGTGTAAAATCCAGAAAGGCAACAGGCCATTGAAAACTGGGAGCCTTGTTATGCTGATGGGCGGGATGTAAATTGCCAACAGACACTCGGGAGAAGTGTATGGTGTTTCCTGAAACATCTAAAAAACAAAGCAACAGAGCCTAGGGCACTTCCACTTATGGTCCTATAGCTTAGGGAAATTAAAATCAAAAAGACACAGCCACCCCAAAGTTTGGGACGCCTCTGTTTACAAGAACCTCGTTTACAGTACAAGTTCAACATCGCAGAAAGTGAAAAATGGATAAAGAACTTGTGGTACTTACGTACAATGCAGTATCACTCAGCAATGAAATCTATGTCATCAGGCCCGTAGCAGCATAATGAGTAGATTCAGGTACGATGATTCTAACTGAAATAAGTCACACAGAAAAAGAAACATCATAAGATATCACTAATACACGGAATGTAAACTTGGCTACACAGGAACTGAATTCCAAAACAGAAAAGGTTCTCAAATTTAGAAAACCAACTTATGCTTGCTTAAGGGGAAAGGTGAGTTGGGTTGCTGCATAAAGCCAGAGATTGAAATGAGTACAGATAAAGTTCCTTAAGCCAAATATGGAATAGACAAGAGCTACTCCTTGCTCAACGAAATGGACTCAACACCGCATATTAAACGCCTAAGAATGTACCTGACTAGTAAGTATCTTAAAACCTATGGATTGCTATGTCTCCGAAAGAGAATCAAGCATGTGTACAGGGGTATAAACGCAGCAGTGATAGGATTGGAGAGGTTCGGTGAGCAAATGAAGACCCTTTGAAGTCATATTGCATGGTACCCATTCCACGGGTTTCAACTATCCAGGTTTTAGTTATTCTTCCTTCAGCTAAAACATGCATGTGGAACCCAGAGTATGATCAACCATGTGAACGGGAGACGTGTTCAAATATGTCTCAGTTTTCCTCCCCTGGTACTCGGGTGCAACATTCCAGACGCTTTACTAACACTCTCCCCACTTGGAGAGTCAGCGCCTTTAACCTCCTGTTTGGCACAGTTTGCAATTTCTGCGGAAGATGAACAGGAATAGCGAGAACCAATGAGAGGCTAGCTGGAGGTGTCTGGATGGGCAAATTTAACTCTCATTTCGCAACAGGAAGAGGAAATAACCAAAGGCTCAGCGTGCCGTACCGGAACCAGATTAGGGCCTGAAGCCATCCTGCGGTGTTGCGGCCAGCTCAAAAGAAACCGAGTTGAAGAAAGGAGCTCAGGGGCACTGTAATTCACAAACCTGCAGTTATAAATGACAGCTATCGTCCAAAAATAGACCGAAGTAAGGCTGCCAAGAGGACTTGAAAGCGGGGCAGAATTGCAGGAAACCGATTTCAGGAGGTAGACTGGAATTGCATTGAAAGCATAGGAAAAGAGGCAGAACGTCCACAATGATGCACTTGGCCAAAAAGGGTGTATGCGTTTTTTCCTGAATATATTCAGGAAAAAACGCATACGCCCTTTTTGGCCAACCAAGCAAGCTTGCAAAGGAAATCTGCACTACAATGAAGTCTCACTTCCCCCCGGTCAAAAGGGCCATCTGAAAAAAGTGTAAAATCCAGAAAGGCAACAGGCCATTGAGAACTGGGAGCCTTGTTATGCTGATGGGCGGGATGTAAATTGCCAACAGACACTCGGGAGAAGTGTATGGTGTTTCCTGAAACATCTAAAAAACAAAGCAACAGAGCCTAGGGCACTTCCACTTATGGTCCTATAGCTTAGGGAAATTAAAATCAAAAAGACACAGCCACCCCAAAGTTTGGAACGGCTCTGTTTACAAGAACCTCGTTTACAGTACAAGTTCAACATCGCAGAAAGTGAAAAATGGATAAAGAAGTTGTGGTACTTACGTACAATGCAGTATCACTCAGCAATGAAATCTATGTCATCAGGCCCGTAGCAGCATAATGAGTAGATTCAGGTACGATGATTCTAACTGAAATAAGTCACACAGAAAAAGAAACATCATAAGATATCAGTAATACACGGAATGTAAACTTGGCTACACAGAAACTGAATTACAGAACAGAACAGGGTCTCAAATTTAGAAAAACAACTTATTCTTGCTTAAGGGGAAAGGTGAGTTGGGGTGCTGCATAAAACCAGAGATTGAAATGAGCACAGATAAAGTTCCTTAAGCCAAATATGTAATAGACAAGAGCTACTCCTTGCTCAACGAAATGGACTCAGCACCCCATATTAAACGCCTAAGAATGTACCTGACTAGTAAGTATCTTGAAACCTATGGATTGCTATGTCTCCAAAAGAAAATCAAGCGTGTGTACAGGGGCATAAACGCAGCAGTGATAGGATTGGAGAGGTTCGGTGAGCAAATGAAGACCCTTTGAAGTCATATTGCATGTTACCCATTCCACGGGTCTCAACTCTCCAGGTTTAAGGTATTCTTCCTTCAGCTAAATCATGCATGTGGAACCCAGAGTATGATCAACCATGTGAACGGGAGACGTGTTCAAATATGTCTCAGTTTTCCTCCCCTGGTACTCGGGTGCAACATTCCAGACGCTTTACTAACACTCTCCCCACTTGGAGAGTCAGCGCCTTTAACCTCCTGTTTGGCCCAGTTTGCAATTTCTGCGGAAGATGAACAGGAATAGCGAGAACCAATGAGAGGCTAGCTGAAGGTGTCTGGACGGGCAAATTTAACTCTCATTTCTCACCAGGAAGAGGAAATAACCAAAGGCTCAGCGTGCCGTACCGGAACCAGATTAGGGCCTGAAGCCATCCTGCGGTGTTGCGGCCAGCTCAAAAGAAAGCGAGTTGAAGAAAGGAGCTCAGGGGCACTGTAATTCACAAACCTGCAGAGTTATAAATGACAGCTATCGTCCAAAAATAGACTGAAGTAAGGCTGCCAAGAGGACTTGAAAGCGGGGCAGAATTGCAGGAAACCGATTTCAGGAGGTAGACTGGAATTGCATTGAAAGCATAGGAAAAGAGGCAGAACGTCCACAATGATGCACTTGGCCAAAAAGGGCGTATGCGTTTTTTCCTGAATATATTCAGGAAAAAACGCATACGCCCTTTTTGGCCAACCAAGCAAGCTTGCAAAGGAAATCTGCACTACAATGAAGTCTCACTTCCCCTCGGTCAAAAGGGCCATCTCAAAAAAGTGTAAAATCCAGAAAGGCAGGACAGACCATGGAGAACTGGGAGCCTTGTTATGCTGATGGGCGGGATGTAAATTGCCAACAACCACTCGGGAGAAGTGTATGGTGTTTCCTGAAACATCTAAAAAACAAAGCAACAGAACCTAGGGCACTGCCACTTATGGTCCTATAGCTTAGGGAAATTAAAATCAAAAAGACACAGCCACCCCAAAGTTTGGAACGGCTCTGTTTACAAGAACCTCGTTTACAGTACAAGTTCAACATCGCAGAAAGTGAAAAATGGATAAAGAAGTTGTGGTATTCACTTACAAAACAATATCACTCAGCAATGAAATCTATGTCATCAGGCCCTTAGCAGCACAATGAGTGGATTCAGGTATGATGATTCTAACTGAAATAAGTCACACAGAAAAAGAAACATCATAAGATATCAGTAATACACGGAATGGAAACTTGGCTACACAGGAACTGAATTAGAGAACAGAACAGGGTCTCAAATTTAGAAAACCAACTTATGCTTGCTTAAGGGTAAAGGTGAGTTGGGGTGCTGCATAAAACCAGAGATTGAAATGAGCACAGATAAAGTTCCTTAAGCCAAATATGGAATAGACAAGAGCTACTCCTTGCTCAAACGAAATGGACTCAACACCGCATATTAAACGCCTAAGAATGTACCTGACTTGTAAGTATTTTAAAACCTATGGATTGCTATGTCTCCGAAAGAGAATCAAGCATGTGTACAGGGGCATAAACGCAGCAGTGATAGGATTGGAGAGCTTCGGTGCGCAAATGAAGACCCTTTGAAGTCATATTGCATGGTACCCATTCCACGGGTCTCAACTACCCAGGTTTAAGGTATTCTTCCTTCAGCTAAAACATGCATGTGGAACCCAAGTATGATCAACCATGTGAACGGGAGACGTGTTCAAATATGTCTCAGTTTTCCTCCCCTGGTACTCGGGTGCAACATTCCAGACGCTTTACTAACACTCTCCCCACTTGGAGAGTCAGTCCCTTTAACCTCCTGTTTGGCCCAGTTTGCAATTTCTGCGGAAGATGAACAGGAATAGCGAGAACCAATGAGAGACTAGCTGGAGGTGTCTGGACGGGCAAATTTAACTCTCATTTCCCACCAGGAAGAGGAATTAACCAAAGGCTCAGCATGCCGGGCCGGAACCAGATTAGGGCCTGAAGCCATCCTGCGGTGTTGCGGCCAGGTCACAAGAAAGCGAGTTGAAGAAAGGAGCTCAGGGGCACTGCAATTCACAAACCTGCAGAGTTATAAATGACAGCTATCGTCCAAAAATAGACTGAAGTAAGGCTGCCAAGAGGACTTGAAAGCGGGGCAGAATTGCAGGAAACCGATTTCAGGAGGTAGACTGGAATTGCATTGAAAGCATAGGAAAAGAGGCAGAACGTCCACAATGATGCACTTGGCCAAAAAGGGCGTATGCGTTTTTTCCTGAATATATTCAGGAAAAAACGCATACGCCCTTTTTGGCCAACCAAGCAAGCTTGCAAAGGAAATCTGCACTACAATGAAGTCTCACTTCCCCCCGGTCAAAAGGGCCATCTGAAAAAAGTGTAAAATCCAGAAAGGCAGGACAGGCCATGGAGAACTGGGAGCCTTGTTATGCTGATGGGCGGGATGTAAATTGCCAACAGACACTCGGGAGAAGTGTATGGTGTTTCCTGAAACATCTAAAAAACAAAGCAACAGAGCCTAGGGCACAGCCACTTACGGTCCTATAGCTTAGGGAAATTAAAATCAAAAAGACACAGCCACCCCAAAGTTTGGGACGCCTCTGTTTACAAGAACCTCGTTTACAGTACAAGTTCAACATCACAGAAAGTGAAAAATGGATAAAGAAGTTGTGGTATTTATTTACAAAGCAATATCACTCAGCAATGAAATCTATGTCATCAGGCCCTTAGCATCACAATGAGTGGATTCAGGTATGATGATTCTAACTGAAATAAGTCACACAGAAAAAGAAACATCATAAGATATCAGTAATACACGGAATGGAAACTTGGCTACACAGGAACTGAATTACAGAACAGAACAGGGTCTCAAATTTAGAAAACCAACTTATGCTTGCTTAAGGGTAAAGGTGAGTTGGGGTGCTGCATAAAACCAGAGATTGAAATGAGCACAGATAAAGTTCCTTAAGTCAAATATGGAATAGACAAGAGCTACTCCTTGCTCAACGAAATGGACTCAACACCGCATATTAAACGCCTAAGAATGTACCTGACTAGTAAGTATCGTAAAACCTATGGATTGCTATGTCTCCAAAAGAGAATCAAGCATGTGTACAGGGGCATAAACGCAGCAGTGATAGGATTGGAGAGGTTTGGTGAGCAAATGAAGACCCTTTGAAGTAATATTGCATGGTACCCATTCCACGGGTCTCAACTCTCCAGGTTTAAGGTATTCTTCCTTCAGCTAAAACATGCATGTGGAACCCAAGTATGATCAACCATGTGAACAGGAGACGTGTTCAAATATGTCTCAGTTTTCCTCCCCTGATACTCGGGTGCAACATTCCAGACGCTTTACTAACACTCTCCCCACTTGGAGAGTCAGCGCCTTTAAACTCCTGTTTGGCCCAGTTTGCAATTTCTGCGGAAGATGAACAGGAATACCGAGAACCAATGAGAGGCTAGCTGGAGGTGTCTGGACGGGCAAATTTAACTCTCATTTCCCACCAGGAAGAGGAAATAACCAAAGGCTCAGCGTGCCGTACCGGAACCAGATTAGGGCCTGAAGCCATCCTGCGGTGTTGCGGCCATCTCAAAAGAAAGCGAGTTGAAGAAAGGAGCTCAGGGGCACTGCAATTCACAAACCTGCAGAGTTATAAATGACAGCTATCGTCCAAAAATAGACTGAAGTAATTCTGCCAAGAGGACTTGAAAGCGGGGCAGAATTGCAGGAAACCGATTTCAGGAGGTAGACTGGAATTGCATTGAAAGCATAGGAAAAGAGGCAGAACGTCCACAATGATGCACTTGGCCAAAAAGGGCGTATGCGTTTTTTCCTGAATATATTCAGGAAAAAACGCATACGCCCTTTTTGGCCAACCAAGCAAGCTTGCAAAGGAAATCTGCACTACAATGAAGTCTCACTTCCCCCCGGTCAAAAGGGCCATCTGAAAAAAGTGTAAAATCCGGAAAGGCAGGACAGGCCATGGAGAACTGGGAGCCTTGTTATGCTGATGGGCGGGATGTAAATTGCCAACAACCACTCGGGAGAAGTGTATGGTGTTTCCTGAAACATCTAAAAAACAAAGCAACAGAGCCTAGGGCACTGCCGCTTATGGTCCTATAGCTTAGGGAAATTAAAATCAAAAAGACACAGCCACCCCAATGTTTGGGACGCCTCTGTTTACAAGAACCTCGTTTACAGTACAAGTTCAACATCGCAGAAAGTGAAAAATGGATAAAGAAGTTGTGGTATTTACTTACAAAGCAATATCACTCAGCAATGAAATCTATGTCATCAGGCCCTTAGCATCACAATGAGTGGATTCAGGTATGATGATTCTAACTGAAATAAGTCACACAGAAAAAGAAACATCATAAGATATCAGTAATACACGGAATGGAAACTTGGCTACACAGGAACTGAATTACAGAACAGAACAGGGTCTCAAATTTAGAAAACCAACTTATGCTTGCTTAAGGGTAAAGGTAGTTGGGGTGCTGCATAAAACCAGAGATTGAAATGAGCACAGATAAAGTTCCTTAAGTCAAATATGGAATAGACAAGAGCTACTCCTTGCTCAACGAAATGGACTCAACACCGCATATTAAACGCCTTAGAATGTACCTGACTAGTAAGTATTGTAAAACCTATGGATTGCTATGTCTCCAAAAGAGAATCAAGCATGTGTACAGGGGCATAAACGCAGCAGTGATAGGATTGGAGAGGTTTGGTGAGCAAATGAAGACCCTTTGAAGTCATATTGCATGGTACCCATTCCACGGGTCTCAACTCTCCAGGTTTAAGGTATTCTTCCTTCAGCTAAAACATGCATGTGGAACCCAAGTATGATCAACCATGTGAACAGGAGACGTGTTCAAATATGTCTCAGTTTTCCTCCCCTGATACTCGGGTGCAACATTCCAGACGCTTTACTAACACTCTCCCCACTTGGAGAGTCAGCACCTTTAACCTCCTGTTTGGCCCAGTTTGCAATTTCTGCGGAAGATGAACAGGAATACCGAGAACCAATGAGAGGCTAGCTGGAGGTGTCTGGACGGGCAAATTTAACTCTCATTTCCCACCAGGAAGAGGAAATAACCAAAGGCTCAGCGTGCCGTACCGGAACCAGATTAGGGCCTGAAGCCATCCTGCGGTGTTGCGGCCAGCTCACAAGAAAGCGAGTTGAAGAAAGGAGCTCAGGGGCACTGTAATTCACAAACCTGCAGAGTTATAAATGACAGCTATCGTCCAAAAATAGACTGAAGTAAGGCTGCCAAGAGGACTTGAAAGCGGGGCAGAATTGCAGGAAACCGATTTCAGGAGGTAGACTGGAATTGCATTGAAAGCATAGGAAAAGAGGCAGAACGTCCACAATGATGCACTTGGCCAAAAAGGGCGTATGCGTTTTTTCCTGAATATATTCAGGAAAAAACGCATACGCCCTTTTTGGCCAACCAAGCAAGCTTGCAAAGGAAATCTGCACTACAATGAAGTCTCACTTCCCCCCGGTCAAAAGGGCCATCTGAAAAAAGTGTAAAATCCAGAAAGGCAGGACAGGCCATGGAGAACTGGGAGCCTTGTTATGCTGATGGGCGGGATGTAAATTGCCAACAACCACTCGGGAGAAGTGTATGGTGTTTCCTGAAACATCTAAAAAACAAAGCAACAGAACCTAGGGCACTTCCACTTATGGTCCTATAGCTTAGGGAAATTAAAATCAAAAAGACACAGCCACCCCAAAGTTTGGGACGCCTCTGTTTACAAGAACCTCGTTTACAGTACAAGTTCAACATCGCAGAAAGTGAAAAATGGATAAAGAAGTTGTGGTATTTACTTACAAAGCAATATCACTCAGCAATGAAATCTGTGTCATCAGGCCCTTAGCAGCACAATGAGTGGCTTCAGGTATGATGATTCTAACTGAAGTAAGTCACACAGAAAAAGAAACATCATAAGATATCAGTAATACACGGAATGTAAACTTGGCTACACAGGAACTGAATTACAGAACAGAACAGGGTCTCAAATTGAGAAAAACAACTTATGCTTGCTTAAGGGGAAAGGTGAGTTGGGGTGCTGCATAAAACCAGAGATTGAAATGAGCACAGATAAAGTTCCTTAAGCCAAATATGGAATAGACAAGAGCTACTCCTTGCTCAACGAAATGGATTCAACACCCCATATTAAACGCCTAAGAATGGACCTGACTAGTAAGTATCTTAAAACCTATGGATTGCTATGTCTCCAAAAGAGAATCAAGCGTGTGTACAGGGGCATAAACGCAGCAGTGATAGGATTGGAGAGGTTCGGTGAGCAAATGAAGACCCTTTGAAGTCATATTGCATGGTACCCATTACACGGGTCTCAACTCTCCAGGTTTAAGGTATTCTTCCTTCAGCTAAAACATGCATGTGGAACCTAGAGTATGATCAACCATGTGATCGGGAGACGTGTTCAAATATGTCTCAGTTTTCCTCCCCTGGTACTCGGGTGCAACATTCCAGACGCTTTACTAACACTCTCCCGTCTTGGAGAGTCAGTCCCTTTAACCTCCTGTTTGGCCCAGTTTGCAATTTCTGCGGAAGATGAACAGGAATAGCGAGAACCAATGAGAGGCTAGCTGGAGGTGTCTGGACGGGCAAATTTAACTCTCATTTCCCACCAGGAAGAGGAATTAACCAAAGGCTCAGCATGCCGGGCCGGAACCAGATTAGGGCCTGAAGCCATCCTGCGTTGTTGCGGCCAGGTCAGAAGAAAGCGAGTTGAAGAAAGGAGCTCAGCGGCACTGTAATTCACAAACCTGCAGAGTTATAAATGACAGCTATTGTCCAAAAATAGACTGAAGTAAGGCTGCCAAGAGGACTTGAAAGCGGGGCAGAATTGCAGGAAACCGATTTCAGGAGGTAGACTGGAATTGCATTGAAAGCATAGGAAAAGAGGCAGAACGTCCACAATGATGCACTTGGCCCAAAAGGGCGTATGCGTTTTTTCCTGAATATATTCAGGAAAAAACGCATACACCCTTTTTGGCCAACCAAGCAAGCTTGCAAAGGAAATCTGCACTACAATGAAGTCTCACTTCCCCCCGGTCAAAAGGGCCATATGAAAAAAGTGTAAAATCCAGAAAGGCAACAGGCAATTGAGAACTGGGAGCCTTGTTATGCTGATGGGCGGGATGTAAATTGCCAACAGACACTTGGGAGAAGTGTATGGTGTTTCCTGAAACATCTAAAAAACAAAGCAACAGAACCTAGGGCACTTCCACTTATGGTCCTATAGCTTAGGGAAATTAAAATCAAAAAGACACAGCCACCCCAAAGTTTGGAATGGCTCTGTTTACAAGAACCTCGTTTACAGTACAAGTTCAACATCGCAGAAAGTGAAAAATGGATAAAGAAGTTGTGGTATTCACTTACAAAGCAATATCACTCAGCAATGAAATCTATGTCATCAGGCCCTTAGCAGCACAATGAGTGGATTCAGGTATGATGATTCTAACTGAAGTAAGTCACACAGAAAAAGAAACATCATAAGATATCAGTAATACACGGAATGGAAACTTGGCTACACAGGAACTGAATTACAGAACAGAACAGGGTCTCAAATTTAGAAAAACAACTTATGCTTGCTTAAGGGTAAAGGTGAGTTGGGGTGCTGCATAAAACCAGAGATTGAAATGAGCACAGATAAAGTTCCTTAAGCCAAATATGGAATAGACAAGAGCTACTCCTTGCTCAACGAAATGGACTCAACACCGCATATTAAACGCCTAAGAATGTACCTGACTTGTAAGTATCTTAAAACCTATGGATTGCTATGTCTCCGAAAGAGAATCAAGCATGTGTACAGGGGCATAAACGCAGCAGTGATAGGATTGGAGAGGTTCGGTGAGCAAATGAAGACCCTTTGAAGTCATATTGCATGGTACCCATTACACGGGTCTCAACTCTCCAGGTTTAAGGTATTCTTCCTTCAGCTAAAACATGCATGTGGAACCTAGAGTATGATCAACCATGTGATCGGGAGACGTGTTCAAATATGTCTCAGTTTTCCTCCCCTGGTACTCGGGTGCAACATTCCAGACGCTTTACTAACACTCTCCCGACTTGGAGAGTCAGTCCCTTTAACCTCCTGTTTGGCCCAGTTTGCAATTTCTGCGGAAGATGAACAGGAATAGCGAGAACCAATGAGAGGCTAGCTGGAGGTGTCTGGACGGGCAAATTTAACTCTCATTTCCCACCAGGAAGAGGAATTAACCAAAGGCTCAGCGTGCCGTGCCGGAACCAGATTAGGGCCTGAAGCCATCCTGCGGTGTTGCGGCCAGCTCAAAAGAAAGCGAGTTGAAGAAAGGAGCTCAGGGGCACTGTAATTCACAAACCTGCAGAGTTATAAATGACAGCTATCGTCCAAAAATAGACTGAAGTAAGGCTGCCAAGAGGACTTGAAAGCGGGGCAGAATTGCAGGAAACCGATTTCAGGAGGTAGACTGGAATTGCATTGAAAGCATAGGAAAAGAGGCAGAACGTCCACAATGATGCACTTGGCCAAAAAGGGCGTATGCGTTTTTTCCTGAATATATTCAGGAAAAAACGCATACGCCCTTTTTGGCCAACCAAGCAAGCTTGCAAAGGAAATCTGCACTACAATGAAGTCTCACTTCCCCCCGGTCAAAAGGGCCATCTGAAAAAAGTGTAAAATCCAGAAAGGCAGGACAGGCCATGGAGAACTGGGAGCCTTGTTATGCTGATGGGCGGGATGTAAATTGCCAACAGACACTCGGGAGAAGTGTATGGTGTTTCCTGAAACATCTAAAAAACAAAGCAACAGAGCCTAGGGCACTGCCACTTATGGTCCTATAGCTTAGGGAAATTAAAATCAAAAAGACACAGCCACCCCAAAGTTTGGAACGGCTCTGTTTACAAGAACCTCGTTTACAGTACAAGTTCAACATCGCAGAAAGTGAAAAATGGATAAAGAAGTTGTGGTATTTACTTACAAAGCAATATCACTCAGCAATGAAATCTGTGTCATCAGGCCCTTAGCAGCACAATGAGTGGATTCAGGTATGATGATTCTAACTGAAGTAAGTCACACAGAAAAGAAACATCATAAGATATCAGTAATACACGGAATGTAAACTTGGCTACACAGGAACTGAATTACAGAACAGAACAGGGTCTCAAATTTAGAAAACCAACTTATGCTTGCTTAAGGGTAAAGGTGAGTTGGGGTGCTGCATAAAACCAGAGATTGAAATGAGCACAGATAAAGTTCCTTAAGCCAAATATGGAATAGACAAGAGCTACTCCTTGCTCAACGAAATGGACTCAACACCCCATATTAAAAGCCTAAGAATGTACCTGACTAGTAAGTATCTTAAAACCTATGGATTGCTATGTCTCCAAAAGAGAATCAAGCGTGTGTACAGGGGCATAAACGCAGCAGTGATAGGATTGGAGAGGTTCGGTGAGCAAATGAAGACCCTTTGAAGTCATATTGCATGGTACCCATTACACGGGTCTCAACTCTCCAGGTTTAAGGTATTCTTCCTTCAGCTAAAACATGCATGTGGATCCCAAGTATGATCAACCATGTGAACGGGAGACGTGTTCAAATATGTCTCAGTTTTCCTCCCCTGGTACTCGGGTGCAACATTCCAGATGCTTTACTAACACTCTCCCGACTTGGAGAGTCAGCGCCTTTAACCTCCTGTTTGGCCCAGTTTGCAATTTCTGCGGAAGATGAACAGGAATAGCGAGAACCAATGAGAGGCTAGCTGGAGGTGTCTGGACGGGCAAATTGAACTCTCATTTCCCACCAGGAAGAGGAAATAACCAAAGGCTCAGCGTGCCGTACCGGAACCAGATTAGGGCCTGAAGCCATCCTGCGGTGTTGCGGCCAGCTCAAAAGAAAGCGAGTTGAAGAAAGGAGCTCAGGGGCACTGTAATTCACAAACCTGCAGAGTTATAAATGACAGCTATCGTCCAAAAATAGACTGAAGTAAGGCTGCCAAGAGGACTTGAAAGCGGGGCAGAATTGCAGGAAACCGATTTCAGGAGGTAGACTGGAATTGCATTGAAAGCATAGGAAAAGAGGCAGAACGTCCACAATGATGCACTTGGCCAAAAAGGGCGTATGCGTTTTTTCCTGAATATATTCAGGAAAAAACGCATACGCCCTTTTTGGCCAACCAAGCAAGCTTGCAAAGGAAATCTGCACTACAATGAAGTCTCACTTCCCCCCGGTCAAAAGGGCCATCTGAAAAAAGTGTAAAATCCAGAAAGGCAGGACAGGCCATGGAGAACTGGGAGCCTTGTTATGCTGATGGGCGGGATGTAAATTGCCAACAACCACTCGGGAGAAGTGTATGGTGTTTCCTGAAACATGTAAAAAACAAAGCAACAGAACCTAGGGCACTTCCACTTATGGTCCTATAGCTTAGGGAAATTAAAATCAAAAAGACACAGCCACCCCAAAGTTTGGAACGGCTCTGTTTACAAGAACCTCGTTTACAGTACAAGTTCAACATCGCAGAAAGTGAAAAATGGATAAAGAATTTGTGGTATTTACTTACAAAGCAATATCACTCAGCAATGAAATCTGTGTCATCAGGCCCATAGCAGCACAATGAGTGGATTCAGGTATGATGATTCTAACTGAAGTAAGTCACACAGAAAAAGAAACATCATAAGATATCAGTAATACACGGAATGTAAACTTGGCTACACAGGAACTGAATTACAGAACAGAACAGGGTCTCAAATTTAGAAAAGCAACTTATGCTTGCTTAAGGGTAAAGGTGAGTTGGGGTGCTGCATAAAACCAGAGATTGAAATGAGCACAGATAAAGTTCCTTAAGCCAAATATGGAATAGACAAGAGCTACTCCTTGCTCAACGAAATGGACTCAACACCGCATATTAAACGCCTAAGAATGTACCTGACTAGTAAGTATCGTAAAACCTATGGATTGCTATGTCTCCAAAAGAGAATCAAGCGTGTGTACAGGGGAATAAACGCAACAGTGATAGGATTGGAGAGGTTCGGTGAGCAAATGAAGACCCTTTGAAGTCATATTGCATGGTACCCATTACACGGGTCTCAACTCTCCAGGTTTAAGGTATTCTTCCTTCAGCTAAAACATGCATGTGGAACCCAGAGTATGATCAACCATGTGAACGGGAGACGTGTTCAAATATGTCTCAGTTTTCCTCCCCTGGTACTCGGGTGCAACATTCCAGACACTTTACTAACACTCTCCCGACTTGGAGAGTCAGTCCCTTTAACCTCCTGTTTGGCCCAGTTTGCAATTTCTGCGGAAGATGAACAGGAATAGCGAGTACCAATGAGAGGCTAGCTGGAGGTGTCTGGACGGGCAAATTTAACTCTCATTTCCCACCAGGAAGAGGAATTAACCAAAGGCTCAGCGTGCTGTGCCGGAACCAGATTAGGGCCTGAAGCCATCCTGCGGTGTTGCGGCCAGGTCACAAGAAAGCGAGTTGAAGAAAGGAGCTCAGGGGCACTGTAATTCACAAACCTGCAGAGTTATAAATGACAGCTATCGTCCAAAAATAGACTGAAGTAAGGCTGCCAAGAGGACTTGAAAGCGGGGCAGAATTGCAGGAAACCGATTTCAGGAGGTAGACTGGAATTGCATTGAAAGCATAGGAAAAGAGGCAGAACGTCCACAATGATGCACTTGGCCAAAAAGGGCGTATGCGTTTTTTCCTGAATATATTCAGGAAAAAACGCATACGCCCTTTTTGGCCAACCAAGCAAGCTTGCAAAGGAAATCTGCACTACAATGAAGTCTCACTTCCCCCCGGCCAAAAGGGCCATCTGAAAAAAGTGTAAAATCCAGAAAGGCAGGAGAGGCCATGGAGAACTGGGAGCCTTGTTATGCTGATGGGCGGGATGTAAATTGCCAACAACCACTCGGGAGAAGTATATGGTGTTTCCTGAAACATCTAAAAAACAAAGCAACAGAACCTAGGGCACTTCCACTTATGGTCCTATAGCTTAGGGAAATTAAAATCAAAAAGACACAGCCACCCCAAAGTTTGGAACGGCTCTGTTTACAAGAACCTCGTTTACAGTACAAGTTCAACATCGCAGAAAGTGAAAAATGGATAAAGAAGTTGTGGTATTTACTTACAAAGCAATATCACTCAGCAATGAAATCTATGTCATCAGGCCCTTAGCAGCACAATGAGTGGATTCAGGTACGATGATTCTAACTGAAATAAGTCACACAGAAAAAGAAACATCATAAGATATCACGAATACACGGAATGTAAACTTGGCTACACAGGAACTGAATTCCAAAACAGAACAGGGTCTAAAATTTAGAAAACCAACTTATTCTTGCTTAAGGGTAAAGGTGAGTTGGTGTGCTGCATAAAACCAGAGATTGAAATGAGCACAGATAAAGTTCCTTAAGTCAAATATGGAATAGACAAGAGCTACTCCTTGCTCAACGAAATGGACTCAACACCTCATATTAAACGCCTAAGAATGTACCTGACTAGTAAGTATCTTAAAACCTATGGATTGCTATGTCTCCGAAAGAGAATCAAGCATGTGTACAGGGGCATAAACGCAGCAGTGATAGGATTGGAGAGGTTCGGTGAGCAAATGAAGACCCTTTGAAGTCATATTGCATGGTACCCATTCCACGGGTTTCAACTACCCAGGTTTAAGGTATTCTTCCTTCAGCTAAAACATGCATGTGGAACCCAGAGTATGATCAACCATGTGAACGGGAGACGTGTTCAAATATGTCTCAGTTTTCCTCCCCTGGTACTCGGGTGCAACATTCCAGATGCTTTACTAACACTCTCCCGACTTGGAGAGTCAGTCCCTTTAACCTCCTGCTTGGCCCAGTTTGCAATTTCTGCGGAAGATGAACAGGAATAGCGAGAACCAATGAGAGGCTAGCTGTAGGTGTCTGGACGGGCAAATTTAACTCTCATTTCCCACCAGGAAGAGGAATTAACCAAAGGCTCAGCATGCCGGGCCGGAACCAGATTAGGGCCTGAAGCCATCCTGCGGTGTTGCGGCCAGCTCACAAGAAAGCGAGTTGAAGAAAGGAGCTCAGGGGCACTGTAATTCACAAACCTGCAGAGTTATAAATGACAGCTATCGTCCAAAAATAGACTGAAGTAAGGCTGCCAAGAGGACTTGAAAGCGGGGCAGAATTGCAGGAAACCGATTTCAGGAGGTAGACTGGAATTGCATTGAAAGCATAGGAAAAGAGGCAGAACGTCCACAATGATGCACTTGGCCAAAAAGGGCGTATGCGTTTTCTCCTGAATATATTCAGGAAAAAACGCATACGCCCTTTTTGGCCAACCAAGCAAGCTTGCAAAGGAAATCTGCACTACAATGAAGTCTCACTTCCCCCCGGTCAAAAGGGCCATCTGAAAAAAGTGTAAAATCCAGAAAGGCAGGACAGGCCATGGAGAACTGGGAGCCTTGTTATGCTGATGGGAGGGATGTAAATTGCCAGCAGACACTCGGGAGAAGTGTATGGTGTCTCCTGAAACATCTAAAAAACAAAGCAACAGAGCCTAGGGCACTTCCACTTATGGTCCTATAGCTTAGGGAAATTAAAATCAAAAAGACACAGCCACCCCAAAGTTTGGAACGGCTCTGTTTACAAGAACCTCGTTTACAGTACAAGTTCAACATCGCAGAAAGTGAAAAATGGATAAAGAAGTTGTGGTATTTACTTACAAAGCAATATCACTCAGCAATGAAATCTGTGTCATCAGGCCCATAGCAGCACAATGAGTGGATTCAGGTATGATGATTCTAACTGAAGTAAGTCACACAGAAAAAGAAACATCATAAGATATCAGTAATACACGGAATGTAAACTTGGCTACACAGGAACTGAATTACAGAACAGAACAGGGACTCAAATTTAGAAAACGAACTTATGCTTGCTTAAGGGGAAAGGTGAGTTGGGGTGCTGCATAAAACCAGAGATTGAAATGAGCACAGATAAAGTTCCTTAAGCCAAATATGGAATAGACAAGAGCTACTCCTTGCTCAACGAAATGGACACAACACCCCATATTAAACGCCTAAGAATGTACCTGACTAGTAAGTATCTTAAAACCTATGGATTGCTATGTGTCCAAAAGAGAATCAAGCGTGTGTACAGGGGAATAAACGCAGCAGTGATAGGGTTGGAGAGGTTAGGTGAGCAAATGAAGACCCTTTGAAGTCATATTGCATGGTACCCATTCCACGGGTCTCAACTCTCCAAGTTTAAGGTATTCTTCCTTCAGCTAAAACATGCATGTGAAACCCAGAGTATGATCAACCATGTGAACGGGAGACGTGTTCAAATATGTCTCAGTTTTCCTCCCCTGGTACTCGGGTGCAACATTCCAGACGCTTTAGTAACACTCTCCCGACTTGGAGAGTCAGTCCCTTTAACCTCCTGTTTGGCCCAGTTTGCAATTTCTGCGGAAGATGAACAGGAATAGCGAGAACCAATGAGAGACTAGCTGGAGGTGTCTGGACGGGCAAATTTAACTCTCATTTCCCACCAGGAAGAGGAATTAACCAAAGGCTCAGCGTGCCGTGCCGGAACCAGATTAGGGCCTGAAGCCATCCTGCGGTGTTGCGGCCAGGTCACAAGAAAGCGAGTTGAAGAAAGGAGCTCAGGGGCACTGTAATTCACAAACCTGCAGAGTTATAAATGACAGCTATCGTCCAAAAATAGACTGAAGTAAGGCTGCCAAGAGGACTTGAAAGCGGGGCAGAATTGCAGGAAACCGATTTCAGGAGGTAGACTGGAATTGCATTGAAAGCATAGGAAAAGAGGCAGAACGTCCACAATGATGCACTTGGCCAAAAAGGGCGTATGCGTTTTTTCCTGAATATATTCAGGAAAAAACGCATACGCCCTTTTTGGCCAACCAAGCAAGCTTGCAAAGGAAATCTGCACTACAATGAAGTCTCACTTCCCCCCGGTCAAAAGGGCCATCTGAAAAAAGTGTAAAATCCAGAAAGGCAGGACAGGCCATGGACAACTGGGAGCCTTGTTATGCTGATGGGCGGGATGTAAATTGCCAACAGACACTCGGGAGAAGTGTATGGTGTTTCCTGAAACATCTAAAAAACAAAGCAACAGAGCCTAGGGCACTGCCACTTATGGTCCTATAGCTTAGGGAAATTAAAATCAAAAAGACACAGCCACCCCAAAGTTTGGGACGCCTCTGTTTACAAGAACCTCGTTTACAGTACAAGTTCAACATCGCAGAAAGTGAAAAATGGATAAAGAAGTTGTGGTATTTACTTACAAAGCAATATCACTCAGCAATGAATTCTATGTCATCAGGCCCTTAGCATCACAATGAGTGGATTCAGGTATGATGATTCTAACTGAAATAAGTCACACAGAAAAAGAAACATCATAAGATATCAGTAATACACGGAATGGAAACTTGGCTACACAGGAACTGAATTACAGAACAGAACAGGGTCTCAAATTTAGAAAACCAACTTATGCTTGCTTAAGGGTAAAGGTGAGTTGGGGTGCTGCATAAAACCAGAGATTGAAATGAGCACAGATAAAGTTCCTTAAGCCGAATATGGAATAGGCAAGAGCTACTCCTTGCTCAACGAAATGGACTCAAAACCCCATATTAAACCCCTAAGAATGTACCTGACTAGTAAGTATCTTAAAACCTATGGATTGCTATGTCTCCAAAAGAGAATCAAGCGTGTGTACAGGGGAATAAACGCAGCAGTGATAGGATTGGAGAGGTTCGGTGAGCAAATGAAGACCCTTTGAAGTCATATTGCATGGTACCCATTACACGGGTCTCAACTCTCCAGGTTTAAGGTATTCTTCCTTCAGCTAAAACATGCATGTGGAACCCAGAGTATGATCAACCATGTGAACGGGAGACGTGTTCAAATATGTCTCAGTTTTCCTCCCCTGGTACTCGGGTGCAACATTCCAGACGCTTTACTAACACTCTCCCGACTTGGAGAGTCAGTCCCTTTAACCTCCTGTTTGGCCCAGTTTGCAATTTCTGCGGAAGATGAACAGGAATAGCGAGTACCAATGAGAGGCTAGCTGGAGGTGTCTGGACGGGCAAATTTAACTCTCATTTCCCACCAGGAAGAGGAATTAACCAAAGGCTCAGCGTGCCGTGCCGGAACCAGATTAGGGCCTGAAGCCATCCTGCGGTGTTGCGGCCAGGTCACAAGAAAGCGAGTTGAAGAAAGGAGCTCAGGGGCACTGTAATTCACAAACCTGCAGAGTTATAAATGACAGCTATCGTCCAAAAATAGACTGAAGTAAGGCTGCCAAGAGGACTTGAAAGCGGGGCAGAATTGCAGGAAACCGATTTCAGGAGGTAGACTGGAATTGCATTGAAAGCATAGGAAAAGAGGCAGAACGTCCACAATGATGCACTTGGCCTAAAAGGGCGTATGCGTTTTTTCCTGAATATATTCAGGAAAAAACGCATACGCCCTTTTTGGCCAACCAAGCAAGCTTGCAAAGGAAATCTGCACTACAATGAAGTCTCACTTCCACCCGGTCAAAAGGGCCATCTGAAAAAAGTGTAAAATCCAGAAAGGCAACAGGCCATTGAGAACTGGGAGCCTTGTTATGCTGATGGGCGGGATGTAAATTGCCAACAGACACTTGGGAGAAGTGTATGGTGTTTCCTGAAACATCTAAAAAACAAAGCAACAGAGCCTAGGGCACTTCCAACTTATGGTCCTATAGCTTAGGGAAATTAAAATCAAAAAGACACAGCCACCCCAAAGTTTGGAACGGCTCTGTTTACAAGAACCTCGTTTACAGTACAAGTTCAACATCGCAGAAAGTGAAAAATGGATAAAGAAGTTGTGGTATTCACTTACAAAGCAATATCACTCAGCAATGAAATCTATGTCATCAGGCCCTTAGCACCACAATGAGTGGATTCAGGTATGATGATTCTAACTGAAATAAGTCACACAGAAAAAGAAACATCATAAGATATCTCTAATACACGGAATGTAAACTTGGCTACACAGGAACTGAATTACAGAACAGAACAGGGTCTCAAATTTAGAAAACCAACTTATGCTTGCTTAAGGGGAAAGGTGAGTTGGGGTGCTGCATAAAACCAGAGATTGAAATGAGCACAGATAAAGTTCCTTAAGCCAAATATGGAATAGACAAGAGCTACTCCTTGCTCAACGAAATGGACTCAACACCCCATATTAAACACCTAAGAATGTTCCTGACTAGTAAGTATCTTAAAACCTATGGATTGCTATGTCTCCAAAAGAGAATCAAGCGTGTGTACAGGGGAATAAACGCAGCAGTGATAGGATTGGAGAGGTTCGGTGAGCAAATGAAGACCCTTTGAAGTCATATTGCATGGTACCCATTACACGGGTCTCAACTCTCCAGGTTTAAGGTATTCTTCCTTCAGCTAAAACATGCATGTGGAACCCAGAGTATGATCAACCATGTGAACGGGAGACGTGTTCAAATATGTCTCAGTTTTCCTCCCCTGGTACTCGGGTGCAACATTCCAGATGCTTTACTAACACTCTCCCGACTTGGAGAGTCAGTCCCTTTAACCTCCTGTTTGGCCCAGTTTGCAATTTCTGCGCAAGATGAACAGGAATAGCGAGTACCAATGAGAGGCTAGCTGGAGGTGTCTGGACGGGCAAATTTAACTCTCATTTCCCACCAGGAAGAGGAATTAACCAAAGGCTCAGTGTGCCGTGCCGGAACCAGATTAGGGCCTGAAGCCATCCTGCGGTGTTGCGGCCAGGTCACAAGAAAGCGAGTTGAAGAAAGGAGCTCAGGGGCACTGTAATTCACAAACCTGCAGAGTTATAAATGACAGCTATCGTCCAAAAATAGACTGAAGTAAGGCTGCCAAGAGGACTTGAAAGCGGGGCAGAATTGCAGGAAACCGATTTCAGGAGGTAGACTGGAATTGCATTGAAAGCATAGGAAAAGAGGCAGAACGTCCACAATGATGCACTTGGCCAAAAAGGGCGTATGCGATTTTTCCTGAATATATTCAGGAAAAAACGCATACGCCCTTTTTGGCCAACCAAGCAAGCTTGCAAAGGAAATCTGCACTACAATGAAGTCTCACTTCCACCCGGTCAAAAGGGACATCTGAAAAAACTGTAAAATCCAGAAAGGCAACAGGCCATTGAGAACTGGGAGCCTTGTTATGCTGATGGGCGGGATGTAAATTGCCAACAGACACTTGGGAGAAGTGTATGGTGTTTCCTGAAACATCTAAAAAACAAAGCAACAGAGCCTAGGGCACTGCCACTTATGGTCCTATAGCTTAGGGAAATTAAAATCAAAAAGACACAGCCACCCCAAAGTTTGGGACGCCTCTGTTTACAAGAACCTCGTTTACAGTACAAGTTCAACATCGCAGAAAGTGAAAAATGGATAAAGAAGTTGTGGTATTTACTTACAAAGCAATATCACTCAGCAATGAATTCTATGTCATCAGGCCCTTAGCATCACAATGAGTGGATTCAGGTATGATGATTCTAACTGAAATAAGTCACACACAAAAAGAAACATCATAAGATATCAGTAATACACGGAATGTAAACTTGGCTACACAGGAACTGAATTACAGAACAGAACAGGGTCTCAAATTTAGAAAACCAACTTATGCTTGCTTAAGGGTAAAGGTGAGTTGGGGTGCTGCATAAAACCAGAGATTGAAATGAGCACAGATAAAGTTCCTTAAGCCGAATATGGAATAGACAAGAGCTACTCCTTGCTCAACGAAATGGACTCAAAACCCCATATTAAACCCCTAAGAATGTACCTGACTAGTAAGTATCGTAAAACCTATGGATTGCTATGTCTCCAAAAGAGAATCAAGCGTGTGTACAGGGGAATAAACGCAGCAGTGATAGGATTGGAGAGGTTCGGTGAGCAAATGAAGACCCTTTGAAGTCATATTGCATGGTACCCATTACACGGGTCTCAACTCTCCAGGTTTAAGGTATTCTTCCTTCAGCTAAAACATGCATGTGGAACCTAGAGTATGATCAACCATGTGAACGGGAGACGTGTTCAAATATGTCTCAGTTTTCCTCCCCTGGTACTCGGGTGCAACATTCCAGACGCTTTACTAACACTCTCCCGACTTGGAGAGTCAGTCCCTTTAACCTCCTGTTTGGCCCAGTTTGCAATTTCTGCGGAAGATGAACAGGAATAGCGAGTACCAATGAGAGGCTAGCTGGAGGTGTCTGGACGGGCAAATTTAACTCTCATTTCCCACCAGGAAGAGGAATTAACCAAAGGCTCAGCGTGCCGTGCCGGAACCAGATTAGGGCCTGAAGCCATCCTGCGGTGTTGCGGCCAGGTCACAAGAAAGCGAGTTGAAGAAAGGAGCTCAGGGGCACTGTAATTCACAAACCTGCAGAGTTATAAATGACAGCTATCGTCCAAAAATAGACTGAAGTAAGGCTGCCAAGAGGACTTGAAAGCGGGGCAGAATTGCAGGAAACCGATTTCAGGAGGTAGACTGGAATTGCATTGAAAGCATAGGAAAAGAGGCAGAACGTCCACAATGATGCACTTGGCCAAAAAGGGCGTATGCGTTTTTTCCTGAATATATTCAGGAAAAAACGCATACGCCCTTTTTGGCCAACCAAGCAAGCTTGCAAAGGAAATCTGCACTACAATGAAGTCTCACTTCCCCCCGGTCAAAAGGGCCATCTGAAAAAAGTGTAAAATCCAGAAAGGCAACAGGCCATTGAGAACTGGGAGCCTTGTTATGCTGATGGGCGGGATGTAAATTGCCAACAGACACTTGGGAGAAGTGTATGGTGTTTCCTGAAACATCTAAAAAACAAAGCAACAGAGCCTAGGGCACTTCCAACTTATGGTCCTATAGCTTAGGGAAATTAAAATCAAAAAGACACAGCCACCCCAAAGTTTGGAACGGCTCTGTTTACAAGAACCTCGTTTACAGTACAAGTTCAACATCGCAGAAAGTGAAAAATGGATAAAGAAGTTGTGGTATTCACTTACAAAGCAATATCACTCAGCAATGAAATCTATGTCATCAGGCCCTTAGCACCACAATGAGTGGATTCAGGTATGATGATTCTAACTGAAATAAGTCACACAGAAAAAGAAACATCATAAGATATCTCTAATACACGGAATGTAAACTTGGCTACACAGGAACTGAATTACAGAACAGAACAGGGTCTCAAATTTAGAAAACCAACTTATGCTTGCTTAAGGGGAAAGGTGAGTTGGGGTGCTGCATAAAACCAGAGATTGAAATGAGCACAGATAAAGTTCCTTAAGCCAAATATGGAATAGACAAGAGTTACTCCTTGCTCAACGAAATGGACTCAACACCCCATATTAAACGCCTAAGAATGTTCCTGACTAGTAAGTATCTTAAAACCTATGGATTGCTATGTCTCCAAAAGAGAATCAAGCATGTGTACAGGGGCATAAACGCAGCAGTGATAGGATTGGAGAGGTTCGGTGCGCAAATGAAGACACTTTGAAGTCATATTGCATGGTACCCATTCCACGGGTTTCAACTACCCAGGTTTAAGGTATTCTTCCTTCAGCTAAAACATGCATGTGGAACCTAGAGTATGATCAACCATGTGATCGGGAGACGTGTTCAAATATGTCTCAGTTTTCGTACCCTGGTACTCGGGTGCAACATTCCAGACGCTTTACTAACACTCTCCCCACTTGGAGAGTCAGTCCCTTTAACCTCCTGTTTGGCCCAGTTTGCAATTTCTGTGGAAGATGAACAGGAATAGCGAGAACCAATGAGAGACTAGCTGGAGGTGTCTGGACGGGCAAATTTAACTCTCATTTCCCACCAGGAAGAGGAATTAACCAAAGGCTCAGCGTGCCGTGCCGGAACCAGATTAGGGCCTGAAGCCATCCTGCGGTGTTGCGGCCAGGTCACAAGAAAGCGAGTTGAAGAAAGGAGCTCAGGGGCACTGTAATTCACAAACCTGCAGACTTATAAATGACAGCTATCGTCCAAAAATAGACTGAAGTAAGGCTGCCAAGAGGACTTGAAAGCGGGGCAGAATTGCAGGAAACCGATTTCAGGAGGTAGACTGGAATTGCATTGAAAGCATAGGAAAAGAGGCAGAACGTCCACAATGATGCACTTGGCCAAAAAGGGCATATGCGTTTTTTCTTGAATATATTCAGGAAAAAACGCATACGCCCTTTTTGGCCAACCAAGCAAGCTTGCAAAGGAAATCTGCACTACAATGAAGTCTCACTTCCCCCCGGTCAAAAGGGCCATCTGAAAAAAGTGTAAAATCCAGAAAGGCAGGACAGGCCATGGAGAACTGGGAGCCTTGTTATGCTGATGGGCGGGATGTAAATTGCCAACAACCACTCGGGAGAAGTGTATGGTGTTTCCTGAAACATCTAAAAAACAAAGCAACAGAGCCTAGGGCACTTCCACTTATGGTCCTATAGCTTAGGGAAATTAAAATCAAAAAGACACAGCCACCCCAAAGTTTGGAACGGCTCTGTTTACAAGAACCTCGTTTACAGTACAAGTTCAACATCGCAGAAAGTGAAAAATGGATAAAGAACTTGTGGTACTTACGTACAATGCAGTATCACTCAGCAATGAAATCTATGTCATCAGGCCCGTAGCAGCATAATGAGTAGATTCAGGTACGATGATTCTAACTGAAATAAGTCACACAGAAAAAGAAACATCATAAGATATCACTAATACACGGAATGTAAACTTGGCTACACAGGAACTGAATTCCAAAACAGAACAGGGTCTCAAATTTAGAAAACCAACTTATGCTTGCTTAAGGGGAAAGGTGAGTTGGGTTGCTGCATAAAACCAGAGATTGAAATGAGCACAGATAAAGTTCCTTAAGCCAAATATGGAATAGACAAGAGCTACTCCTTGCTCAACGAAATGGACTCAACACCCCATATTAAACGTCTAAGAATGTACCTGACTAGTAAGTATCTTAAAACCTATGGATTGCTATGTCTCCGAAAGAGAATCAAGCATGTGTACAGGGGCATAAACGCAGCAGTGATAGGATTGGAGAGGTTCGGTGAGCAAATGAAGACCCTTTGAAGTCATATTGCATGGTACCCATTACACGGGTCTCAACTCTCCAGGTTTAAGGTATTCTTCCTTCAGCTAAAACATGCATGTGGAACCCAGAGTATGATCAACCATGTGAACGGGAGACGTGTTCAAATATGTCTCAGTTTTCCTCCCCTGGTACTCGGGTGCAACATTCCAGACGCTTTACTAACACTCTCCCGACTTGGAGAGTCAGTCCCTTTAACCTCCTGTTTGGCCCAGTTTGCAATTTCTGCGGAAGATGAACAGGAATAGCGAGTACCAATGAGAGGCTAGCTGGAGGTGTCTGGACGGGCAAATTTAACTCTCATTTCCCACCAGGAAGAGGAATTAACCAAAGGCTCAGCGTGCCGTGCCGGAACCAGATTAGGGCCTGAAGCCATCCTGCGGTGTTGCGGCCAGGTCACAAGAAAGCGAGTTGAAGAAAGGAGCTCAGGGGCACTGTAATTCACAAACCTGCAGAGTTATAAATGACAGCTATCGTCCAAAAATAGACTGAAGTAAGGCTGCCAAGAGGACTTGAAAGCGGGGCAGAATTGCAGGAAACCGATTTCAGGAGGTAGACTGGAATTGCATTGAAAGCATAGGAAAAGAGGCAGAACGTCCACAATGATGCACTTGGCCAAAAAGGGCGTATGCGTTTTTTCCTGAATATATTCAGGAAAAAACGCATACGCCCTTTTTGGCCAACCAAGCAAGCTTGCAAAGGAAATCTGCACTACAATGAAGTCTCACTTCCACCCGGTCAAAAGGGCCATCTGAAAAAAGTGTAAAATCCAGAAAGGCAACAGGCCATTGAGAACTGGGAGCCTTGTTATGCTGATGGGAGGGATGTAAATTGCCAACAGACACTTGGGAGAAGTGTATGGTGTTTCCTGAAACATCTAAAAAACAAAGCAACAGAGCCTAGGGCACTTCCAACTTATGGTCCTATAGCTTAGGGAAATTAAAATCAAAAAGACACAGCCACCCCAAAGTTTGGAACAGCTCTGTTTACAAGAACCTCGTTTACAGTACAAGTTCAACATCGCAGAAAGTGAAAAATGGATAAAGAAGTTGTGGTATTCACTTACAAAGCAATATCACTCAGCAATGAAATCTATGTCATCAGGCCCTTAGCACCACAATGAGTGGATTCAGGTATGATGATTCTAACTGAAATAAGTCACACAGAAAAAGAAACATCATAAGATATCTCTAATACACGGAATGTAAACTTGGCTACACAGGAACTGAATTACAGAACAGAACAGGGTCTCAAATTTAGAAAACCAACTTATGCTTGCTTAAGGGGAAAGGTGAGTTGGGGTGCTGCATAAAACCAGAGATTGAAATGAGCACAGATAAAGTTCCTTAAGCCAAATATGGAATAGACAAGAGCTACTCCTTGCTCAACGAAATGGACTCAACACCCCATATTAAACGCCTAAGAATGTTCCTGACTAGTAAGTATCTTAAAACCTATGGATTGCTATGTCTCCAAAAGAGAATCAAGCATGTGTACAGGGGCATAAACGCAGCAGTGATAGGATTGGAGAGGTTCGGTGCGCAAATGAAGACCCTTTGAAGTCATATTGCATGGTACCCATTCCACGGGTTTCAACTATCCAGGTTTTAGTTATTCTTCCTTCAGCTAAAACATGCATGTGGAACCCAAGTATGATCAACCATGTGAACGGGAGACGTGTTCAAATATGTCTCAGTTTTCCTCCCCTGGTACTCAGGTGCAACATTCCAGACGCTTTACTAACACTCTCCCCACTTGGAGAGTCAGCGCCTTTAACCTCCTGTTTGGCCCAGTTTGCAATTTCTGCGGAAGATGAACAGGAATAGCGAGAACCAATGAGAGGCTAGCTGGAGGTGTCTGGACGGGCAAATTTAACTCTCATTTCCCACCAGGAAGAGGAAATAACCAAAGGCTCAGCGTGCCCTACCGGAACCAGATTAGGGCCTGAAGCCATCCTGTGGTGTTGCGGCCAGCTCAAAAGAAAGCGAGTTGAAGAAAGGAGCCCAGGGGCACTGTAATTCACAAACCTGCAGAGTTATAAATGACAGCTATCGTCCAAAAATACACTGAAGTAAGGCTGCCAAGAGGACTTGAAAGCGGGGCAGAATTGCAGGAAACCGATTTCAGGAGGTAGACTGGAATTGCATTGAAAGCATAGGAAAAGAGGCAGAACGTCCACAATGATGCACTTGGCCAAAAAGGGCGTATGCGTTTTTTCCTGAATATATTCAGGAAAAAACGCATACGCCCTTTTTGGCCAACCAAGCAAGCTTGCAAAGGAAATCTGCACTACAATGAAGTCTCACTTCCCCCCGGTCAAAAGGGCCATCTGAAAAAAGTGTAAAATCCAGAAAGGCAGGACAGGCCATGGAGAACTGGGAGCCTTGTTATGCTGATGGGCGGGATGTAAATTGCCAACAACCACTCGGGAGAAGTGTATGGTGTTTCCTGAAACATCTAAAAAACAAAGCAACAGAACCTAGGGCACTTCCACTTATGGTCCTATAGCTTAGGAAAATTAAAATCAAAAAGACACAGCCACCCCAAAGTTTGGAACGGCTCTCTTTACAAGAACCTCGTTTACAGTACAAGTTCAACATTGCAGAAAGTGAAAAATGGATAAAGAAGTTGTGGTATTTACTTACAAAGCAATATAACTCAGCAATGAAATCTGTGTCATCAGGCCCTTAGCAGCACAATGAGTGGATTCAGGTATGATGATTCTAACTGAAATAAGTCACACAGAAAAAGAAACATCATAAGATATCAGTAATACACGGAATGTAAACTTGGCTACACAGGAACTGAATTACAGAACAGAACAGGGTCTCAAATTTAGAAAACCAACTTATGCTTGCTTAAGGGGAAAGGTGAGTTGGGGTGCTGCATAAAACCAGAGATTGAAATGAGCACAGATAAAGTTCCTTAGGCCAAATATGGAATAGACAAGAGCTACTCCTTGCTCAACGAAATGGACTCAACACCGCGTATTAAACGCGTAAGAATGTACCTGACTAGTAAGTATCGTAAAACCTATAGATTGCTATGTCTCCGAAAGAGAATCAAGCATGTGTACAGGGGCATAAACGCAGCAGTGATAGGATTGGAGAGGTTCGGTGAGCAAATGAAGACCCTTTGAAGTCATATTGCATGGTACCCATTACACGGGTCTTAACTCTCCAGGTTTAAGGTATTCTTCCTTCAGCTAAAACATGCATGTGGAACCCAAGTATGATCAACCATGTGAACGGGAGACGTGTTCAAATATGTCTCAGTTTTCCTCCCCTGGTACTCGGGTGCAACATTCCAGACGCTTTACTAACACTCTCCCCACTTGGAGAGTCAGTCCCTTTAACCTCCTGTTTGGCCCAGTTTGCAATTTCTGCGGAAGATGAACAGGAATAGCGAGAACCAATGAGAGACTAGCTGGAGGTGTCAAGACGGGCAAATTTAACTCTCATTTCCCACCAGGAAGAGGAAATAACCAAAGGCTCAGCGTGCCGTGCCGGAACCAGATTAGGGCCTGAAGCCATCCTGCGGTGTTGCGGCCAGGTCACAAGAAAGCGAGTTGTAGAAAGGAGCTCAGGGGCACTGTAATTCACAAACCTGCAGAGTTATAAATGACAGCTATCGTCCAAAAATAGACTGAAGTAAGGCTGCCAAGAGGACTTGAAAGCGGGGCAGAATTGCAGGAAACCGATTTCAGGAGGTAGACTGGAATTGCATTCAAAGCATAGGAAAAGAGGCAGAACGTCCACAATGATGCACTTGGCCAAAAAGGGCGTATGCATTTTTTCCTGAATATATTCAGGAAAAAACGCATACGCGCTTTTTGGCCAACCAAGCAAGCTTGCAAAGGAAATCTGCACTACAATGAAGTCTCACTTCCCCCCGGTCAAAAAGGCCATCTGAAAAAAGTGTAAAATCCAGAAAGGCAGGACAGGCCATGGAGAACTGGGAGCCTTGTTATGCTGATGGGCGGGATGTAAATTGCCAACAGACACTCCGGAGAAGTGTATGGTGTATCCTGAAACATCTAAAAAACAAAGCAACAGAGCCTAGGGCACTGCCACTTATGGTCCTATAGCTTAGGGAAATTAAAATCAAAAAGACACAGCCACCCCAAAGTTTGGGATGCCTCTGTTTACAAGAACCTCGTTTACAGTACAAGTTCAACATCGCAGAAAGTGAAAAATGGATAAAGAAGTTGTGGTATTTACTTACAAAGCAATATCACTCAGCAATGAAATCTGTGTCATCAGGCCCTTAGCAGCACAATGAGTGGATTCAGGTACGATGATTCTAACTGAAATAAGTCACACAGAAAAAGAAACATCATAAGATATCACTAATACACGGAATGTAAACTTGGCTACACAGGAACTGAATTCCAAAACAGAACAGTGTCTCAAATTCAGAAAACCAACTTATGCTTGCTTAAGGGGAAAGGTGAGTTGGGGTGCTGCATAAAACCAGAGATTGAAATGAGCACAGATAAAGTTCCTTAAGCCAAATATGGAATAGACAAGAGCTACTCCTTGCTCAACGAAATGGACTCAACACCCCATATTAAACGCCTAAGAATGTACCTGACTAGTAAGTATCTTAAAACCTATGGATTGCTATGTCTCCAAAAGAGAATCAAGCGTGTGTACAGGGGCATAAACGCAGCAGTGATAGGATTGGAGAGGTTCGGTGAGCAAATGAAGACCCTTTGAAGTCATATTGCATGGAACCCATTCCACGGGTTTCAACTACCCAGGTTTAAGGTTTTCTTCCTTCAGCTAAAACATGCATGTGGAACCTAGAGTATGATCAACCATGTGATCGGGAGACGTGTTCAAATATGTCTCAGTTTTCCTCCCCTGGTACTCGGGTGCAACATTCCAGACGCTTTACTAACACTCTCCCCACTTGGAGAGTCAGCGCCTTTAACCTCCTGTTTGGCCCAGTTTGCAATTTCTGCGGAAGATGAACAGGAATAGCGAGAACCAATGAGAGGCTAGCTGGAGGTGTCTGGACGGGCAAATTTAACTCTCATTTCCCACCAGGAAGAGGAGATAACCAAAGGCTCAGCGTGCCGTACCGGAACCAGATTAGGGCCTGAAGACATCCTGCGGTGTTGCGGCCAGGTCACAAGAAAGCGAGTTGAAGAAAGGAGCTCAGGGGCACTGTAATTCACAAACCTGCCGAGTTATAAATGACAGCTATCGTCCAAAAATATACTGAAGTAAGGCTGCCAAGAGGACTTGAAAGCGGGGCAGAATTGCAGGAAACCGATTTCAGGAGGTAGACTGGAATTGCATTGAAAGCATAGGAAAAGAGGCAGAACGTCCACAATGATGCACTTGGCCAAAAAGGGCATATGCGTTTTTTCTTGAATATATTCAGGAAAAAACGCATACGCCCTTTTTGGCCAACCAAGCAACCTTGCAAAGGAAATCTGCACTACAATGAAGTCTCACTTCCCCCTGGTCAAAAGGGCCATCTGAAAAAAGTGTAAAATCCAGAAAGGCAGGACAGGCCATGGAGAACTGGGAGCCTTGTTATGCTGATGGGCGGGATGTAAATTGCCAACAACCACTCGGGAGAAGTGTATGGTGTTTCCTGAAACATCTAAAAAACAAAGCAACAGAGCCTAGGGCACTGCCACTTATGGTCCTATAGCTTAGGGAAATTAAAATCAAAAAGACACAGCCACCCCAAAGTTTGGAACGGCTCTGTTTACAAGAACCTCGTTTACAGTACAAGTTCAACATCGCAGAAAGTGAAAAATGGATAAAGAAGTTGTGGTATTTACTTACAAAGCAATATCACTCAGCAATGAAATCTGTGTCATCAGGCCCTTAGCAGCACAATGAGTGGATTCAGGTATGATGATTCTAACTGAAGTAAGTCACACAGAAATAGAAACATCATAAGATATCAGTAATACACGGAATGTAAACTTGGCTACACAGGAACTGAATTACAGAACAGAACAGGGACTCAAATTTAGAAAACCAACTTATGCTTGCTTAAGGGTAAAGGTGAGTTGGGGTGCTGCATAAAACCAGAGATTGAAATGAGCACAGATAAAGTTCCTTAAGTCAAATATGGAATAGACAAGAGCTACTCCTTGCTCAACGAAATGGACTCAACACCGCATATTAAACGCCTAAGAATGTACCTGTCTAGTAAGTATCTTAAAACCTATGGATTGCTATGTCTCCGAAAGAGAATCAAGCATGTGTACAGGGGCATAAACGCAGCAGTGATAGGATTGGAGAGGTTCGGTGAGCAAATGAAGACCCTTTGAAGTCATATTGCATGGTACCCATTCCACGGGTTTCAACTACCCAGGTTTAAGGTATTCTTCCTTCAGCTAAAACATGCATGTGGAACCTAGAGTATGATCAACCATGTGATCGGGAGACGTGTTAAAATATGTCAGTTTTCGTACCCTGGTACTCGGTTGCAACATTCCAGACGCTTTACTAACACTCTCCCAACTTGGAGAGTCAGTCCCTTTAAACTCCTGTTTGGCCCAGTTTGCAATTTCTGCGGAAGATGAACAGGAATAGCAAGAACCAATGAGAGGCTAGCTGGAGGTGTCTGGACGGGCAAATTTAACTCTCATTTCCCACCAGGAAGAGGAAATAACCAAAGGCTCAGCGTGCCGTACCGGAACCAGATTAGGGCCTGAAGCCATCCTGCGGTGTTGCGGCCAGCTCAAAAGAAAGCGAGTTGAAGAAAGGAGCTCAGGGGCACTGTAATTCACAAACTTGCAGAGTTATAAATGACAGCTATCGTCCAAAAATAGACTGAAGTAAGGCTGCCAAGAGGACTTGAAAGCGGGGCAGAATTGCAGGAAACCGATTTCAGGAGGTAGACTGGAATTGCATTGAAAGCATAGGAAAAGAGGCAGAACGTCCACAATGATGCACTTGGCCAAAAAGGGCGTATGCGTTTTTTCCTGAATATATTCAGGAAAAAACGCATACGCCCTTTTTGGCCAACCAAGCAAGCTTGCAAAGGAAATCTGCACTACAATGAAGTCTCACTTCCCCCCGGTCAAAAGGGCCATCTGAAAAAAGTGTAAAATCCAGAAAGGCAGGACAGGCCATGGAGAACTGGGAGCCTTGTTATGCTGATCGGCGGGATGTAAATTGCCAACAGACACTCGGGAGAAGTGTATGGTGTTTCCTGAAACATCTAAAAAACAAAGCAACAGAGCCTAGGGCACTTCCACTTATGGTCCTATAGCTTAGGGAAATTAAAATCAAAAAGACACAGCCACCCCAAAGTTTGGGACGCCTCTGTTTACAAGAACCTCGTTTACAGTACAAGTTCAACATCGCAGAAAGTGAAAAATGGATAAAGAACTTGTGGTACTTACGTACAATGCAGTATCACTCAGCAATGAAATCAATGTCATCAGGCCTGTAGCAGCATAATGAGTGGATTCAGGTACGATGATTCTAACTGAAATAAGTCACACAGAAAAAGAAACATCATAAGATATCACTAATACACGGAATGTAAACTTGGCTACACAGGAACTGCATTCCAGAACAGAACAGGGTCTCAAATTTAGAAAACCAACTTATGCTTGCTTAAGGGGAAAGGTGAGTTGGGGTGCTGCATAAAACCAGAGATTGAAATGAGCACAGATAAAGTTCCTTAAGCCAAATATGGAATAGACAAGAGCTACTCCTTGCTCAACGAAATGGACTCAACACCCCATATTAAACGCCTAAGAATGTACCTGACTAGTAAGTATCTTAAAACCTATGGATTGCTATGTCTCCAAAAGAGAATCAAGCATGTGTACAGGGGCATAAACGCAGCAGTGATAGGATTGGAGAGGTTCGGTGAGCAAATGAAGACCCTTTGAAGTCATATTGCATGGTACCCATTACACGGGTCTCAACTCTCCAGGTTTAAGGTATTCTTCCTTCAGCTAAAACATTCATGTGGAACCCAAGTATGATCAACCATGTGATCGGGAGACGTGTTCAAATATGTCTCAGTTTTCCTCCCCTGGTACTCGGGTGCAACATTCCAGACGCTTTACTAACACTCTCCCCACTTGGAGAGTCAGCGCCTTTAACCTCCTGTTTGTCCCAGTTTGCAATTTCTGCGGAAGATGAACAGGAATAGCGAGAACCAATGAGAGGCTAGCTGGAGGTGTCTGGACGGGCAAATTTAACTCTCATTTCCCACCAGGAAGAGGAAATAACCAAAGGCTCAGCGTGCCGGGCCGGAACCAGATTAGGGCCTGAAGCCATCCTGCGGTGTTGCGGCCAGCTCAAAAGAAAGCGAGTTGAAGAAAGGAGCTCAGGGGCACTGTAATTCACAAACCTGCAGAGTTATAAATGACAGCTATCGTCCAAAAATACACTGAAGTAAGGCTGCCAAGAGGACTTCAAAGTGGGGCAGAATTGCAGGAAACCGATTTCAGGAGGTAGACTGGAATTGCATTGAAAGCATAGGAAAAGAGGCAGAACGTCCACAATGATGCACTTGGCCAAAAAGGGCGTATGCGTTTTTTCCTGAATATATTCAGGAAAAAACGCATACGCCCTTTTTGGCCAACCAAGCAAGCTTGCAAAGGAAATCTGCACTACAATGAAGTCTCACTTCCCCCCGGTCAAAAGGGCCATCTGAAAAAAGTGTAAAATCCAGAAAGGCAGGACAGGCCATGGAGAACTGGGAGCCTTGTTATGCTGATCGGCGGGATATAAATTGCCAACAGACACTCGGGAGAAGTGTATGGTGTTTCCTGAAACATCTAAAAAACAAAGCAACAGAGCCTAGGGCACTTCCACTTATGGTCCTATAGCTTAGGGAAATTAAAATCAAAAAGACACAGCCACCCCAAAGTTTGGGACGCCTCTGTTTACAAGAACCTCGTTTACAGTACAAGTTCAACATCGCAGAAAGTGAAAAATGGATAAAGAACTTGTGGTACTTACGTACAATGCAGTATCACTCAGCAATGAAATCAATGTCATCAGGCCTGTAGCAGCATAATGAGTGGATTCAGGTACGATGATTCTAACTGAAATAAGTCACACAGAAAAAGAAACATCATAAGATATCACTAATACACGGAATGTAAACTTGGCTACACAGGAACTGCATTCCAGAACAGAACAGGGTCTCAAATTTAGAAAACCAACTTATGCTTGCTTAAGGGGAAAGGTGAGTTGGGGTGCTGCATAAAACCAGAGATTGAAATGAGCACAGATAAAGTTCCTTAAGCCAAATATGGAATAGACAAGAGCTACTCCTTGCTCAACGAAATGGACTCAACACCCCATATTAAACGCCTAAGAATGTACCTGACTAGTAAGTATCTTAAAACCTATGGATTGCTATGTCTCCAAAAGAGAATCAAGCATGTGTACAGGGGCATAAACGCAGCAGTGATAGGATTGGAGAGGTTCGGTGAGCAAATGAAGACCCTTTGAAGTCATATTGCATGGTACCCATTACACGGGTCTCAACTCTCCAGGTTTAAGGTATTCTTCCTTCAGCTAAAACATTCATGTGGAACCCAAGTATGATCAACCATGTGATCGGGAGACGTGTTCAAATATGTCTCAGTTTTCCTCCCCTGGTACTCGGGTGCAACATTCCAGACGCTTTACTAACACTCTCCCCACTTGGAGAGTCAGCGCCTTTAACCTCCTGTTTGTCCCAGTTTGCAATTTCTGCGGAAGATGAACAGGAATAGCGAGAACCAATGTGAGGCTAGCTGGAGGTGTCTGGACGGGCAAATTTAACTCTCATTTCCCACCAGGAAGAGGAAATAACCAAAGGCTCAGCGTGCCGGGCCGGAACCAGATTAGGGCCTGAAGCCATCCTGCGGTGTTGCGGCCAGCTCAAAAGAAAGCGAGTTGAAGAAAGGAGCTCAGGGGCACTGTAATTCACAAACCTGCAGAGTTATAAATGACAGCTATCGTCCAAAAATACACTGAAGTAAGGCTGCCAAGAGGACTTCAAAGTGGGGCAGAATTGCAGGAAACCGATTTCAGGAGGTAGACTGGAATTGCATTGAAAGCATAGGAAAAGAGGCAGAACGTCCACAATGATGCACTTGGCCAAAAAGGGCGTATGCGTTTTTTCCTGAATATATTCAGGAAAAAACGCATACGCCCTTTTTGGCCAACCAAGCAAGCTTGCAAAGGAAATGTGCACTACAATGAAGTCTCACTTCCCCCCGGTCAAAAGGGCCATCTGAAAAAAGTGTAAAATCCAGAAAGGCAGGACAGGCCATGGAGAACTGGGAGCCTTGTTATGCTGATGGGCGGGATGTAAATTGCCAACAACCACTCAGGAGAAGTGTATGGTGTTTCCTGAAACATCTAAAAAACAAAGCAACAGAACCTAGGGCACTTCCACTTATGGTCCTATAGCTTAGGGAAATTAAAATCAAAAAGACACAGCCACGCCAAAGTTTGGAACGGCTCTGTTTACAAGAACCTCGTTTACAGTACAAGTTCAACATCGCAGAAAGTGAAAAATGGATAAAGAAGTTGTGGTATTTACTTACAAAGCAATATCACTCAGCAATGAAATCTGTGTCATCAGGCCCTTAGCAGCACAATGAGTGGATTCAGGTATGATGATTCTAACTGAAGTAAGTCACACAGAAATAGAAACATCATAAGATATCAGTAATACACGGAATGTAAACTTGGCTACACAGGAACTGAATTACAGAACAGAACAGGGACTCAAATTTAGAAAACCAACTTATGCTTGCTTAAGGGTAAAGGTGAGTTGGGGTGCTGCATAAAACCAGAGATTGAAATGAGCACAGATAAAGTTCCTTAAGTCAAATATGGAATAGACAAGAGCTACTCCTTGCTCAACGAAATGGACTCAACACCGCATATTAAACGCTTAAGAATGTACCTGTCTAGTAAGTATCTTAAAACCTATGGATTGCTATGTCTCCGAAAGAGAATCAAGCATGTGTACAGGGGCATAAATGCAGCAGTGATAGGATTGGAGAGGTTCGGTGAGCAAATGAAGACCCTTTGAAGTCATATTGCATGGTACCCATTCCACGGGTTTCAACTACCCAGGTTTAAGGTATTCTTCCTTCAGCTAAAACATGCATGTGGAACCTAGAGTATGATCAACCATGTGATCGGGAGACGTGTTAAAATATGTCAGTTTTCGTACCCTGGTACTCGGGTGCAACATTCCAGACGCTTTACTAACACTCTCCCAACTTGGAGAGTCAGTCCCTTTAAACTCCTCTTTGGCCCAGTTTGCAATTTCTGCGGAAGATGAACAGGAATAGCAAGAACCAATGAGAGGCTAGCTGGAGGTGTCTGGACGGGCAAATTTAACTCTCATTTCCCACCAGGAAGAGGAAATAACCAAAGGCTCAGCGTGCCGTACCGGAACCAGATTAGGGCCTGAAGCCATCCTGCGGTGTTGCGGCCAGCTCAAAAGAAAGCGAGTTGAAGAAAGGAGCTCAGGGGCACTGTAATTCACAAACCTGCAGAGTTATAAATGACAGCTATCGTCCAAAAATAGACTGAAGTAAGGCTGCCAAGAGGACTTGAAAGCGGGGCAGAATTGCAGGAAACCGATTTCAGGAGGTAGACTGGAATTGCATTGAAAGCATAGGAAAAGAGGCAGAACGTCCACAATGATGCACTTGGCCAAAAAGGGCGTATGCGTTTTTTCCTGAATATATTCAGGAAAAAACGCATACGCCCTTTTTGGCCAACCAAGCAAGCTTGCAAAGGAAATCTGCACTACAATGAAGTCTCACTTCCCCCCGGTCAAAAGGGCCATCTGAAAAAAGTGTAAAATCCAGAAAGGCAGGACAGGCCATGGAGAACTGGGAGCCTTGTTATGCTGATCGGCGGGATGTAAATTGCCAACAGACACTCGGGAGAAGTGTATGGTGTTTCCTGAAACATCTAAAAAACAAAGCAACAGAGCCTAGGGCACTGCCACTTATGGTCCTATAGCTTAGGGAAATTAAAATCAAAAAGACACAGCCACCCCAAAGTTTGGGACGCCTCTGTTTACAAGAACCTCGTTTACAGTACAAGTTCAACATCGCAGAAAGTGAAAAATGGATAAAGAACTTGTGGTACTTACGTACAATGTAGTATCACTCAGCAATGAAATCTGTGTCATCAGGCCTGTAGCAGCATAATGAGTGGATTCAGGTACGATGATTCTAACTGAAATAAGTCACACAGAAAAAGAAACATCATAAGATATCAGTAATACACGGAATGTAAACTTGGCTACACAGGAACTGCATTCCAGAACAGAACAGGGTCTCAAATTTAGAAAACCAACTTATGCTTGCTTAAGGGGAAAGGTGAGTTGGGGTGCTGCATAAAACCAGAGATTGAAATGAACACAGATAAAGTTCCTTAAGCCAAATATGGAATAGACAAGAGCTACTCCTTGCTCAACGAAATGGACTCAACACCCCATATTAAACGCCTAAGAATGTACCTGACTAGTAAGTATCTTAAAACCTATGGATTGCTATGTCTCCAAAAGAGAATCAAGCGTGTGTACAGGGGCATAAACGCAGCAGTGATAGGATTGGAGAGGTTCGGTGAGCAAATGAAGACCCTTTGAAGTCATATTGCATGGTACCCATTACACGGGTCTCAACTCTCCAGGTTTAAGGTATTCTTCCTTCAGCTAAAACATGCATGTGGAACCCAAGTATGATCAACCATGTGAACGGGAGACGTGTTCAAATATGTCTCAGTTTTCGTACCCTGGTACTCGGGTGCAACATTCCAGACGCTTTACTAACACTCTCCCGACTTGGAGAGTCAGTCCCTTTAACCTCCTGTTTGGCCCAGTTTGCAATTTCTGCGGAAGATGAACAGGAATAGCGAGAACCAATGAGAGACTAGCTGGAGGTGTCTGGACGGGCAAGTTTAACTCTCATTTCCCACCAGGAAGAGGAAATAACCAAAGGCTCAGCGTGCCGTGCCGGAACCAGATTAGGGCCTGAAGCCATCCTGCGGTGTTGCGGCCAGGTCACAAGAAAGCGAGTTGAAGAAAGGAGCTCAGGGGCACTGTAATTCACAAACCTGCAGAGTTATAAATGACAGCTATCGTCCAAAAATAGACTGAAGTAAGGCTGCCAAGAGGACTTGAAAGCGGGGCAGAATTGCAGGAAACCGATTTCAGGAGGTAGACTGGAATTGCATTGAAAGCATAGGAAAAGAGGCAGAACGTCCACAATGATGCACTTGGCCAAAAAGGGCGTATGCGTTTTTTCCTGAATATATTCAGGAAAAAACGCATACGCCCTTTTTGGCCAACCAAGCAAGCTTGCAAAGGAAATCTGCACTACAATGAAGTCTCACTTCCCCCCGGTCAAAAGGGCCATCTGAAAAAAGTGTAAAATCCAGAAAGGCAGGACAGGCCATGGAGAACTGGGAGCCTTGTTATGCTGATGGGCGGGATGTAAATTGCCAACAGACACTCGGGAGAAGTGTATGGTGTTTCCTGAAACATCTAAAAAACAAAGCAACAGAGCCTAGGGCACTGCCACTTATGGTCCTATAGCTTAGGGAAATTAAAATCAAAAAGACACAGCCACCCCAAAGTTTGGGACGCCTCTGTTTACAAGAACCTCGTTTACCGTACAAGTTCAACATCGCAGAAAGTGAAAAATGGATAAAGAAGTTGTGGTATTTACTTACAAAGCAATATCACTCAGCAATGAATTCTATGTCATCAGGCCCTTAGCATCACAATGAGTGGATTCAGGTATGATGATTCTAACTGAAATAAGTCACACAGAAAAAGAAACATCATAAGATATCACTAATACACGGAATGTAAACTTGGCTACACAGGAACTGAATTACAGAACAGAACAGGGTCTCAAATTTAGAAAACCAACTTATGCTTGCTTAAGGGGAAAGGTGAGATGGGGTGCTGCATAAAACCAGAGATTGAAATGAGCACAGATAAAGTTCCTTAAGCCAAATATGGAATAGACAAGAGCTACTCCTTGCTCAACGAAATGGACTCAACACCGCATATTAAACGCCTAAGAATGTACCTGACTTGTAAGTATCTTAAAACCTATGGATTGCTATGTCTCCGAAAGAGAATCAAGCATGTGTACAGGGGCATAAACGCAGCAGTGATAGGATTGGAGAGGTTCGGTGAGCAAATGAAGACCCTTTGAAGTCATATTGCATGGTACCCATTCCACGGGTTTCAACTACCCAGGTTTTAGGTATTCTTCCTTCAGCTAAAACATGCATGTGGAACCCAAGTATGATCAACCATGTGAACGGGAGACGTGTTCAAATATGTCTCAGTTTTCCTCCCCTGGTACTCGGGTGCAACATTCCAGACGCTTTACTAACACTCTCCCCACTTGGAGAGTCAGTCCCTTTAACCTCCTGTTTGGCCCAGTTTGCAATTTCTGCGGAAGATGAACAGGAATAGCGAGAACCAATGAGAGACTAGCTGGAGGTGTCTGGACGGGCAAATTTAACTCTCATTTCCCACCAGGAAGAGGAATTAACCAAAGGCTCAGCGTGCCGTGCCAGAACCAGATTAGGGCCTGAAGCCATCCTGCGGTGTTGCGGCCAGGTCACAAGAAAGCGAGTTGAAGAAAGGAGCTCAGGGACACTGTAATTCACAAACCTGCAGACTTATAAATGACAGCTATCGTCCAAAAATAGACTGAAGTAAGGCTGCCAAGAGGACTTGAAAGCGGGGCAGAATTGCAGGAAACCGATTTCAGGAGGTAGACTGGAATTGCATTGAAAGCATAGGAAAAGAGGCAGAACGTCCACAATGATGCACTTGGCCAAAAAGGGCGTATGCGTTTTTTCCTGAATATATTCAGGAAAAAACGCATACGCCCTTTTTGGCCAACCAAGCAAGCTTGCAAAGGAAATCTGCACTACAATGAAGTCTCACTTCCCCCCGGTCAAAAGGGCCATCTGAAAAAAGTGTAAAATCCAGAAAGGCAGGACAGGCCATGGAGAACTGGGAGCCTTGTTATGCTGATGGGCGGGATGTAAATTGCCAACAACCACTCGGGAGAAGTGTATGGTGTTTCCTGAAACATCTAAAAAACAAAGCAACAGAACCTAGGGCACTTCCACTTATGGTCCTATAGCTTAGGGAAATTAAAATCAAAAAGACACAGCCACCCCAAAGTTTGGAACGGCTCTGTTTACAAGAACCTCGTTTACAGTACAAGTTCAACATCGCAGAAAGTGAAAAATGGATACAGAAGTTGTGGTATTTAATTACAAAGCAATATCACTCAGCAATGAAATCTGTGTCATCAGGCCCTTAGCATCACAATGAGTGGATTCAGGTATGATGATTCTAACTGAAATAAGTCACACAGAAAAAGAAACATCATAAGATATCAGTAATACACGGCATGGAAACTTGGCTACACAGGAACTGAATTACAGAACAGAACAGGGTCTCAAATTTAGAAAACCAACTTATGCTTGCTTAAGGGTAAAGGTGAGTTGGGGTGCTGCATAAAACCAGAGATTGAAATGAGCACAAATCAAGTTCCTTAAGCCAAATATGGAATAGACAAGAGCTACTCCTTGCTCAACGAAATGGACTCAACATCCCATATTAAACGCCTAAGAATGTACCTGACTAGTAAGTATCTTAAAACCTATGGATTGCTATGTCTCCGAAAGAGAATCAAGCATGTGTACAGGGGCATAAACGCAGCAGTGATAGGATTGGAGAGGTTCGGTGAGCAAATGAAGACCCTTTGAAGTCATATTGCATGGTACCCATTCCACGGGTTTCAACTACCCAGGTTTAAGGTATTCTTCCTTCAGCTAAAACATGCATGTGGAACCTAGAGTATGATCAACCATGTGATCGGGAGACGTGTTCAAATATGTCTCAGTTTTCCTACCCTGGTACTCGGGTGCAACATTCCAAAAGCTTTACTAACACTCTCCCCACTTGGAGAGTCAGTCCCTTTAACCTCCTGTTTGGCCCAGTTTGCAATTTCTGCGGAAGATGAACAGGAATAGCGAGAACCAATGAGAGGCTAGCTGGAGGTGTCTGGACGGGCAAATTTAACTCTCATTTCCCACCAGGAAGAGGAATTAACCAAAGGCTCAGCGTGCCGGGCCGGAACCAGATTAGGGCCTGAAGCCATCCTGCGGTGTTGCGGCCAGGTCACAAGAAATCGAGTTGAAGAAAGGAGCTCAGGGGCACTGTAATTCACAAACCTGCAGAGTTATAAATGACAGCTATCGTCCAAAAATAGACTGAAGTAAGGCTGCCAAGAGGACTTGAAAGCGGGGCAGAATTGCAGGAAACCAATTTCAGAAGGTAGACTGGAATTGCATTGAAAGCATAGGAAAAGAGGCAGAACGTCCACAATGATGCACTTGGCCAAAAAGGGCGTATGCGTTTTTTCCTGAATATATTCAGGAAAAAACGCATACGCCCTTTTTGGCCAACCAAGCAAGCTTGCAAAGGAAATCTGCACTACAATGAAGTCTCACTTCCCCCCGGTCAAAAGGGCCATCTGAAAAAAGTGTAAAATCCAGAAAGGCAACAGGCCATTGAGAACTGGGAGCCTTGTTATGCTGATGGGCGGGATGTTAATTGACAACAGACACTTGGGAGAAGTGTATGGTGTTTCCTGAAACATCTAAAAAACAAAGCAACAGAGCCTAGGGCACTTCCACTTATGGTCCTATAGCTTAGGGAAATTAAAATCAAAAAGACACAGCTACCCCAAAGTTTGGAACGGCTCTGTTTACAAGAACCTCGTTTACAGTACAAGATCAACATCGCAGAAAGTGAAAAATGGATAAAGAAGTTGTGGTATTCACTTACAAAGCAATATCACTCAGCAATGAAATCTATGTCATCAGGCCCTTAGCAGCACAATGAGTGGATTCAGGTATGATGATTGTAACTGAAATAAGTCACACAGAAAAAGAAACATCATAAGATATCAGTAATACACGGAATGGAAACTTGGCTACACAGGAACTGAATTACAGAACAGAACAGGGTCTCAAATTTAGAAAACCAACTTATGCTTGCTTAAGGGTAAAGGTGAGTTGGGGTGCTGCATAAAACCAGAGATTGAAATGAGCACAGATAAAGTTCCTTAAGCCAAATATGGAATAGACAAGAGCTACTCCTTGCTCAACGAAATGGACTCAACACCGCATATTAAGCGCCTAAAATGTACCTGACTAGTAAGTATCGTAAAACCTATGGATTGCTATGTCTCCGAAAGAGAATCAAGCATGTGTACAGGGGCATAAACGCAGCAGTGATAGGATTGGAGAGGTTCGGTGAGCAAATGAAGACCCTTTGAACTCATATTGCATGGTACCCATTACACGGGTCTCAACTCTCCAGGTTTAAGGTATTCTTCCTTCAGCTAAAACATGCATGTGGAACCCAAGTATGATCAACCATGTGAACGGGAGACGTGTTCAAATATGTCTCAGTTTTCCCCCCCTGGTACTCGGGTGCAACATTCCAGACGCTTTACTAACACTCTCCCCACTTGGAGAGTCAGCGCCTTTAACCTCCTGTTTGGCCCAGTTTGCAATTTCTGTGCAAGATGAACAGGAATAGCGAGAACCAATGAGAGACTAGCTGGAGGTGTCTGGACGGGCAAATTTAACTCTCATTTCCCACCAGGAAGAGGAAATAACCAAAGGCTCAGCGTGCCATGCCGGAACCAGATTAGGGCCTGAAGCCATCCTGCGGTGTTGCGGCCAGGTCACAAGAAAGCAAGTTGAAGAAAGGAGCTCAGGGGCACTGTAATTCACAAACCTGCAGAGTTATAAATGACAGCTATCGTCCAAAAATAGACTGAAGTAAGGCTGCCAAGAGGACTTGAAAGCGGGGCAGAATTGCAGGAAACCGATTTCAGGAGGGAGACTGGAATTGCATTGAAAGCATAGGAAAAGAGGCAGAACGTCCACAATGATGCACTTGGCCAAAAAGGGCGTATGCGTTTTTTCCTGAATATATTCAGGAAAAAACGCATACGCCCTTTTTGGCCAACCAAGCAAGCTTGCAAAGGAAATCTGCACTACAATGAAGTCTCACTTCCCCCCGGTCAAAAGGGCCATCTGAAAAAAGTGTAAAATCCAGAAAGGCAGGACAGGCCATGGAGAACTGGGAGCCTTGTTATGCTGATGGGCGGGATGTAAATTGCCAACAACCACTCGGGAGAAGTGTATGGTGTTTCCTGAATCATCTAAAAAACAAAGCAACAGAACCTAGGGCACTTCCACTTATGGTCCTATAGCTTAGGGAAATTAAAATCAAAAAGACACAGCCACCCCAAAGTTTGGAACGGCTCTGTTTACAAGAACCTCGTTTACAGTACAAGTTCAACATCGCAGAAAGTGAAAAATGGATACAGAAGTTGTGGTATTTACTTACAAAGCAATATCACTCAGCAATGAAATCTGTGTCATCAGGCCCTTAGCAGCACAATGAGTGGATTCAGGTATGATGATTCTAACTGAAATAAGTCACACAGAAAAAGAAACATCATAAGATATCAGTAATACACGGAATGGAAACTTGGCTACACAGGAACTGAATTACAGAACAGAACAGGGTCTCAAATTTAGAAAACCAACTTATGCTTGCTTAAGGGTAAAGGTGAGTTGGGGTGCTGCATAAAACCAGAGATTGAAATGAGCACAGATAAAGTTCCTTAAGTCAAATATGGAATAGACAAGAGCTACTCCTTGCTCAATGAAATGGACTCAACACCGCATATTAAACGCCTAAGAATGTACCTGACTAGTAATTATCGTAAAACCTATGGATTGCTATGTCTCCGAAAGAGAATCAAGCATGTGTACAGGGGCATAAACCCAGCAGTGATAGGATTGGAGAGGTTCGGTGAGCAAATGAAGACCCTTTGAAGTCATATTGCATGGTACCCATTACACGGGTCTCAACTCTCCAGGTTTAAGGTATTCTTCCTTCAGCTAAAACATGCATGTGGAACCCAAGTATGATCAACCATGTGAACGGGAGACGTGTTCAAATATGTCTCAGTTTTCCTCCCCTGGTACTCGGGTGCAACATTCCAGACGCTTTACTAACACTCTCCCCACTTGGAGAGTCAGTCCCTTTAACCTCCTGTTTGGCCCAGTTTGCAATTTCTGCGGAAGATGAACAGGAATAGCGAGAACCAATGAGAGACTAGCTGGAGGTGTCTGGACGGGCAAATTTAACTCTCATTTCCCACCAGGAAGAGGAATTAACCAAAGGCTCAGCGTGCCGGGCCAGAACCAGATTAGGGCCTGAAGCCATCCTGCGGTGTTGCGGCCAGGTCACAAGAAAGCGAGTTGAAGAAAGGAGCTCAGGGGCACTGTAATTCACAAACCTGCAGACTTATAAATGACAGCTATCGTCCAAAAATAGACTGAAGTAAGGCTGCCAAGAGGACTTGAAAGCGGGGCAGAATTGCAGGAAACCGATTTCAGGAGGTAGACTGGAATTGCATTGAAAGCATAGGAAAAGAGGCAGAACGTCCACAATGATGCACTTGGCCAAAAAGGGCGTATGCGTTTTTTCCTGAATATATTCAGGAAAAAACGCATACGCCCTTTTTGGCCAACCAAGCAAGCTTGCAAAGGAAATCTGCACTACAATGAAGTCTCACTTCCCCCCGGTCAAAAGGGCCATCTGAAAAAAGTGTAAAATCCAGAAAGGCAGGACAGGCCATGGAGAACTGGGAGCCTTGTTATGCTGATGGGCGGGATGTAAATTGCCAACAACCACTCGGGAGAAGTGTATGGTGTTTCCTGAAACATCTAAAAAACAAAGCAACAGAACCTAGGGCACTTCCACTTATGGTCCTATAGCTTAGGGAAATTAAAATCAAAAAGACACAGCCACCCCAAAGTTTGGAACGGCTCTGTTTACAAGAACCTCGTTTACAGTACAAGTTCAACATCGCAGAAAGTGAAAAATGGATACAGAAGTTGTGGTATTTAATTACAAAGCAATATCACTCAGCAATGAAATCTGTGTCATCAGGCCCTTAGCAGCATAATGAGTGGATTCAGGTATGATGATTCTAACTGAAATAAGTCACACAGAAAAAGAAACATCATAAGATATCAGTAATACACGGCATGGAAACTTGGCTACACAGGAACTGAATTACAGAACAGAACAGGGTCTCAAATTTAGAAAACCAACTTATTCTTGCTTAAGGGTAAAGGTGAGTTGGGGTGCTGCATAAAACCAGAGATTGAAATGAGCACAAATAAAGTTCCTTAAGCCAAATATGGAATAGACAAGAGCTACTCCTTGCTCAACGAAATGGACTCAACACCCCATATTAAACGCCTAAGAATGTACCTGACAAGTAAGTATCTTAAAACCTATGGATTGCTATGTCTCCGAAAGAGAATCAAGCATGTGTACAGGGGCATAAACGCAGCAGTGATAGGATTGGAGAGGTTCGGTGAGCAAATGAAGACCCTTTGAAGTCATATTGCATGGTACCCATTCCACGGGTTTCAACTACCCAGGTTTAAGGTATTCTTCCTTCAGCTAAAACATGCATGTGGAACCTAGAGTATGATCAACCATGTGATCGGGAGACGTGTTCAAATATGTCTCAGTTTTCCTACCCTGGTACTCGGGTGCAACATTCCAAACGCTTTACTAACACTCTCCCGACTTGGAGAGTCAGTCCCTTTAACCTCCTGTTTGGCCCAGTTTGCAATTTCTGCGGAAGATGAACAGGAATAGCGAGAACCAATGAGAGGCTAGCTGAAGGTGTCTGGACGGGCAAATTTAACTCTCATTTCCCACCAGGAAGAGGAAATAACCAAAGGCTCAGCGTGCCGTGCCAGAACCAGATTAGGGCCTGAAGCCATCCTGCGGTGTTGCGGCCAGCTCACAAGAAAGCAAGTTGAAGAAAGGAGCTCAGGGACACTGTAATTCACAAACCTGCAGAGTTATAAATGACAGCTATCGTCCAAAAATAGACTGAAGTAAGGCTGCCAAGAGGACTTGAAAGCGGGGCAGAATTGCAGGAAACCGATTTCAGGAGGTAGACTGGAATTGCATTGAAAGCATAGGAAAAGAGGCAGAACGTCCACAATGATGCACTTGGCCAAAAAGGGCGTATGCGTTTTTTCCTGAATATATTCAGGAAAAAACGCATACGCCCTTTTTGGCCAACCAAGCAAGCTTGCAAAGGAAATCTGCACTACAATGAAGTCTCACTTCCCCCCGGTCAAAAGGGCCATCTGAAAAAAGTGTAAAATCCAGAAAGGCAACAGGCCATTGAGAAATGGGAGCCTTGTTATGCTGATGGGCGGGATGTAAATTGCCAACAGACACTTGGGAGAAGTGTATGGTGTTTCCTGAAACATCTAAAAAACAAAGCAACAGAGCCTAGGGCACTTGCACTTATGGTCCTATAGCTTAGGGAAATTAAAATCAAAAAGACACAGCCACCCCAAAGTTTGGAACGGCTCTGTTTACAAGAACCTCGTTTACAGTACAAGTTCAACATCGCAGAAAGTGAAAAATGGATAAAGAAGTTGTGGTATTCACTTACAAAGCAATATCACTCAGCAATGAAATCTATGTCATCAGGCCCTTAGCAGCACAATGAGTGGATTCAGGTATGATGATTCTAACTGAAATAAGTCACACAGAAAAAGAAACATCATAAGATATCAGTAATACACGGAATGGAAACTTGGCTACACAGGAACTGAATTACAGAACAGAACAGGGTCTCAAATTTAGAAAAACAACTTATGCTTGCTTAAGGGTAAAGGTGAGTTGGGGTGCTGCATAAAACCAGAGATTGAAATGAGCACAGATAAAGTTCCTTAAGTCAAATATGGAATAGACAAGAGCTACTCCTTGCTCAATGAAATGGACTCAACACCGCATATTAAACGCCTAAGAATGTACCTGACTAGTAAGTATCTTAAAACCTATGGATTGCTATGTCTCCGAAAGAGAATCAAGCATGTGTACAGGGGCATAAACGCAGCAGTGATAGGATTGGAGAGGTTCGGTGAGCAAATGAAGACCCTTTGAAGTCATATTGCATGGTACCCATTCCACGGGTTTCAACTACCCAGGTTTAAGGTATTCTTCCTTCAGCTAAAACATGCATGTGGAACCTAGAGTATGATCAACCATGTGATCGGGAGACGTGTTCAAATATGTCTCAGTTTTCCTCCCCTGGTACTCGGGTGCAACATTCCAGACGCTTTACTAACACTCTCCCCACTTGGAGAGTCAGTCCCTTTAACCTCCTGTTTGGCCCAGTTTGCAATTTCTGCGGAAGATGAACAGGAATAGCGAGAACCAATGAGAGGCTAGCTGGAGGTGTCTGGACGGGCAAATTTAACTCTCATTTCCCACCAGGAAGAGGAATTAACCAAAGGCTCAGCGTGCCGGGCCGGAACCAGATTAGGGCCTGAAGCCATCCTGCGGTGTTGCGGCCAGGTCACAAGAAAGCGAGTTGAAGAAAGGAGCTCAGGGGCACTGTAATTCACAAACCTGCAGAGTTATAAATGACAGCTATCGTCCAAAAATAGACTGAAGTAAGGCTGCCAAGAGGACTTGAAAGCGGGGCAGAATTGCAGGAAACCGATTTCAGGAGGTAGACTGGAATTGCATTGAAAGCATAGGAAAAGAGGCAGAACGTCCACAATGATGCACTTGGCCAAAAAGGGCGTATGCGTTTTTTCCTGAATATATTCAGGAAAAAACGCATACGCCCTTTTTGGCCAACCAAGCAAGCTTGCAAAGGAAATCTGCACTACAATGAAGTCTCACTTCCCCCCGGTCAAAAGGGCCATCTGAAAAAAGTGTAAAATCCAGAAAGGCAGGACAGGCCATGGAGAACTGGGAGCCTTGTTATGCTGATGGGCGGGATGTAAATTGCCAACAGACACTTGGGAGAAGTGTATGGTGTTTCCTGAAACATCTAAAAAACAAAGCAGACGAGCCTAGGGCACTGCCACTTATGGTCCTATAGCTTAGGGAAATTAAAATCAAAAAGACACAGCCACCCCAAAGTTTGGGACGCCTCTGTTTACAAGAACCTCGTTTACAGTACAAGTTCAACATCGCAGAAAGTGAAAAATGGATAAAGAAGTTGTGGTATTTACTTACAAAGCAATATCACTCAGCAATGAAATCTATGTCATCAGGCCCTTAGCATCACAATGAGTGGATTCAGGTATGATGATTCTAACTGCAATAAGTCACACAGAAAAAGAAACATCATAAGATATCAGTAATACACGGAATGGAAACTTGGCTACACAGGAACTGAATTACAGAACAGAACAGGGTCTCAAATTTAGAAAACCAACTTATGCTTGCTTAAGGGTAAAGGTGAGTTGGGGTGCTGCATAAAACCAGAGATTGAAATGAGCACAGATAAAGTTCCTTAAGCCAAATATGGAATAGACAAGAGCTACTCCTTGCTCAACGAAATGGACTCAACACCCCATATTAAACGCCTAAGAATGTACCTGACTAGTAAGTATCGTAAAACCTATGGACTGCTATGTCTCCGAAAGAGAATCAAGCATGTGTACAGGGGCATAAACGCAGCAGTGATAGGATTGGAGAGGTTCGGTGAGCAAATGAAGACCCTTTGAAGTCATATTGCATGGTACCCATTACACGGGTCTCAACTCTCCAGGTTTAAGGTATTCTTCCTTCAGCTAAAACATGCATGTGGAACCCAAGTATGATCAACCATGTGAACGGGAGACGTGTTCAAATATGTCTCAGTTTTCCTCCCCTGGTACTCGGGTGCAACATTCCAGACGCTTTACTAACACTCTCCCCACTTGGAGAGTCAGCGCCTTTAACCTCCTGTTTGGCCCAGTTTGCAATTTCTGCGGAAGATGAACAGGAATAGCGAGAACCAATGAGAGGCTAGCTGAAGGTGTCTGGACGGGCAAATTTAACTCTCATTTCCCACCAGGAAGAGGAAATAACCAAAGGCTCAGCGTGCCGTGCCGGAACCAGATTAGGGCCTGAAGCCATCCTGCGGTGTTGCGGCCAGCTCACAAGAAAGCAAGTTGAAGAAAGGAGCTCAGGGGCACTGTAATTCACAAACCTGCAGAGTTATAAATGACAGCTATCGTCCAAAAATAGACTGAAGTAAGGCTGCCAAGAGGACTTGAAAGCGGGGCAGAATTGCAGGAAACCGATTTCAGAAGGTAGACTGGAATTGCATTGAAAGCATAGGAAAAGAGGCAGAACGTCCACAATGATGCACTTGGCCAAAAAGGGCGTATGCGTTTTTTCCTGAATATATTCAGGAAAAAACGCATACGCCCTTTTTGGCCAACCAAGCAAGTTTGCAAAGGAAATCTGCACTACAATGAAGTCTCACTTCCCCCCGGTCAAAAGGGCCATCTGAAAAAAGTGTAAAATCCAGAAAGGCAACAGGCCATGGAGAACTGGGAGCCTTGTTATGCTGATGGGCGGGATGTAAATTGCCAACAGACACTTGGGAGAAGTGTATGGTGTTTCCTGAAACATCTAAAAAACAAAGCAACAGAGCCTAGGGCACTTGCACTTATGGTCCTATAGCTTAGGGAAATTAAAATCAAAAAGACACAGCCACCCCAAAGTTTGGAACGGCTCTGTTTACAAGAACCTCGTTTACAGTACAAGTTCAACATCGCAGAAAGTGAAAAATGGATAAAGAAGTTGTGGTATTCACTTACAAAGCAATATCACTCAGCAATGAAATCTATGTCATCAGGCCCTTAGCAGCACAATGAGTGGATTCAGGTATGATGATTCTAACTGAAATAAGTCACACAGAAAAAGAAACATCATAAGATATCAGTAATACACGGAATGGAAACTTGGCTACACAGGAACTGAATTACAGAACAGAACAGGGTCTCAAATTTAGAAAAACAACTTATGCTTGCTTAAGGGTAAAGGTGAGTTGGGGTGCTGCATAAAACCAGAGATTGAAATGAGCACAGATAAAGTTCCTTAAGTCAAATATGGAATAGACAAGAGCTACTCCTTGCTCAATGAAATGGACTCAACACCGCATATTAAACGCCTAAGAATGTACCTGACTAGTAAGTATCTTAAAACCTATGGATTGCTATGTCTCCGAAAGAGAATCAAGCATGTGTACAGGGGCATAAACGCAGCAGTGATAGGATTGGAGAGGTTCGGTGAGCAAATGAAGACCCTTTGAAGTCATATTGCATGGTACCCATTCCACGGGTTTCAACTACCCAGGTTTAAGGTATTCTTCCTTCAGCTAAAACATGCATGTGGAACCTAGAGTATGATCAACCATGTGATCGGGAGACGTGTTCAAATATGTCTCAGTTTTCGTACCCTGGTACTCGGGTGCAACATTCCAGACGCTTTACTAACACTCTCCCCACTTGGAGAGTCAGTCCCTTTAACCTCCTGTTTGGCCCAGTTTGCAATTTCTGCGGAAGATGAACAGGAATAGCGAGAACCAATGAGAGGCTAGCTGGAGGTGTCTGGACGGGCAAATTTAACTCTCATTTCCCACCAGGAAGAGGAATTAACCAAAGGCTCAGCGTGCCGGGCCGGAACCAGATTAGGGCCTGAAGCCATCCTGCGGTGTTGCGGCCAGGTCACAAGAAAGCGAGTTGAAGAAAGGAGCTCAGGGGCACTGTAATTCACAAACCTGCAGAGTTATAAATGACAGCTATCGTCCAAAAATAGACTGAAGTAAGGCTGCCAAGAGGACTTGAAAGCGGGGCAGAATTGCAGGAAACCGATTTCAGGAGGTAGACTGGAATTGCATTGAAAGCATAGGAAAAGAGGCAGAACGTCCACAATGATGCACTTGGCCAAAAAGGGCGTATGCGTTTTTTCCTGAATATATTCAGGAAAAAACGCATACGCCCTTTTTGGCCAACCAAGCAAGCTTGCAAAGGAAATCTGCACTACAATGAAGTCTCACTTCCCCCCGGTCAAAAGGGCCATCTGAAAAAAGTGTAAAATCCAGAAAGGCAGGACAGGCCATGGAGAACTGGGAGCCTTGTTATGCTGATGGGCGGGATGTAAATTGCCAACAGACACTCGGGAGAAGTGTATGGTGTTTCCTGAAACATCTAAAAAACAAAGCAACAGAGTCTAGGGCACTGCCACTTATGGTCCTATAGCTTAGGGAAATTAAAATCAAAAAGACACAGCCACCCCAAAGTTTGGGACGCCTCTGTTTACAAGAACCTCGTTTACAGTACAAGTTCAACATCGCAGAAAGTGAAAAATGGATAAAGAAGTTGTGGTATTTACTTACAAAGCAATATCACTCAGCAATGAAATCTATGTCATCAGGCCCTTAGGATCACAATGAGTGGATTCAGGTATGATGATTCTAACTGAAATAAGTCACACAGAAAAAGAAACATCATAAGATATCAGTAATACACGGAATGGAAACTTGGCTACACAGGAACTGAATTACAGAACAGAACAGGGTCTCAAATTTAGAAAACCAACTTATGCTTGCTTAAGGGTAAAGGTGAGTTGGGGTGCTGCATAAAACCAGAGATTGAAATGAGCACAGATAAAGTTCCTTAAGTCAAATATGGAATAGACAAGAGCTACTCCTTGCTCAACGAAATGGACTCAACACCGCATATTAAACGCCTAAGAATGTACCTGACTAGTAAGTATCGTAAAACCTATGGATTGCTATGTCTCCGAAAGAGAATCAAGCATGTGTACAGGGGCATAAACGCAGCAGTGATAGGATTGGAGAGGTTCGGTGAGCAAATGAAGACCCTTTGAAGTCATATTGCATGGTACCCATTACACGGGTCTCAACTCTCCAGGTTTAAGGTATTCTTCCTTCAGCTAAAACATGCATGTGGAACCCAAGTATGATCAACCATGTGAACGGGAGACGTGTTCAAATATGTCTCAGTTTTCCTCCCCTGGTACTCGGGTGCAACATTCCAGACGCTTTACTAACACTCTCCCCACTTGGAGAGTCAGCGCCTTTAACCTCCTGTTTGGCCCAGTTTGCAATTTCTGCGGAAGATGAACAGGAATAGCGAGAACCAATGAGAGGCTAGCTGAAGGTGTCTGGACGGGCAAATTTAACTCTCATTTCCCACCAGGAAGAGGAAATAACCAAAGGCTCAGCGTGCCGTGCCGGAACCAGATTAGGGCCTGAAGCCATCCTGCGGTGTTGCGGCCAGGTCACAAGAAAGCAAGTTGAAGAAAGGAGCTCAGGGGCACTGTAATTCACAAACCTGCAGAGTTATAAATGACTGCTATCGTCCAAAAATAGACTGAAGTAAGGCTGCCAAGAGGACTTGAAAGCGGGGCAGAATTGCAGGAAACCGATTTCAGGAGGTAGACTGGAATTGCATTGAAAGCATAGGAAAAGAGGCAGAACGTCCACAATGATGCACTTGGCCAAAAAGGGCATATGCGTTTTTTCCTGAATATATTCAGGAAAAAACGCATACGCCCTTTTTGGCCAACCAAGCAAGCTTGCAAAGGAAATCTGCACTACAATGAAGTCTCACTTCCCCCCGGTCAAAAGGGCCATCTGAAAAAAGTGTAAAATCCAGAAAGGCAGGACAGGCCATGGAGAACTGGGAGCCTTGTTATGCTGATGGGCGGGATGTAAATTGCCAACAACCCCTCGGGAGAAGTGTATGGTGTTTCCTGAAACATCTAAAAAACAAAGCAACAGAACCTAGGGCACTTCCACTTATGGTCCTATAGCTTAGGGAAATTAAAATCAAAATGACACAGCCACCCCAAAGTTTGGAACGGCTCTGTTTACAAGAACCTCGTTTACAGTACAAGTTCAACATCGCAGAAAGTGAAAAATGGATAAAGAAGTTGTGGTATTCACTTACAAAGCAATATCACTCAGCAATGAAATCTGTGTCCTCAGGCCCTTAGCAGCACAATGAGTGGATTCAGGTATGATGATTCTAACTGAAATAAGTCACACAGAAAAAGAAACATCATAAGATATCAGTAATACACGGAATGGAAACTTGGCTACACAGGAACTGAATTACAGAACAGAACAGGGTCTCAAATTTAGAAAAACAACTTATGCTTGCTTAAGGGTAAAGGTGAGTTGGGGTGCTGCATAAAACCAGAGATTGAAATGAGCACAGATAAAGTTCCTTAAGCCAAATATGGAATAGACAAGAGCTACTCCTTGCTCAACGAAATGGACTCAACACCCCATATTAAACGCCTAAGAATGTACCTGACTTGTAAGTATCTTAAAACCTATGGATTGCTATGTCTCCGAAAGAGAATCAAGCATGTGTACAGGGGCATAAACGCAGCAGTGATAGGATTGGAGAGGTTCGGTGAGCAAATGAAGACCCTTTGAAGTCATATTGCATGGTACCCATTCCACGGGTTTCAACTACCCAGGTTTAAGGTATTCTTCCTTCAGCTAAAACATGCATGTGGAACCTAGAGTATGATCAACCATGTGATCGGGAGACGTGTTCAAATATGTCTCAGTTTTCCTCCCCTGGTACTCGGGTGCAACATTCCAGACGCTTTACTAACACTCTCCCCACTTGGAGAGTCAGTCCCTTTAACCTCCTGTTTGGCCCAGTTTGCAATTTCTGCGGAAGATGAACAGGAATAGCGAGAACCAATGAGAGGCTAGCTGGATTTGTCTGGACGGGCAAATTTAACTCTCATTTCCCACCAGGAAGAGGAATTAACCAAAGGCTCAGCGTGCCGGGCCGGAACCAGATTAGGGCCTGAAGCCATCCTGCGGTGTTGCGGCCAGGTCACAAGAAAGCGAGTTGAAGAAAGGAGCTCAGGGGCACTGTAATTCACAAACCTGCAGAGTTATAAATGACAGCTATCGTCCAAAAATAGACTGAAGGAAGGCTGCCAAGAGGACTTGAAAGCGGGGCAGAATTGCAGGAAACCAATTTCAGAAGGTAGACTGGAATTGCATTGAAAGCATAGGAAAAGAGGCAGAACGTCCACAATGATGCACTTGGCCAAAAAGGGCGTATGCGTTTTTTCCTGAATATATTCAGGAAAAAACGCATACGCCCTTTTTGGCCAACCAAGCAAGTTTGCAAAGGAAATCTGCACTACAATGAAGTCTCACTTCCCCCCGGTCAAAAGGGCCATATGAAAAAAGTGTAAAATCCAGAAAGGCAGGACAGGCCATGGAGAACTGGGAGCCTTGTTATGCTGATGGGCAGGATGTAAATTGCCAACAGACACTTGGGAGAAGTGTATGGTGTTTCCTGAAACATCTAAAAAACAAAGCAACAGAGCCTAGGGCACTTGCACTTATGGTCCTATAGCTTAGGGAAATTAAAATCAAAAAGACACAGCCACCCCAAAGTTTGGAACGGCTCTGTTTACAAGAACCTCGTTTACAGTACAAGTTCAACATCGCAGAAAGTGAAAAATGGATAAAGAAGTTGTGGTATTCACTTACAAAGCAATATCACTCAGCAATGAAATCTATGTCATCAGGCCCTTAGCAGCACAATGAGTGGATTCAGGTATGATGATTCTAACTGAAATAAGTCACACAGAAAAAGAAACATCATAAGATATCAGTAATACACGGAATGGAAACTTGGCTACACAGGGACTGAATTACAGAACAGAACAGGGTCTCAAATTTAGAAAAACAACTTATGCTTGCTTAAGGGGAAAGGTGAGTTGGGGTGCTGTATAAAACCAGAGATTGAAATGAGCACAGATAAAGTTCCTTAAGCCAAATATGGAATAGACAAGAGCTACTCCTTGCTCAACGAAATGGACTCAACACCGCATATTAAACGCCTAAGAATGTACCTGACTTGTAAGTATCTTAAAACCTATGGATTGCTATGTCTCCGAAAGAGAATCAAGCATGTGTACAGGGGCATAAACGCAGCAGTGATAGGATTGGAGAGGTTCGGTGAGCAAATGAAGACCCTTTGAAGTCATATTGCATGGTACCCATTCCACGGGTTTCAACTACCCAGGTTTAAGGTATTCTTCCTTCAGCTAAAACATGCATGTGGAACCTAGAGTATGATCAACCATGTGATCGGGAGACGTGTTCAAATATGTCTCAGTTTTCCTCCCTTGGTACTCGGGTGCAACATTCCAGACGCTTTCCTAACACTCTCCCCACTTGGAGAGTCAGTCCCTTTAACCTCCTGTTTGGCCCAGTTTGCAATTTCTGCGGAAGATGAACAGGAATAGCGAGAACCAATGAGAGGCTAGCTGGAGGTGTCTGGACGGGCAAATTTAACTCTCATTTCCCACCAGGAAGAGGAATTAACCAAAGGCTCAGCGTGCCGGGCCGGTACCAGATTAGGGCCTGAAGCCATCCTGCGGTGTTGCGGCCAGGTCACAAGAAAGCGAGTTGAAGAAAGGAGCTCAGGGGCACTGTAATTCACAAACCTGCAGAGTTATAAATGACAGCTATCGTCCAAAAATAGACTGAAGTAAGGCTGCCAAGAGGACTTGAAAGCGGGGCAGAATTGCAGGAAACCGATTTCAGGAGGTAGACTGGAATTGCATTGAAAGCATAGGAAAAGAGGCAGAACGTCCACAATGATGCACTTGGCCAAAAAGGGCGTATGCGTTTTTTCCTGAATATATTCAGGAAAAAACGCATACGCCCTTTTTGGCCAACCAAGCAAGCTTGCAAAGGAAATCTGCACTACAATGAAGTCTCACTTCCCCCCGGTCAAAAGGGCCATCTGAAAAAAGTGTAAAATCCAGAAAGGCAGGACAGGCCATGGAGAACTGGGAGCCTTGTTATGCTGATGGGCGGGATGTAAATTGCCAACAACCACTCGGGAGAAGTGTATGGTGTTTCCTGAAACATCTAAAAAACAAAGCAACAGAACCTAGGGCACTTCCACTTATGGTCCTATAGCTTAGGGAAATTAAAATCAAAAAGACACAGCCACCCCAAAGTTTGGAACGGCTCTGTTTACAAGAACCTCGTTTACAGTACAAGTTCAACATCGCAGAAAGTGAAAAATGGATAAAGAAGTTGTGGTATTTACTTACAAAGCAATATCACTCAGCAATGAAATCTGTGTCATCAGGCCCTTAGCAGCACAATGAGTGGATTCAGGTATGATGATTCTAACTGAAGTAAGTCACACAGAAAAAGAAACATCATAAGATATCAGTAATACACGGAATGGAAACTTGGCTACACAGGAACTGAATTACAGAACAGAACAGGGTCTCAAATTTATAAAAACAACTTATGCTTGCTTAAGGGTAAAGGTGAGTTGGGGTGCTGCATAAAACCAGAGATTGAAATGAGCACAGATAAAGTTCCTTAAGCCAAATATGGAATAGACAAGAGCTACTCCTTGCTCAACGAAATGGACTCAACACCGCATATTAAACGCCTAAGAATGTACCTGACTTGTAAGTATCTTAAAACCTATGGATTGCTATGTCTCCGAAAGAGAATCAAGCATGTGTACAGGGGCATAAACGCAGCAGTGATAGGATTGGAGAGGTTCGGTGAGCAAATGAAGACCCTTTGAAGTCATATTGCATGGTACCCATTCCACGGGTTTCAACTACCCAGGTTTAAGGTATTCTTCCTTCAGCTAAAACATGCATGTGGAACCTAGAGTATGATCAACCATGTGATCGGGAGACGTGTTCAAATATGTCTCAGTTTTCCTCCCCTGGTACTCGGGTGCAACATTCCAGATGCTTTACTAACACTCTCCCCACTTGGAGAGTCAGTCCCTTTAACCTCCTGTTTGGCCCAGTTTGCAATTTCTGCGGAAGATGAACAGGAATAGCGAGAACCAATGAGAGGCTAGCTGGAGGTGTCTGGACGGGCAAATTTAACTCTCATTTCCCACCAGGAAGAGGAATTAACCAAAGGCTCAGCATGCCGGGCCGGAACCAGATTAGGGCCTGAAGCCATCCTGCGGTGTTGCGGCCAGCTCACAAGAAAGCGAGTTGAAGAAAGGAGCTCAGGGGCACTGTAATTCACAAACCTGCAGAGTTATAAATGACAGCTATCATCCAAAAATAGACTGAAGTAAGGCTGCCAAGAGGACTTGAAAGCGGGGCAGAATTGCAGGAAACCGATTTCAGGAGGTAGACTGGAATTGCATTGAAAGCATAGGAAAAGAGGCAGAACGTCCACAATGATGCACTTGGCCAAAAAGGGCGTATGCGTTTTTTCCTGAATATATTCAGGAAAAAACGCATACGCGCTTTTTGGCCAACCAAGCAAGCTTGCAAAGGAAATCTGCACTACAATGAAGTCTCACTTCCCCCGGTCAAAAGGGCCATCTGAAAAAAGTGTAAAATCCAGAAAGGCAGGACAGGCCATGGAGAACTGGGAGCCTTGTTATGCTGATGGGCGGGATGTAAATTGCCAACAGACACTCGGGAGAAGTGTATGGTGTTTCCTGAAACATCTAAAAAACAAAGCAACAGAGCCTAGGGCACTGCCACTTATGGTCCTATAGCTTAGGGAAATTAAAATCAAAAAGACACAGCCACCCCAAAGTTTGGGACGCCTCTGTTTACAAGAACCTCGTTTACAGTACAAGTTCAACATCGCAGAAAGTGAAAAATGGATAAAGAAGTTGTGGTATTTACTTACAAATCAATATCACTCAGCAATGAAATCTATGTCATCAGGCCCTTAGCATCACAATGAGTGGATTCAGGTATGATGATTCTAACTGAAATAAGTCACACAGAAAAAGAAACATCATAAGATATCAGTAACACACGGAATGTAAACTTGGCTACACAGGAACTGAATTACAGAACAGAACAGGGTCTCAAATTTAGAAAACCAACTTATGCTTGCTTAAGGGTAAAGGTGAGTTGGGGTGCTGCATAAAACCAGAGATTGAAATGAGCACAGATAAAGTTCCTTAAGTCAAATATGAAATAGACAAGAGCTACTCCTTGCTCAAAGAAATGGACTCAACACCACATATTAAACGCCTAAGAATGTACCTGACTAGTAAGTATCATAAAACCTATGGATTGCTATGTCTCCAAAAGAGAATCAAGCATGTGTACAGGGGCATAAACGCAGCAGTGATAGGATTGGAGAGGTTCGGTGAGCAAATGAAGACCCTTTGAAGTCATATTGCATGGTACCCATTACACGGGTCTCAACTCTCCAGGTTTAAGGTATTCTTCCTTCAGCTAAAACATGCATGTGGAACCCAAGTATGATCAACCATGTGAACGGGAGACATGTTCAAATATGTCTCAGTTTTCCTCCCCTGGTACTCGGGTGCAACATTCCAGACGCTTTACTAACACTCTCCCCACTTGGAGAGTCAGCGCCTTTAACCTCCTGTTTGGCCCAGTTTGCAATTTCTGCGGAAGATGAACAGGAATAGTGAGAACCAATGAGAGGCTAGCTGGAGGTGTCTGGACGGGCAAATTTAACTCTCATTTCCCACCAGGAAGAGGAATTAACCAAAGGCTCAGCATGCCGGGCCGGAACCAGATTAGGGCCTGAAGCCATCCTGCGGTGTTGCGGCCAGGTCACAAGAAAGCGAGTTGAAGAAAGGAGCTCAGGGGCACTGTAATTCACAAACCTGCAGAGTTATAAATGACAGCTATCGTCCAAAAATAGACTGAAGTAAGGCTGCCAAGAGGACTTGAAAGCGGGGCAGAATTGCAGGAAACCGATTTCAGGAGGTAGACTGGAATTGCATTGAAAGCATAGGAAAAGAGGCAGAACGTCCACAATGATGCACTTGGCCAAAAAGGGCGTATGCGTTTTTTCCTGAATATATTCAGGAAAAAACGCATACGCCCTTTTTGGCCAACCAAGCAAGCTTGCAAAGGAAATCTGCACTACAATGAAGTCTCACTTCCCCCCGGTCAAAAGGGCCATCTGAAAAAAGTGTAAAATCCAGAAAGGCAACAGGCCATGGAGAACTGGGAGCCTTGTTATGCTGATGGGCGGGATGTAAATTGCCAACAGACACTCGGGAGAAGTGTATGGTGTTTCCTGAAACATCTAAAAAACAAAGCAACAGAGCCTAGGGCACTTCCACTTATGGTCCTATAGCTTAGGGAAATTAAAATCAAAAAGACACAGCCACCCCAAAGTTTGGAACGGCTCTGTTTACAAGAACCTCGTTTACAGTACAAGTTCAACATCGCAGAAAGTGAAAAATGGATAAAGAAGTTGTGGTATTCACTTACAAAGCAATACCACTCAGCAATGAAATCTATGTCATCAGGCCCTTAGCAGCACAATGAGTGGATTCAGGTATGATGATTCTAACTGAAATAAGTCACACAGAAAAAGAAACATCATAAGATATCAGTAATACACGGAATGTAAACTTGGCTACACAGGAACTGAATTACAGAACAGAACAGGGTCTCAAATTTAGAAAACCAACTTATGCTTGCTTAAGGGTAAAGGTGAGTTGGGGTGCTGCATAAAACCAGAGATTGAAATGAGCACAGATAAAGTTCCTTAAGCCAAATATGGAATAGACAAGAGCTACTCCTTGCTCAACGAAATGGACTCAACACCGCATATTAAACGCCTAAGAATGTACCTGACTTGTAAGTATCTTAAAACCTATGGATTGCTATGTCTCCGAAAGAGAATCAAGCATGTGTACAGGGGCATAAACGCAGCAGTGATAGGATTGGAGAGGTTCGGTGAGCAAATGAAGAACCTTGGAAGTCATATTGCATGGTACCCATTCCACGGGTTTCAACTACCCAGGTTTAAGGTATTCTTCCTTCAGCTAAAACATGCATGTGGAACCTAGAGTATGATCAACCATGTGATCGGGAGACGTGTTCAAATATGTCTCAGTTTTCCTCCCCTGGTACTCGGGTGCAACATTCCAGACGCTTTACTAACACTCTCCCCACTTGGAGAGTCAGTCCCTTTAACCTCCTGTTAGGCCCAGTTTGCAATTTCTGCGGAAGATGAACAGGAATAGCGAGAACCAATGAGAGGCTAGCTGGAGGTGTCTGGACGGGCAAATTTAACTCTCATTTCCCACCAGGAAGAGGAATTAACCAAAGGCTCAGCGTGCCGGGCCGGAACCAGATTAGGGCCTGAAGCCATCCTGCGGTGTTGCGGCCAGGTCACAAGAAAGCGAGTTGAAGAAAGGAGCTCAGGGGCACTGTAATTCACAAACCTGCAGAGTTATAAATGACAGCTATCGTCCAAAAATAGACTGAAGTAAGGCTGCCAAGAGGACTTGAAAGCGGGGCAGAATTGCAGGAAACCGATTTCAGGAGGTAGACTGGAATTGCATTGAAAGCATAGGAAAAGAGGCAGAACGTCCACAATGATGCACTTGGCCAAAAAGGGCGTATGCGTTTTTTCCTGAATATATTCAGGAAAAAACGCATACGCCCTTTTTGGCCAACCAAGCAAGCTTGCAAAGGAAATCTGCACTACAGTGAAGTCTCACTTCCCCCGGGTCAAAAGGGCCATCTGAAGAAAGTGTAAAATCCAGAAAGGCAGGACAGGCCATGGAGAACTGGGAGCCTTGTTATGCTGATGGGCGGGATGTAAATTGCCAACAGACACTCGGGAGAAGTGTATGGTGTTTCCTGAAACATCTAAAAAACAAAGCAACAGAGCCTAGGGCACTGTCACTTATGGTCCTATAGCTTAGGGAAATTAAAATCAAAAAGACACAGCCACCCCAAAGTTTGGGACGCCTCTGTTTACAACAACCTCGTTTACAGTACAAGTTCAACATCGCAGAAAGTGAAAAATGGATAAAGAAGTTGTGGTATTTACTTACAAAGCAATATCACTCAGCAATGAAATCTATGTCATCAGGCCCTTAGCAGCACAATGAGTGGATTCAGGTATGATGATTCTAACTGAAATAAGTCACACAGAAAAAGAAACATCATAAGATATCAGTAATACACGGAATGGAAACTTGGCTACACAGGAACTGAATTACAGAACAGAACAGGGTCTCAAATTTAGAAAACCAACTTATGCTTGCTTAAGGGTAAAGGTGAGTTGGGGTGCTGCATAAAACCAGAGATTGAAATGAGCACAGATAAAGTTCCTTAAGCCAAATATGGAATAGACAAGAGCTACTCCTTGCTCAACGAAATGGACTCAACACCGCATATTAAACGCCTAAGAATGTACCTGACTTGTAAGTATCTTAAAACCTATGGATTGCTATGTCTCCGAAAGAGAATCAAGCATGTGTACAGGGGCATAAACGCAGCAGTGATAGGATTGGAGAGGTTCGGTGAGCAAATGAAGACCCTTTGAAGTCATATTGCATGGTACCCATTCCACGGGTTTCAACTACCCAGGTTTAAGTTATTCTTCCTTCAGCTAAAACATTCATGTGGAACCTAGAGTATGATCAACCATGTGATCGGGAGACGTGTTCAAATATGTCTCAGTTTTCCTCCCTTGGTACTCGGGTGCAACATTCCAGACGCTTTCCTAACACTCTCCCCACTTGGAGAGTCAGTCCCTTTAACCTCCTGTTTGGCCCAGTTTGCAATTTCTGCGGAAGATGAACAGGAATAGCGAGAACCAATGAGAGGCTAGCTGGAGGTGTCTGGACGGGCAAATTTAACTCTCATTTCCCACCAGGAAGAGGAATTAACCAAAGGCTCAGCGTGCCGGGCCGGAACCAGATTAGGGCCTGAAGCCATCCTGCGGTGTTGCGGCCAGGTCACAAGAAAGCGAGTTGAAGAAAGGAGCTCAGGGGCACTGTAATTCACAAACCTGCAGAGTTATAAATGACAGCTATCGTCCAAAAATAGACTGAAGTAAGGCTGCCAAGAGGACTTGAAAGCGGGGCAGAATTGCAGGAAACCGATTTCAGGAGGTAGACTGGAATTGCATTGAAAGCATAGGAAAAGAGGCAGAACGTCCACAATGATGCACTTGGCCAAAAAGGGCGTATGCGTTTTTTCCTGAATATATTCAGGAAAAAACGCATACGCCCTTTTTGGCCAACCAAGCAAGCTTGCAAAGGAAATCTGCACTACAATGAAGTCTCACTTCCCCCCGGTCAAAAGGGCCATCTGAAAAAAGTGTAAAATCCAGAAAGGCAGGACAGGCCATGGAGAACTGGGAGCCTTGTTATGCTGATGGGCGGGATGTAAATTGCCAACAGACACTCGGGAGAAGTGTATGGTGTTTCCTGAAACATCTAAAAAACAAAGCAACAGAGCCTAGGGCACTGCTACTTATGGTCCTATAGCTTAGGGAAATTAAAATCAAAAAGACACAGCCACCCCAAAGTTTGGGACGCCTCTGTTTACAACAACCTCGTTTACAGTACAAGTTCAACATCGCAGAAAGTGAAAAATGGATAAAGAAGTTGTGGTATTTACTTACAAAGCAATATCACTCAGCAATGAAATCTATGTCATCAGGCCCTTAGCATCACAATGAGTGGATTCAGGTATGATGATTCTAACTGAAATAAGTCACACAGAAAAAGAAACATCATAAGATATCAGTAATACACGGAATGTAAACTTGGCTACACAGGAACTGAATTACAGAACAGAACAGGGTCTCAAATTTAGAAAACCAACTTATGCTTGCTTAAGGGTAAAGGTGAGTTGGGGTGGTGCATAAAACCAGAGATTGAAATGAGCACAGATAAAGTTCCTTAAGTCAAATATGGAATAGACAAGAGCTACTCCTTGCCCAACGAAATGGACTCAACACCGCATATTAAACGCCTAAGAATGTACCTGACTAGTAAGTATCGTAAAACCTATGGATTGCTATGTCTCTGAAAGAGAATCAAGCATGTGTACAGGGGCATAAACGCAGCAGTGATAGGATTGGAGAGGTTCGGTGAGCAAATGAAGACCCTTTGAAGTCATATTGCATGGTACCCATTACACGGGTCTCAACTCTCCAGGTTTAAGGTATTCTTCCTTCAGCTAAAACATGCATGTGGAACCCAAGTATGATCAACCATGTGAACGGGAGACGTGTTCAAATATGTCTCAGTTTTCCTCCCCTGGTACTCGGGTGCAACATTCCAGACGCTTTACTAACACTCTCCCCACTTGGAGAGTCAGCGCCTTTAACCTCCTGTTTGGCCCAGTTTGCAATTTCTGCGGAAGATGAACAGGAATAGCGAGAACCAATGAGAGGCTAGCTGAAGGTGTCTGGCCGGGCAAATTTAACTCTCATTTCCCACCAGGAAGAGGAAATAACCAAAGGCTCAGCGTGCCGTGCCGGAACCAGATTAGGGCCTGAAGCCATCCTGCGGTGTTGCGGCCAGCTCACAAGAAAGCAAGTTGAAGAAAGGAGCTCAGGGGCACTGTAATTCACAAACCTGCAGAGTTATAAATGACAGCTATCGTCCAAAAATAGACTGAAGTAAGGCTGCCAAGAGGACTTGAAATCGGGGCAGAATTGCAGGAAACCGATTTCAGGAGGTAGACTGGAATTGCATTGAAAGCATAGGAAAAGAGGCAGAACGTCCACAATGATGCACTTGGCCAAAAAGGGCGTATGCGTTTTTTCCTGAATATATTCAGGAAAAAACGCATACGCCCTTTTTGGCCAACCAAGCAAGCTTGCAAAGGAAATCTGCACTACAATGAAGTCTCACTTCCCCCCGGTCAAAAGGGCCATCTGAAAAAAGTGTAAAATCCAGAAAGGCAGGACAGGCCATGGAGAACTGGGAGCCTTGTTATGCTGATGGGCGGGATGTAAATTGCCAACAACCCCTCGGGAGAAATGTATGGTGTTTCCTGAAACATCTAAAAAACAAAGCAACAGAACCTAGGGCACATCCACTTATGGTCCTATAGCTTAGGGAAATTAAAATCAAAAAGACACAGCCACCCCAAAATTTGGAACGGCTCTGTTTACAAGAACCTCGTTTACAGTACAAGTTCAACATCGCAGAAAGTGAAAAATGGATAAAGAAGTTGTGGTATTCACTTACAAAGCAATATCACTCAGCAATGAAATCTATGTCATCAGGCCCTTAGCAGCACAATGAGTGGATTCAGGTATGATGATTCTAACTGAAATAAGTCACACAGAAAAAGAAACATCATAAGATATCAGTAATACACGGAATGGAAACTTGGCTACACAGGAACTGAATTACAGAACAGAACAGGGTCTCAAATTTAGAAAACCAACTTATGCTTGCTTAAGGGTAAAGGTGAGTTGGGGTGCTGCATAAAACCAGAGATTGAAATGAGCACAGATAAAGTTCCTTAAGCCAAATATGGAATAGACAAGAGCTACTCCTTGCTCAACGAAATGGACTCAACACCGCATATTAAACGCCTAAGAATGTACCTGACTTGTAAGTATCTTAAAACCTATGGATTGCTATGTCTCCGAAAGAGAATCAAGCATGTGTACAGGGGCATAAACGCAGCAGTGATAGGATTGGAGAGGTTCGGTGAGCAAATGAAGACCCTTTGAAGTCATATTGCATGGTACCCATTCCACGGGTTTCAACTACCCAGGTTTAAGTTATTCTTCCTTCAGCTAAAACATTCATGTGGAACCTAGAGTATGATCAACCATGTGATCGGGAGACGTGTTCAAATATGTCTCAGTTTTCCTCCCTTGGTACTCGGGTGCAACATTCCAGACGCTTTCCTAACACTCTCCCCACTTGGAGAGTCAGTCCCTTTAACCTCCTGTTTGGCCCAGTTTGCAATTTCTGCGGAAGATGAACAGGAATAGCGAGAACCAATGAGAGGCTAGCTGGAGGTGTCTGGACGGGCAAATTTAACTCTCATTTCCCACCAGGAAGAGGAATTAACCAAAGGCTCAGCGTGCCGGGCCGGAACCAGATTAGGGCCTGAAGCCATCCTGCGGTGTTGCGGCCAGGTCACAAGAAAGCGAGTTGAAGAAAGGAGCTCAGGGGCACTGTAATTCACAAACCTGCAGAGTTATAAATGACAGCTATCGTCCAAAAATAGACTGAAGTAAGGCTGCCAAGAGGACTTGAAAGCGGGGCAGAATTGCAGGAAACCGATTTCAGGAGGTAGACTGGAATTGCATTGAAAGCATAGGAAAAGAGGCAGAACGTCCACAATGATGCACTTGGCCAAAAAGGGCGTATGCGTTTTTTCCTGAATATATTCAGGAAAAAACGCATACGCCCTTTTTGGCCAACCAAGCAAGCTTGCAAAGGAAATCTGCACTACAATGAAGTCTCACTTCCCCCCGGTCAAAAGGGCCATCTGAAAAAAGTGTAAAATCCAGAAAGGCAGGACAGGCCATGGAGAACTGGGAGCCTTGTTATGCTGATGGGCGGGATGTAAATTGCCAACAGACACTCGGGAGAAGTGTATGGTGTTTCCTGAAACATCTAAAAAACAAAGCAACAGAGCCTAGGGCACTGCTACTTATGGTCCTATAGCTTAGGGAAATTAAAATCAAAAAGACACAGCCACCCCAAAGTTTGGGACGCCTCTGTTTACAACAACCTCGTTTACAGTACAAGTTCAACATCGCAGAAAGTGAAAAATGGATAAAGAAGTTGTGGTATTTACTTACAAAGCAATATCACTCAGCAATGAAATCTATGTCATCAGGCCCTTAGCATCACAATGAGTGGATTCAGGTATGATGATTCTAACTGAAATAAGTCACACAGAAAAAGAAACATCATAAGATATCAGTAATACACGGAATGTAAACTTGGCTACACAGGAACTGAATTACAGAACAGAACAGGGTCTCAAATTTAGAAAACCAACTTATGCTTGCTTAAGGGTAAAGGTGAGTTGGGGTGGTGCATAAAACCAGAGATTGAAATGAGCACAGATAAAGTTCCTTAAGTCAAATATGGAATAGACAAGAGCTACTCCTTGCCCAACGAAATGGACTCAACACCGCATATTAAACGCCTAAGAATGTACCTGACTAGTAAGTATCGTAAAACCTATGGATTGCTATGTCTCCGAAAGAGAATCAAGCATGTGTACAGGGGCATAAACGCAGCAGTGATAGGATTGGAGAGGTTCGGTGAGCAAATGAAGACCCTTTGAAGTCATATTGCATGGTACCCATTACACGGGTCTCAACTCTCCAGGTTTAAGGTATTCTTCCTTCAGCTAAAACATGCATGTGGAACCCAAGTATGATCAACCATGTGAACGGGAGACGTGTTCAAATATGTCTCAGTTTTCCTCCCCTGGTACTCGGGTGCAACATTCCAGACGCTTTACTAACACTCTCCCCACTTGGAGAGTCAGCGCCTTTAACCTCCTGTTTGGCCCAGTTTGCAATTTCTGCGGAAGATGAACAGGAATAGCGAGAACCAATGAGAGGCTAGCTGAAGGTGTCTGGCCGGGCAAATTTAACTCTCATTTCCCACCAGGAAGAGGAAATAACCAAAGGCTCAGCGTGCCGTGCCGGAACCAGATTAGGGCCTGAAGCCATCCTGCGGTGTTGCGGCCAGCTCACAAGAAAGCAAGTTGAAGAAAGGAGCTCAGGGGCACTGTAATTCACAAACCTGCAGAGTTATAAATGACAGCTATCGTCCAAAAATAGACTGAAGTAAGGCTGCCAAGAGGACTTGAAATCGGGGCAGAATTGCAGGAAACCGATTTCAGGAGGTAGACTGGAATTGCATTGAAAGCATAGGAAAAGAGGCAGAACGTCCACAATGATGCACTTGGCCAAAAAGGGCATATGCGTTTTTTCCTGAATATATTCAGGAAAAAACGCATACGCCCTTTTTGGCCAACCAAGCAAGCTTGCAAAGGAAATCTGCACTACAATGAAGTCTCACTTCCCCCCGGTCAAAAGGGCCATCTGAAAAAAGTGTAAAATCCAGAAAGGCAGGACAGGCCATGGAGAACTGGGAGCCTTGTTATGCTGATGGGTGGGATGTAAATTGCCAACAACCCCTCTGGAGAAGTGTATGGTGTTTCCTGAAACATCTAAAAAACAAAGCAACAGAACCTAGGGCACTTCCACTTATGGTCCTATAGCTTAGGGAAATTAAAATCAAAAAGACACAGCCACCCCAAAGTTTGGAACGGCTCTGTTTACAAGAACCTCGTTTACAGTACAAGTTCAACATCGCAGAAAGTGAAAAATGGATAAAGAAGTTGTGGTATTCACTTACAAAGCAATATCACTCAGCAATGAAATCTATGTCATCAGGCCCTTAGCAGCACAATGAGTGGATTCAGGTATGATGATTCTAACTGAAATAAGTCACACAGAAAAAGAAACATCATAAGATATCAGTAATACACGGAATGGAAACTTGGCTACACAGGAACTGAATTACAGAACAGAACAGGGTCTCAAATTTAGAAAAACAACTTATGCTTGCTTAAGGGTAAAGGTGAGTTGGGGTGCTGCATAAAACCAGAGATTGAAATGAGCACAGATAAAGTTCCTTAAGCCAAATATGGAATAGACAAGAGCTACTCCTTACTCAACGAAATGGACTCAACACCGCATATTAAACGCCTAAGAATGTACCTGACTTGTAAGTATCTTAAAACCTATGGATTGCTATGTCTCCGAAAGAGAATCAAGCATGTGTACAGGGGCATAAACGCAGCAGTGATAGGATTGGAGAGGTTCGGTGAGCAAATGAAGACCCTTTGAAGTCATATTGCATGGTACCCATTCCACGGGTTTCAACTACCCAGGTTTAAGTTATTCTTCCTTCAGCTAAAACATTCATGTGGAACCTAGAGTATGATCAACCATGTGATCGGGAGACGTGTTCAAATATGTCTCAGTTTTCCTCCCTTGGTACTCGGGTGCAACATTCCAGACGCTTTCCTAACACTCTCCCCACTTGGAGAGTCAGTCCCTTTAACCTCCTGTTTGGCCCAGTTTGCAATTTCTGCGGAAGATGAACAGGAATAGCGAGAACCAATGAGAGGCTAGCTGGAGGTGTCTGGACGGGCAAATTTAACTCTCATTTCCCACCAGGAAGAGGAATTAACCAAAGGCTCAGCGTGCCGGGCCGGAACCAGATTAGGGCCTGAAGCCATCCTGCGGTGTTGCGGCCAGGTCACAAGAAAGCGAGTTGAAGAAAGGAGCTCAGGGGCACTGTAATTCACAAACCTGCAGAGTTATAAATGACAGCTATCGTCCAAAAATAGACTGAAGTAAGGCTGCCAAGAGGACTTGAAAGCGGGGCAGAATTGCAGGAAACCGATTTCAGGAGGTAGACTGGAATTGCATTGAAAGCATAGGAAAAGAGGCAGAACGTCCACAATGATGCACTTGGCCAAAAAGGGCGTATGCGTTTTTTCCTGAATATATTCAGGAAAAAACGCATACACCCTTTTTGGCCAACCAAGCAAGCTTGCAAAGGAAATCTGCACTACAATGAAGTCTCACTTCCCCCCGGTCAAAAGGGCCATCTGAAGAAAGTGTAAAATCCAGAAAGGCAGGACAGGCCATGGAGAACTGGGAGCCTTGTTATGCTGATGGGCGGGATGTAAATTGCCAACAGACACTCGGGAGAAGTGTATGGTGTTTCCTGAAACATCTAAAAAACAAAGCAACAGAGCCTAGGGCACTGCCACTTGTGGTCCTATAGCTTAGGGAAATTAAAATCAAAAAGACACAGCCACCCCAAAGTTTGGGACGCCTCTGTTTACAAGAACCTCGTTTACAGTACAAGTTCAACATCGCAGAAAGTGAAAAATGGATAAAGAAGTTGTGGTATTTACTTACAAAGCAATATCACTCAGCAATGAAATCTATGTCATCAGGCCCTTAGCATCACAATGAGTGGATTCAGGTATGATGATTCTAACTGAAATAAGTCACACAGAAAAAGAAACATCATAAGATATCAGTAATACACGGAATGTAAACTTGGCTACACAGGAACTGAATTACAGAACAGAACAGGGTCTCAAATTTAGAAAACCAACTTATGCTTGCTTAAGGGTAAAGGTGAGTTGGGGTGGTGCATAAAACCAGAGATTGAAATGAGCACAGATAAAGTTCCTTAAGTCAAATATGGAATAGACAAGAGCTACTCCTTGCTCAACGAAATGGACTCAACACCGCATATTAAACGCCTAAGAATGTACCTGACTAGTAAGTATCGTAAAACCTATGGATTGCTATGTCTCCGAAAGAGAATCAAGCATGTGTACAGGGGCATAAACGCAGCAGTGATAGGATTGGAGAGGTTCGGTGAGCAAATGAAGACCCTTTGAAGTCATATTGCATGGTACCCATTACACGGGTCTCAACTCTCCAGGTTTAAGGTATTCTTCCTTCAGCTAAAACATGCATGTGGAACCCAAGTATGATCAACCATGTGAACGGGAGATGTGTTCAAATATGTCTCAGTTTTCCTCCCCTGGTACTCGGGTGCAACATTCCAGACGCTTTACTAACACTCTCCCCACTTGGAGAGTCAGCGCCTTTAACCTCCTGTTTGGCCCAGTTTGCAATTTCTGCGGAAGATGAACAGGAATAGCGAGAACCAATGAGAGGCTAGCTGAAGGTGTCTGGACGGGCAAATTTAACTCTCATTTCCCACCAGGAAGAGGAAATAACCAAAGGCTCAGCGTGCCGTGCCGGAACCAGATTAGGGCCTGAAGCCATCCTGCGGTGTTGCGGCCAGGTCACAAGAAAACAAGTTGAAGAAAGGAGCTCAGGGGCACTGTAATTCACAAACCTGCAGAGTTATAAATGACAGCTATCGTCCAAAAATAGACTGAAGTAAGGCTGCCAAGAGGACTTGAAAGCGGGGCAGAATTGCAGGAAACCGATTTCAGGAGGTAGACTGGAATTGCATTGAAAGCATAGGAAAAGAGGCAGAACGTCCACAATGATGCACTTGGCCAAAAAGGGCGTATGCGTTTTTTCCTGAATATATTCAGGAAAAAACGCATACGCCCTTTTTGGCCAACCAAGCAAGCTTGCAAAGGAAATCTGCACTACAATGAAGTCTCACTTCCCCCCGGTCAAAAGGGCCATCTGAAAAAAGTGTAAAATCCAGAAAGGCAGGACAGGCCATGGAGAACTGGGAGCCTTGTTATGCTGATGGGCGGGATGTAAATTGCCAACAGACACTCGGGAGAAGTGTATGGTGTTTCCTGAAACATCTAAAAAACAAAGCAACAGAGCCTAGGGCACTTCCACTTATGGTCCTATAGCTTAGGGAAATTAAAATCAAAAAGACACAGCCACCCCAAAGTTTGGAACGGCTCTGTTTACAAGAACCTCGTTTACAGTACAAGTTCAACATCGCAGAAAGTGAAAAATGGATAAAGAAGTTGTGATATTCACTTAAAAAGCAATATCACTCAGCAATGAAATCTATGTCATCAGGCCCTTAGCAGTACAATGAGTGGATTCAGGTATGATGATTGTAACTGAAATAAGTCACACAGAAAAAGAAACATCATAAGATATCAGTAATACACGGAATGGAAACTTGGCTACACAGGAACTGAATTACAGAACAGAACAGGGTCTCAAATTTAGAAAACCAACTTATGCTTGCTTAAGGGTAAAGGTGAGTTGGGGTGGTGCATAAAACCAGAGATTGAAATGAGCACAGATAAAGTTCCTTAAGTCAAATATGGAATAGACAAGAGCTACTCCTTGCTCAACGAAATGGACTCAACACCGCATATTAAACGCCTAAGAATGTACCTGACTAATAAGTATCGTAAAACCTATGGATTGCTATGTCTCCGAAAGAGAATCAAGCATGTGTACAGGGGCATAAACGCAGCAGTGATAGGATTGGAGAGGTTCGGTGAGCAAATGAAGACCCTTTGAAGTCATATTGCATGGTACCCATTACACGGGTCTCAACTCTCCAGGTTTAAGGTATTCTTCCTTCAGCTAAAACATGCATGTGGAACCCAAGTATGATCAACCATGTGAACGGGAGACGTGTTCAAATATGTCTCAGTTTTCCTCCCCTGGTACTCGGGTGCAACATTCCAGACGCTTTACTAACACTCTCCCCACTTGGAGAGTCAGCGCCTTTAACCTCCTGTTTGGCCCAGTTTGCAATTTCTGCGGAAGATGAACAGGAATAGCGAGAACCAATGAGAGGCTAGCTGAAGGTGTCTGGACGGGCAAATTTAACTCTCATTTCCCACCAGGAAGAGGAAATAACCAAAGGCTCAGCGTGCCATGCCGGAACCAGATTAGGGCCTGAAGCCATCCTGCGGTGTTGCGGCCAGGTCACAAGAAAGCAAGTTGAAGAAAGGAGCTCAGGGGCACTGTAATTCACAAACCTGCAGAGTTATAAATGACAGCTATCGTCCAAAAATAGACTGAAGTAAGGCTGCCAAGAGGACTTGAAAGCGGGGCAGAATTGCAGGAAACCGATTTCAGGAGGTAGACTGGAATTGCATTGAAAGCATAGGAAAAGAGGCAGAACGTCCACAATGATGCACTTGGCCAAAAAGGGCGTATGCGTTTTTTCCTGAATATATTCAGGAAAAAACGCATACGCCCTTTTTGGCCAACCAAGCAAGCTTGCAAAGGAAATCTGCACTACAATGAAGTCTCACTTCCCCCCGGTCAAAAGGGCCATCTGAAAAAAGTGTAAAATCCAGAAAGGCAGGACAGGCCATGGAGAACTGGGAGCCTTGTTATGCTGATGGGCGGGATGTAAATTGCCAACAGACACTGGGGAGAAGTGTATGGTGTTTCCTGAAACATCTAAAAAACAAAGCAACAGAGCCTAGGGCACTTCCACTTATGGTCCTATAGCTTAGGGAAATTAAAATCAAAAAGACACAGCCACCCCAAAGTTTGGAACGGCTCTGTTTACAAGAACCTCGTTTACAGTACAAGTTCAACATCGCAGAAAGTGAAAAATGGATAAAGAAGTTGTGGTATTCACTTACAAAGCAATATCACTCAGCAATGAAATCTATGTCATCAGGCCCTTAGCAGTACAATGAGTGGATTCAGGTATGATGATTCTAACTGAAATAAGTCACACAGAAAAAGAAACATCATAAGATATCAGTAATACATGGAATGTAAACTTGGCTACACAGGAACTGAATTACAGAACAGAACAGGGTCTCAAATTTAGAAAACCAACTTATGCTTGCTTAAGGGTAAAGGTGAGTTGGGGTGGTGCATAAAACCAGAGATTGAAATGAGCACAGATAAAGTTCCTTAAGTCAAATATGGAATAGACAAGAGCTACTCCTTGCTCAACGAAATGGACTCAACACCGCATATTAAACGCCTAAGAATGTACCTGACTAGTAAGTATCGTAAAACCTATGGATTGCTATGTCTCCGAAAGAGAATCAAGCATGTGTACAGGGGCATAAACGCAGCAGTGATAGGATTGGAGAGGTTCGGTGAGCAAATGAAGACCCTTTGAAGTCATATTGCATGGTACCCATTACACGGGTCTCAACTCTCCAGGTTTAAGGTATTCTTCCTTCAGCTAAAACATGCATGTGGAACCCAAGTATGATCAACCATGTGATCGGGAGACGTGTTCAAATATGTCTCAGTTTTCCTCCCCTGGTACTCGGGTGCAACATTCCAGACGCTTTACTAACACTCTCCCCACTTGGAGAGTCAGCGCCTTTAACCTCCTGTTTGGCCCAGTTTGCAATTTCTGCGGAAGATGAACAGGAATAGCGAGAACCAATGAGAGGCTAGCTGAAGGTGTCTGGACGGGCAAATTTAACTCTCATTTCCCACCAGGAAGAGGAAATAACCAAAGGCTCAGCGTGCCGTGCCGGAACCAGATTAGGGCCTGAAGCCATCCTGCGGTGTTGCGGCCAGCTCAAAAGAAAGCGAGTTGAACAAAGGAGCTCAGGGGCACTGTAATTCACAAACCTGCAGAGTTATAAATGACAGCTATCATCCAAAAATAGACTGAAGTAAGGCTGCCAAGAGGACTTGAAAGCGGGGCAGAATTGCAGGAAACCGATTTCAGGAGGTAGACTGGAATTGCATTGAAAGCATAGGAAAAGAGGCAGAACGTCCACAATGATGCACTTGGCCAAAAAGGGCGTATGCGTTTTTTCCTGAATATATTCAGGAAAAAACGCATACGCCCTTTTTGGCCAACCAAGCAAGCTTGCAAAGGAAATCTGCACTACAATGAAGTCTCACTTCCCCCCGGTCAAAAGGGCCATCTGAAAAAAGTGTAAAATCCAGAAAGGCAGGACAGGCCATGGAGAACTGGGAGCCTTGTTATGCTGATGGGCGGGATGTAAATTGCCAACAGACACTCGGGAGAAGTGTATGGTGTTTCCTGAAACATCTAAAAAACAAAGCAACAGAGCCTAGGGCACTTCCACTTATGGTCCTATAGCTTAGGGAAATTAAAATCAAAAAGACACAGCCACCCCAAAGTTTGGAACGGCTCTGTTTACAAGAACCTCGTTTACAGTACAAGTTCAACATCGCAGAAAGTGAAAAATGGATAAAGAAGTTGTGGTATTCACTTACAAAGCAATATCACTCAGCAATGAAATCTATGTCATCAGGCCCTTAGCAGTACAATGAGTGGATTCAGGTATGATGATTGTAACTGAAATAAGTCACACAGAAAAAGAAACATCATAAGATATCAGTAATACATGGAATGGAAACTTGGCTACACAGGAACTGAATTACAGAACAGAACAGGGTCTCAAATTTAGAAAAACAACTTATGCTTGCTTAAGGGTAAAGGTGAGTTGGGGTGCTGCATAAAACCAGAGATTGAAATGAGCACAGATAAAGTTCCTTAAGCCAAATATGGAATAGACAAGAGCTACTCCTTGCTCAACGAAATGGACTCAACACCGCATATTAAACGCCTAAGAATGTACCTGACTTGTAAGTATCTTAAAACCTATGGATTGCTATGTCTCCGAAAGAGAATCAAGCATGTGTACAGGGGCATAAACGCAGCAGTGATAGGATTGGAGAGGTTCGGTGAGCAAATGAAGACCCTTTGAAGTCATATTGCATGGTACCCATTCCACGGGTTTCAACTACAAAGGTTTAAGGTATTCTTCCTTCAGCTAAAACATGCATGTGGAACCTAGAGTATGATCAACCATGTGATCGGGAGACGTGTTCAAATATGTCTCAGTTTTCCTCCCCTGGTACTCGGGTGCAACATTCCAGACGCTTTACTAACACTCTCCCCACTTGGAGAGTCAGTCCCTTTAACCTCCTGTTTGGCCCAGTTTGCAATTTCTGCGGAAGATGAACAGGAATAGCGAGAACCAATGAGAGGCTAGCTGGAGGTGTCTGGACGGGCAAATTTAACTCTCATTTCCCACCAGGAAGAGGAATTAACCAAAGGCTCAGCATGCCGGGCCGGAACCAGATTAGGGCCTGAAGCCATCCTGCGGTGTTGCGGCCAGCTCACAAGAAAGCGAGTTCAAGAAAGGAGCTCAGGGGCACTGTAATTCACAAACCTGCAGAGTTATAAGTGACAGCTATCATCCAAAAATAGACTGAAGTAAGGCTGCCAAGAGGACTTGAAAGCGGGGCAGAATTGCAGGAAACCGATTTCAGGAGGTAGACTGGAATTGCATTGAAAGCATAGGAAAAGAGGCAGAACGTCCACAATGATGCACTTGGCCAAAAAGGGCGTATGCGTTTTTTCCTGAATATATTCAGGAAAAAACGCATACGCCCTTTTTGGCCAACCAAGCAAGCTTGCAAAGGAAATCTGCACTACAATGAAGTCTCACTTCCCCCGGTCAAAAGGGCCATCTGAAAAAAGTGTAAAATCCAGAAAGGCAGGACAGGCCATGGAGAACTGGGAGCCTTGTTATGCTGATGGGCGGGATGTAAATTGCCAACAGACACTCGGGAGAAGTGTATGGTGTTTCCTGAAACATCTAAAAAACAAAGCAACAGAGCCTAGGGCACTGCCACTTATGGTCCTATAGCTTAGGGAAATTAAAATCAAAAAGACACAGCCACCCCAAAGTTTGGGACGCCTCTGTTTACAAGAACCTCGTTTACAGTACAAGTTCAACATCGCAGAAAGTGAAAAATGGATAAAGAAGTTGTGGTATTTACTTACAAAGCAATATCACTCAGCAATGAAATCTATGTCATCAGGCCCTTAGAATCACAATGAGTGGAGTCAGGTATGATGATTCTAACTGAGGTAAGTCACACAGAAAAAGAAACATCATAAGATATCAGTAATACACGGAATGGAAACTTGGCTACACAGGAACTGAATTACAGAACAGAACAGGGTCTCAAATTTAGAAAACCAACTTATGCTTGCTTAAGGGTAAAGGTGAGTTGGGGTGGTGCATAAAACCAGAGATTGAAATGAGCACAGATAAAGTTCCTTAAGTCAAATATGGAATAGACAAGAGCTACTCCTTGCTCAACGAAATGGACTCAACACCGCATATTAAACGCCTAAGAATGTACCTGACTAGTAAGTATCGTAAAACCTATGGATTGCTATGTCTCCGAAAGAGAATCAAGCATGTGTACAGGGGCATAAACGCAGCAGTGATAGGATTGGAGAGGTTCGGTGAGCAAATGAAGACCCTTTGAAGTCATATTGCATGGTACCCATTACACGGGTCTCAACTCTCCAGGTTTAAGGTATTCTTCCTTCAGCTAAAACATGCATGTGGAACCCAAGTATGATCAACCATGTGATCGGGAGACGTGTTCAAATATGTCTCAGTTTTCCTCCCCTGGTACTCGGGTGCAACATTCCAGACGCTTTACTAACACTCTCCCCACTTGGAGAGTCAGCGCCTTTAACCTCCTGTTTGGCCCAGTTTGCAATTTCTGCGGAAGATGAACAGGAATAGCGAGAACCAATGAGAGGCTAGCTGAAGGTGTCTGGACGGGCAAATTTAACTCTCATTTCCCACCAGGAAGAGGAAATAACCAAAGGCTCAGCGTGCCGTGCCGGAACCAGATTAGGGCCTGAAGCCATCCTGCGGTGTTGCGGCCAGCTCAAAAGAAAGCGAGTTGAACAAAGGAGCTCAGGGGCACTGTAATTCACAAACCTGCAGAGTTATAAATGACAGCTATCATCCAAAAATAGACTGAAGTAAGGCTGCCAAGAGGACTTGAAAGCGGGGCAGAATTGCAGGAAACCGATTTCAGGAGGTAGACTGGAATTGCATTGAAAGCATAGGAAAAGAGGCAGAACGTCCACAATGATGCACTTGGCCAAAAAGGGCGTATGCGTTTTTTCCTGAATATATTCAGGAAAAAACGCATACGCCCTTTTTGGCCAACCAAGCAAGCTTGCAAAGGAAATCTGCACTACAATGAAGTCTCACTTCCCCCCGGTCAAAAGGGCCATCTGAAAAAAGTGTAAAATCCAGAAAGGCAGGACAGGCCATGGAGAACTGGGAGCCTTGTTATGCTGATGGGCGGGATGTAAATTGCCAACAGACACTGGGGAGAAGTGTATGGTGTTTCCTGAAACATCTAAAAAACAAAGCAACAGAGCCTAGGGCACTTCCACTTATGGTCCTATAGCTTAGGGAAATTAAAATCAAAAAGACACAGCCACCCCAAAGTTTGGAACGGCTCTGTTTACAAGAACCTCGTTTACAGTACAAGTTCAACATCGCAGAAAGTGAAAAATGGATAAAGAAGTTGTGGTATTCACTTACAAAGCAATATCACTCAGCAATGAAATCTATGTCATCAGGCCCTTAGCAGTACAATGAGTGGATTCAGGTATGATGATTGTAACTGAAATAAGTCACACAGAAAAAGAAACATCATAAGATATCAGTAATACATGGAATGGAAACTTGGCTACACAGGAACTGAATTACAGAACAGAACAGGGTCTCAAATTTAGAAAAACAACTTATGCTTGCTTAAGGGTAAAGGTGAGTTGGGGTGCTGCATAAAACCAGAGATTGAAATGAGCACAGATAAAGTTCCTTAAGCCAAATATGGAATAGACAAGAGCTACTCCTTGCTCAACGAAATGGACTCAACACCGCATATTAAACGCCTAAGAATGTAACTGACTTGTAAGTATCTTAAAACCTATGGATTGCTATGTCTCCGAAAGAGAATCAAGCATGTGTACAGGGGCATAAACGCAGCAGTGATAGGATTGGAGAGGTTCGGTGAGCAAATGAAGACCCTTTGAAGTCATATTGCATGGTACCCATTCCACGGGTTTCAACTACACAGGTTTAAGGTATTCTTCCTTCAGCTAAAACATGCATGTGGAACCTAGAGTATGATCAACCATGTGATCGGGAGACGTGTTCAAATATGTCTCAGTTTTCCTCCCCTGGTACTCGGGTGCAACATTCCAGACGCTTTACTAACACTCTCCCCACTTGGAGAGTCAGTCCCTTTAACCTCCTGTTTGGCCCAGTTTGCAATTTCTGCGGAAGATGAACAGGAATAGCGAGAACCAATGAGAGGCTAGCTGGAGGTGTCTGGACGGGCAAATTTAACTCTCATTTCCCACCAGGAAGAGGAATTAACCAAAGGCTCAGCATGCCGGGCCGGAACCAGATTAGGGCCTGAAGCCATCCTGCGGTGTTGCGGCCAGCTCACAAGAAAGCGAGTTCAAGAAAGGAGCTCAGGGGCACTGTAATTCACAAACCTGCAGAGTTATAAGTGACAGCTATCATCCAAAAATAGACTGAAGTAAGGCTGCCAAGAGGACTTGAAAGCGGGGCAGAATTGCAGGAAACCGATTTCAGGAGGTAGACTGGAATTGCATTGAAAGCATAGGAAAAGAGGCAGAACGTCCACAATGATGCACTTGGCCAAAAAGGGTGTATGCGTTTTTTCCTGAATATATTCAGGAAAAAACGCATACGCCCTTTTTGGCCAACCAAGCAAGCTTGAAAGGAAATCTGCACTACAATGAAGTCTCACTTCCCCCGGTCAAAAGGGCCATCTGAAAAAAGTGTAAAATCCAGAAAGGCAGGACAGGCCATGGAGAACTGGGAGCCTTGTTATGCTGATGGGCGGGATGTAAATTGCCAACAGACACTCGGGAGAAGTGTATGGTGTTTCCTGAAACATCTAAAAAACAAAGCAACAGAGCCTAGGGCACTTCCACTTATGGTCCTATAGCTTAGGGAAATTAAAATCAAAAAGACACAGCCACCCCAAAGTTTGGAACGGCTCTGTTTACAAGAACCTCGTTTACAGTACAAGTTCAACATCGCAGAAAGTGAAAAATGGATAAAGAAGTTGTGGTATTCACTTACAAAGCAATATCACTCAGCAATGAAATCTATGTCATCAGGCCCTTAGCAGTACAATGAGTGGATTCAGGTATGATGATTGTAACTGAAATAAGTCACACAGAAAAAGAAACATCATAAGATATCAGTAATACATGGAATGGAAACTTGGCTACACAGGAACTGAATTACAGAACAGAACAGGGTCTCAAATTTAGAAAAACAACTTATGCTTGCTTAAGGGTAAAGGTGAGTTGGGGTGCTGCATAAAACCAGAGATTGAAATGAGCACAGATAAAGTTCCTTAAGCCAAATATGGAATAGACAAGAGCTACTCCTTGCTCAACGAAATGGACTCAACACCGCATATTAAACGCCTAAGAATGTACCTGACTTGTAAGTATCTTAAAACCTATGGATTGCTATGTCTCCGAAAGAGAATCAAGCATGTGTACAGGGGCATAAACGCAGCAGTGATAGGATTGGAGAGGTTCGGTGAGCAAATGAAGACCCTTTGAAGTCATATTGCATGGTACCCATTCCACGGGTTTCAACTACAAAGGTTTAAGGTATTCTTCCTTCAGCTAAAACATGCATGTGGAACCTAGAGTATGATCAACCATGTGATCGGGAGACGTGTTCAAATATGTCTCAGTTTTCCTCCCCTGGTACTCGGGTGCAACATTCCAGACGCTTTACTAACACTCTCCCCACTTGGAGAGTCAGTCCCTTTAACCTCCTGTTTGGCCCAGTTTGCAATTTCTGCGGAAGATGAACAGGAATAGCGAGAACCAATGAGAGGCTAGCTGGAGGTGTCTGGACGGGCAAATTTAACTCTCATTTCCCACCAGGAAGAGGAATTAACCAAAGGCTCAGCATGCCGGGCCGGAACCAGATTAGGGCCTGAAGCCATCCTGCGGTGTTGCGGCCAGCTCACAAGAAAGCGAGTTCAAGAAAGGAGCTCAGGGGCACTGTAATTCACAAACCTGCAGAGTTATAAGTGACAGCTATCATCCAAAAATAGACTGAAGTAAGGCTGCCAAGAGGACTTGAAAGCGGGGCAGAATTGCAGGAAACCGATTTCAGGAGGTAGACTGGAATTGCATTGAAAGCATAGGAAAAGAGGCAGAACGTCCACAATGATGCACTTGGCCAAAAAGGGCGTATGCGTTTTTTCCTGAATATATTCAGGAAAAAACGCATACGCCCTTTTTGGCCAACCAAGCAAGCTTGAAAGGAAATCTGCACTACAATGAAGTCTCACTTCCCCCGGTCAAAAGGGCCATCTGAAAAAAGTGTAAAATCCAGAAAGGCAGGACAGGCCATGGAGAACTGGGAGCCTTGTTATGCTGATGGGCGGGATGTAAATTGCCAACAGACACTCGGGAGAAGTGTATGGTGTTTCCTGAAACATCTAAAAAACAAAGCAACAGAGCCTAGGGCACTGCCACTTATGGTCCTATAGCTTAGGGAAATTAAAATCAAAAAGACACAGCCACCCCAAAGTTTGGGACGCCTCTGTTTACAAGAACCTCGTTTACAGTACAAGTTCAACATCGCAGAAAGTGAAAAATGGATAAAGAAGTTGTGGTATTTACTTACAAAGCAATATCACTCAGCAATGAAATCTATGTCATCAGGCCCTTAGAATCACAATGAGTGGAGTCAGGTATGATGATTCTAACTGAGGTAAGTCACACAGAAAAAGAAACATCATAAGATATCAGAAATACACGGAATGGAAACTTGGCTACACAGGAACTGAATTACAGAACAGAACAGGGTCTCAAATTTAGAAAACCAACTTATGATTGCTTAAGGGTAAAGGTGAGTTGGGGTGGTGCATAAAACCAGAGATTGAAATGAGCACAGATAAAGTTCCTTAAGTCAAATATGGAATAGACAAGAGCTACTCCTTGCTCAACGAAATGGACTCAACACCGCATATTAAACGCCTAAGAATGTACCTGACTAGTAAGTATCGTAAAACCTATGGATTGCTATGTCTCCGAAAGAGAATCAAGCATGTGTACAGGGGCATAAACGCAGCAGTGATAGGATTGGAGAGGTTCGGTGAGCAAATGAAGACCCTTTGAAGTCATATTGCATGGTACCCATTCCACGGGTTTCAACTACCCAGGTTTAAGGTATTCTTCCTTCAGCTAAAACATGCATGTGGAACCCAAGTATGATCAACCATGTGATCGGGAGACGTGTTCAAATATGTCTCAGTTTTCCTCCCCTGGTACTCGGGTGCAACATTCCAGACGCTTTACTAACACTCTCCCCACTTGGAGAGTCAGTCCCTTTAACCTCCTGTTTGTCCCAGTTTGCAATTTCTGCGGAAGATGAACAGGAATAGCGAGAACCAATGAGAGGCTAGCTGAAGGTGTCTGGACGGGCAAATTTAACTCTCATTTCCCACCAGGAAGAGGAAATAACCAAAGGCTCAGCGTGCCATGCCGGAACCAGATTAGGGCCTGAAGCCATCCTGCGGTGTTGCGGCCAGGTCACAAGAAAGCAAGTTGAAGAAAGGAGCTCAGGGGCACTGTAATTCACAAACCTGCAGAGTTATAAATGACAGCTATCGTCCAAAAATAGACTGAAGTAAGGCTGCCAAGAGGACTTGAAAGCGGGGCAGAATTGCAGGAAACCGATTTCAGGAGGTAGACTGGAATTGCATTGAAAGCATAGGAAAAGAGGCAGAACGTCCACAATGATGCACTTGGCCAAAAAGGGCGTATGCGTTTTTTCCTGAATATATTCAGGAAAAAACGCATACGCCCTTTTTGGCCAACCAAGCAAGCTTGCAAAGGAAATCTGCACTACAATGAAGTCTCACTTCCCCCCGGTCAAAAGGGCCATCTGAAAAAAGTGTAAAATCCAGAAAGGCAGGACAGGCCATGGAGAACTGGGAGCCTTGTTATGCTGATGGGCGGGATGTAAATTGCCAACAGACACTCGGGAGAAGTGTATGGTGTTTCCTGAAACATCTAAAAAACAAAGCAACAGAGCCTAGGGCACTTCCACTTATGGTCCTATAGCTTAGGGAAATTAAAATCAAAAAGACACAGCCACCCCAAAGTTTGGAACGGCTCTGTTTACAAGAACCTCGTTTACAGTACAAGTTCAACATCGCAGAAAGTGAAAAATGGATAAAGAAGTTGTGGTATTCACTTACAAAGCAATATCACTCAGCAATGAAATCTATGTCATCAGGCCCTTAGCAGTACAATGAGTGGATTCAGGTATGATGATTGTAACTGAAATAAGTCACACAGAAAAAGAAACATCATAAGATATCAGTAATACATGGAATGGAAACTTGGCTACACAGGAACTGAATTACAGAACAGAACAGGGTCTCAAATTTAGAAAAACAACTTATGCTTGCTTAAGGGTAAAGGTGAGTTGGGGTGCTGCATAAAACCAGAGATTGAAATGAGCACAGATAAAGTTCCTTAAGCCAAATATGGAATAGACAAGAGCTACTCCTTGCTCAACGAAATGGACTCAACACCGCATATTAAACGCCTAAGAATGTACCTGACTTGTAAGTATCTTAAAACCTATGGATTGCTATGTCTCCGAAAGAGAATCAAGCATGTGTACAGGGGCATAAACGCAGCAGTGATAGGATTGGAGAGGTTCGGTGAGCAAATGAAGACCCTTTGAAGTCATATTGCATGGTACCCATTCCACGGGTTTCAACTACAAAGGTTTAAGGTATTCTTCCTTCAGCTAAAACATGCATGTGGAACCTAGAGTATGATCAACCATGTGATCGGGAGACGTGTTCAAATATGTCTCAGTTTTCCTCCCCTGGTACTCGGGTGCAACATTCCAGACGCTTTACTAACACTCTCCCCACTTGGAGAGTCAGTCCCTTTAACCTCCTGTTTGGCCCAGTTTGCAATTTCTGCGGAAGATGAACAGGAATAGCGAGAACCAATGAGAGGCTAGCTGGAGGTGTCTGGACGGGCAAATTTAACTCTCATTTCCCACCAGGAAGAGGAATTAACCAAAGGCTCAGCATGCCGGGCCGGAACCAGATTAGGGCCTGAAGCCATCCTGCGGTGTTGCGGCCAGCTCACAAGAAAGCGAGTTCAAGAAAGGAGCTCAGGGGCACTGTAATTCACAAACCTGCAGAGTTATAAGTGACAGCTATCATCCAAAAATAGACTGAAGTAAGGCTGCCAAGAGGACTTGAAAGCGGGGCAGAATTGCAGGAAACCGATTTCAGGAGGTAGACTGGAATTGCATTGAAAGCATAGGAAAAGAGGCAGAACGTCCACAATGATGCACTTGGCCAAAAAGGGCGTATGCGTTTTTTCCTGAATATATTCAGGAAAAAACGCATACGCCCTTTTTGGCCAACCAAGCAAGCTTGCAAAGGAAATCTGCACTACAATGAAGTCTCACTTCACCCGGTCAAAAGGGCCATCTGAAAAAAGTGTAAAATCCAGAAAGGCAGGACAGGCCATGGAGAACTGGGAGCCTTGTTATGCTGATGGGCGGGATGTAAATTGCCAACAGACACTCGGGAGAAGTGTATGGTGTTTCCTGAAACATCTAAAAAACAAAGCAACAGAGCCTAGGGCACTGCCACTTATGGTCCTATAGCTTAGGGAAATTAAAATCAAAAAGACACAGCCACCCCAAAGTTTGGGACGCCTCTGTTTACAAGAACCTCGTTTACAGTACAAGTTCAACATCGCAGAAAGTGAAAAATGGATAAAGAAGTTGTGGTATTTACTTACAAAGCAATATCACTCAGCAATGAAATCTATGTCATCAGGCCCTTAGAATCACAATGAGTGGAGTCAGGTATGATGATTCTAACTGAGGTAAGTCACACAGAAAAAGAAACATCATAAGATATCAGTAATACACGGAATGGAAACTTGGCTACACAGGAACTGAATTACAGAACAGAACAGGGTCTCAAATTTAGAAAACCAACTTATGCTTGCTTAAGGGTAAAGGTGAGTTGGGGTGGTGCATAAAACCAGAGATTGAAATGAGCACAGATAAAGTTCCTTAAGTCAAATATGGAATAGACAAGAGCTACTCCTTGCTCAACGAAATGGACTCAACACCGCATATTAAACGCCTAAGAATGTACCTGACTAGTAAGTATCGTAAAACCTATGGATTGCTATGTCTCCGAAAGAGAATCAAGCATGTGTACAGGGGCATAAACGCAGCAGTGATAGGATTGGAGAGGTTCGGTGAGCAAATGAAGACCCTTTGAAGTCATATTGCATGGTACCCATTACACGGGTCTCAACTCTCCAGGTTTAAGGTATTCTTCCTTCAGCTAAAACATGCATGTGGAACCCAAGTATGATCAACCATGTGATCGGGAGACGTGTTCAAATATGTCTCAGTTTTCCTCCCCTGGTACTCGGGTGCAACATTCCAGACGCTTTACTAACACTCTCCCCACTTGGAGAGTCAGCGCCTTTAACCTCCTGTTTGGCCCAGTTTGCAATTTCTGCGGAAGATGAACAGGAATAGCGAGAACCAATGAGAGGCTAGCTGAAGGTGTCTGGACGGGCAAATTTAACTCTCATTTCCCACCAGGAAGAGGAAATAACCAAAGGCTCAGCGTGCCGTGCCGGAACCAGATTAGGGCCTGAAGCCATCCTGCGGTGTTGCGGCCAGCTCAAAAGAAAGCGAGTTGAACAAAGGAGCTCAGGGGCACTGTAATTCACAAACCTGCAGAGTTATAAATGACAGCTATCGTCCAAAAATAGACTGAAGTAAGGCTGCCAAGAGGACTTGAAAGCGGGGCAGAATTGCAGGAAACCGATTTCAGGAGGTAGACTGGAATTGCATTGAAAGCATAGGAAAAGAGGCAGAACGTCCACAATGATGCACTTGGCCAAAAAGGGCGTATGCGTTTTTTCCTGAATATATTCAGGAAAAAACGCATACGCCCTTTTTGGCCAACCAAGCAAGCTTGCAAAGGAAATCTGCACTACAATGAAGTCTCACTTCCCCCCGGTCAAAAGGGCCATCTGAAAAAAGTGTAAAATCCAGAAAGGCAGGACAGGCCATGGAGAACTGGGAGCCTTGTTATGCTGATGGGCGGGATGTAAATTGCCAACAGACACTGGGGAGAAGTGTATGGTGTTTCCTGAAACATCTAAAAAACAAAGCAACAGAGCCTAGGGCACTTCCACTTATGGTCCTATAGCTTAGGGAAATTAAAATCAAAAAGACACAGCCACCCCAAAGTTTGGAACGGCTCTGTTTACAAGAACCTCGTTTACAGTACAAGTTCAACATCGCAGAAAGTGAAAAATGGATAAAGAAGTTGTGGTATTCACTTACAAAGCAATATCACTCAGCAATGAAATCTATGTCATCAGGCCCTTAGCAGTACAATGAGTGGATTCAGGTATGATGATTGTAACTGAAATAAGTCACACAGAAAAAGAAACATCATAAGATATCAGTAATACATGGAATGGAAACTTGGCTACACAGGAACTGAATTACAGAACAGAACAGGGTCTCAAATTTAGAAAAACAACTTATGCTTGCTTAAGGGTAAAGGTGAGTTGGGGTGCTGCATAAAACCAGAGATTGAAATGAGCACAGATAAAGTTCCTTAAGCCAAATATGGAATAGACAAGAGCTACTCCTTGCTCAACGAAATGGACTCAACACCGCATATTAAACGCCTAAGAATGTAACTGACTTGTAAGTATCTTAAAACCTATGGATTGCTATGTCTCCGAAAGAGAATCAAGCATGTGTACAGGGGCATAAACGCAGCAGTGATAGGATTGGAGAGGTTCGGTGAGCAAATGAAGACCCTTTGAAGTCATATTGCATGGTACCCATTCCACGGGTTTCAACTACACAGGTTTAAGGTATTCTTCCTTCAGCTAAAACATGCATGTGGAACCTAGAGTATGATCAACCATGTGATCGGGAGACGTGTTCAAATATGTCTCAGTTTTCCTCCCCTGGTACTCGGGTGCAACATTCCAGACGCTTTACTAACACTCTCCCCACTTGCAGAGTCAGTCCCTTTAACCTCCTGTTTGGCCCAGTTTGCAATTTCTGCGGAAGATGAACAGGAATAGCGAGAACCAATGAGAGGCTAGCTGGAGGTGTCTGGACGGGCAAATTTAACTCTCATTTCCCACCAGGAAGAGGAATTAACCAAAGGCTCAGCATGCCGGGCCGGAACCAGATTAGGGCCTGAAGCCATCCTGCGGTGTTGCGGCCAGCTCACAAGAAAGCGAGTTCAAGAAAGGAGCTCAGGGGCACTGTAATTCACAAACCTGCAGAGTTATAAGTGACAGCTATCATCCAAAAATAGACTGAAGTAAGGCTGCCAAGAGGACTTGAAAGCGGGGCAGAATTGCAGGAAACCGATTTCAGGAGGTAGACTGGAATTGCATTGAAAGCATAGGAAAAGAGGCAGAACGTCCACAATGATGCACTTGGCCAAAAAGGGTGTATGCGTTTTTTCCTGAATATATTCAGGAAAAAACGCATACGCCCTTTTTGGCCAACCAAGCAAGCTTGAAAGGAAATCTGCACTACAATGAAGTCTCACTTCCCCCGGTCAAAAGGGCCATCTGAAAAAAGTGTAAAATCCAGAAAGGCAGGACAGGCCATGGAGAACTGGGAGCCTTGTTATGCTGATGGGCGGGATGTAAATTGCCAACAGACACTCGGGAGAAGTGTATGGTGTTTCCTGAAACATCTAAAAAACAAAGCAACAGAGCCTAGGGCACTTCCACTTATGGTCCTATAGCTTAGGGAAATTAAAATCAAAAAGACACAGCCACCCCAAAGTTTGGAACGGCTCTGTTTACAAGAACCTCGTTTACAGTACAAGTTCAACATCGCAGAAAGTGAAAAATGGATAAAGAAGTTGTGGTATTCACTTACAAAGCAATATCACTCAGCAATGAAATCTATGTCATCAGGCCCTTAGCAGTACAATGAGTGGATTCAGGTATGATGATTGTAACTGAAATAAGTCACACAGAAAAAGAAACATCATAAGATATCAGTAATACATGGAATGGAAACTTGGCTACACAGGAACTGAATTACAGAACAGAACAGGGTCTCAAATTTAGAAAAACAACTTATGCTTGCTTAAGGGTAAAGGTGAGTTGGGGTGCTGCATAAAACCAGAGATTGAAATGAGCACAGATAAAGTTCCTTAAGCCAAATATGGAATAGACAAGAGCTACTCCTTGCTCAACGAAATGGACTCAACACCGCATATTAAACGCCTAAGAATGTACCTGACTTGTAAGTATCTTAAAACCTATGGATTGCTATGTCTCCGAAAGAGAATCAAGCATGTGTACAGGGGCATAAACGCAGCAGTGATAGGATTGGAGAGGTTCGGTGAGCAAATGAAGACCCTTTGAAGTCATATTGCATGGTACCCATTCCACGGGTTTCAACTACAAAGGTTTAAGGTATTCTTCCTTCAGCTAAAACATGCATGTGGAACCTAGAGTATGATCAACCATGTGATCGGGAGACGTGTTCAAATATGTCTCAGTTTTCCTCCCCTGGTACTCGGGTGCAACATTCCAGACGCTTTACTAACACTCTCCCCACTTGGAGAGTCAGTCCCTTTAACCTCCTGTTTGGCCCAGTTTGCAATTTCTGCGGAAGATGAACAGGAATAGCGAGAACCAATGAGAGGCTAGCTGGAGGTGTCTGGACGGGCAAATTTAACTCTCATTTCCCACCAGGAAGAGGAATTAACCAAAGGCTCAGCATGCCGGGCCGGAACCAGATTAGGGCCTGAAGCCATCCTGCGGTGTTGCGGCCAGCTCACAAGAAAGCGAGTTCAAGAAAGGAGCTCAGGGGCACTGTAATTCACAAACCTGCAGAGTTATAAGTGACAGCTATCATCCAAAAATAGACTGAAGTAAGGCTGCCAAGAGGACTTGAAAGCGGGGCAGAATTGCAGGAAACCGATTTCAGGAGGTAGACTGGAATTGCATTGAAAGCATAGGAAAAGAGGCAGAACGTCCACAATGATGCACTTGGCCAAAAAGGGCGTATGCGTTTTTTCCTGAATATATTCAGGAAAAAACGCATACGCCCTTTTTGGCCAACCAAGCAAGCTTGCAAAGGAAATCTGCACTACAATGAAGTCTCACTTCCCCCCGGTCAAAAGGGCCATCTGAAAAAAGTGTAAAATCCAGAAAGGCAGGACAGGCCATGGAGAACTGGGAGCCTTGTTATGCTGATGGGCGGGATGTAAATTGCCAACAGACACTCGGGAGAAGTGTATGGTGTTTCCTGAAACATCTAAAAAACAAAGCAACAGAGCCTAGGGCACTGCCACTTATGGTCCTATAGCTTAGGGAAATTAAAATCAAAAAGACACAGCCACCCCAAAGTTTGGGACGCCTCTGTTTACAAGAACCTCGTTTACAGTACAAGTTCAACATCGCAGAAAGTGAAAAATGGATAAAGAAGTTGTGGTATTTACTTACAAAGCAATATCACTCAGCAATGAAATCTATGTCATCAGGCCCTTAGAATCACAATGAGTGGAGTCAGGTATGATGATTCTAACTGAGGTAAGTCACACAGAAAAAGAAACATCATAAGATATCAGTAATACACGGAATGGAAACTTGGCTACACAGGAACTGAATTACAGAACAGAACAGGGTCTCAAATTTAGAAAACCAACTTATGCTTGCTTAAGGGTAAAGGTGAGTTGGGGTGGTGCATAAAACCAGAGATTGAAATGAGCACAGATAAAGTTCCTTAAGTCAAATATGGAATAGACAAGAGCTACTCCTTGCTCAACGAAATGGACTCAACACCGCATATTAAACGCCTAAGAATGTACCTGACTAGTAAGTATCGTAAAACCTATGGATTGCTATGTCTCCGAAAGAGAATCAAGCATGTGTACAGGGGCATAAACGCAGCAGTGATAGGATTGGAGAGGTTCGGTGAGCAAATGAAGACCCTTTGAAGTCATATTGCATGGTACCCATTACACGGGTCTCAACTCTCCAGGTTTAAGGTATTCTTCCTTCAGCTAAAACATGCATGTGGAACCCAAGTATGATCAACCATGTGATCGGGAGACGTGTTCAAATATGTCTCAGTTTTCCTCCCCTGGTACTCGGGTGCAACATTCCAGACGCTTTACTAACACTCTCCCCACTTGGAGAGTCAGCGCCTTTAACCTCCTGTTTGGCCCAGTTTGCAATTTCTGCGGAAGATGAACAGGAATAGCGAGAACCAATGAGAGGCTAGCTGAAGGTGTCTGGACGGGCAAATTTAACTCTCATTTCCCACCAGGAAGAGGAAATAACCAAAGGCTCAGCGTGCCGTGCCGGAACCAGATTAGGGCCTGAAGCCATCCTGCGGTGTTGCGGCCATCTCAAAAGAAAGCGAGTTGAACAAAGGAGCTCAGGGGCACTGTAATTCACAAACCTGCAGAGTTATAAATGACAGCTATCATCCAAAAATAGACTGAAGTAAGGCTGCCAAGAGGACTTGAAAGCGGGGCAGAATTGCAGGAAACCGATTTCAGGAGGTAGACTGGAATTGCATTGAAAGCATAGGAAAAGAGGCAGAACGTCCACAATGATGCACTTGGCCAAAAAGGGCGTATGCGTTTTTTCCTGAATATATTCAGGAAAAAACGCATACGCCCTTTTTGGCCAACCAAGCAAGCTTGCAAAGGAAATCTGCACTACAATGAAGTCTCACTTCCCCCCGGTCAAAAGGGCCATCTGAAAAAAGTGTAAAATCCAGAAAGGCAGGACAGGCCATGGAGAACTGGGAGCCTTGTTATGCTGATGGGCGGGATGTAAATTGCCAACAGACACTGGGGAGAAGTGTATGGTGTTTCCTGAAACATCTAAAAAACAAAGCAACAGAGCCTAGGGCACTTCCACTTATGGTCCTATAGCTTAGGGAAATTAAAATCAAAAAGACACAGCCACCCCAAAGTTTGGAACGGCTCTGTTTACAAGAACCTCGTTTACAGTACAAGTTCAACATCGCAGAAAGTGAAAAATGGATAAAGAAGTTGTGGTATTCACTTACAAAGCAATATCACTCAGCAATGAAATCTATGTCATCAGGCCCTTAGCAGTACAATGAGTGGATTCAGGTATGATGATTGTAACTGAAATAAGTCACACAGAAAAAGAAACATCATAAGATATCAGTAATACATGGAATGTAAACTTGGCTACACAGGAACTGAATTACAGAACAGAACAGGGTCTCAAATTTAGAAAAACAACTTATGCTTGCTTAAGGGTAAAGGTGAGTTGGGGTGCTGCATAAAACCAGAGATTGAAATGAGCACAGATAAAGTTCCTTAAGCCAAATATGGAATAGACAAGAGCTACTCCTTGCTCAACGAAATGGACTCAACACCGCATATTAAACGCCTAAGAATGTACCTGACTTGTAAGTATCTTAAAACCTATGGATTGCTATGTCTCCGAAAGAGAATCAAGCATGTGTACAGGGGCATAAACGCAGCAGTGATAGGATTGGAGAGGTTCGGTGAGCAAATGAAGACCCTTTGAAGTCATATTGCATGGTACCCATTCCACGGGTTTCAACTACACAGGTTTAAGGTATTCTTCCTTCAGCTAAAACATGCATGTGGAACCTAGAGTATGATCAACCATGTGATCGGGAGACGTGTTCAAATATGTCTCAGTTTTCCTCCCCTGGTACTCGGGTGCAACATTCCAGACGCTTTACTAACACTCTCCCGACTTGGAGAGTCAGTCCCTTTAACCTCCTGTTTGGCCCAGTTTGCAATTTCTGCGGAAGATGAACAGGAATAGCGAGAACCAATGAGAGGCTAGCTGGAGGTGTCTGGACGGGCAAATTTAACTCTCATTTCCCACCAGGAAGAGGAATTAACCAAAGGCTCAGCATGCCGGGCCGGAACCAGATTAGGGCCTGAAGCCATCCTGCGGTGTTGCGGCCAGCTCACAAGAAAGCGAGTTCAAGAAAGGAGCTCAGGGGCACTGTAATTCACAAACCTGCAGAGTTATAAGTGACAGCTATCATCCAAAAATAGACTGAAGTAAGGCTGCCAAGAGGACTTGAAAGCGGGGCAGAATTGCAGGAAACCGATTTCAGGAGGTAGACTGGAATTGCATTGAAAGCATAGGAAAAGAGGCAGAACGTCCACAATGATGCACTTGGCCAAAAAGGGTGTATGCGTTTTTTCCTGAATATATTCAGGAAAAAACGCATACGCCCTTTTTGGCCAACCAAGCAAGCTTGCAAAGGAAATCTGCACTACAATGAAGTCTCACTTCCCCCGGTCAAAAGGGCCATCTGAAAAAAGTGTAAAATCCAGAAAGGCAGGACAGGCCATGGAGAACTGGGAGCCTTGTTATGCTGATGGGCGGGATGTAAATTGCCAACAGACACTCGGGAGAAGTGTATGGTGTTTCCTGAAACATCTAAAAAACAAAGCAACAGAGCCTAGGGCACTGCCACTTATGGTCCTATAGCTTAGGGAAATTAAAATCAAAAAGACACAGCCACCCCAAAGTTTGGGACGCCTCTGTTTACAAGAACCTCGTTTACAGTACAAGTTCAACATCGCAGAAAGTGAAAAATGGATAAAGAAGTTGTGGTATTTACTTACAAAGCAATATCACTCAGCAATGAAATCTATGTCATCAGGCCCTTAGAATCACAATGAGTGGAGTCAGGTATGATGATTCTAACTGAAGTAAGTCACACAGAAAAAGAAACATCATAAGATATCAGTAATACACGGAATGGAAACTTGGCTACACAGGAACTGAATTACAGAACAGAACAGGGTCTCAAATTTAGAAAACCAACTTATGCTTGCTTAAGGGTAAAGGTGAGTTGGGGTGCTGCATAAAACCAGAGATTGAAATGAGCACAGATAAAGTTCCTTAAGTCAAATATGGAATAGACAAGAGCTACTCCTTGCTCAACGAAATGGACTCAACACCGCATATTAAACGCCTAAGAATGTACCTGACTAGTAAGTATCATAAAACCTATGGATTGCTATGTCTCCGAAAGAGAATCAAGCATGTGTACAGGGGCATAAACGCAGCAGTGATAGGATTGGAGAGGTTCGGTGAGCAAATGAAGACCCTTTGAAGTCATATTGCATGGTACCCATTACACGGGTCTCAACTCTCCAGGTTTAAGGTATTCTTCCTTCAGCTAAAACATGCATGTGGAACCCAAGTATGATCAACCATGTGAACGGGAGACGTGTTCAAATATGTCTCAGTTTTCCTCCCCTGGTACTCGGGTGCAACATTCCAGACGCTTTACTAACACTCTCCCCACTTGGAGAGTCAGCGCCTTTAACCTCCTGTTTGGCCCAGTTTGCAATTTCTGCGGAAGATGAACAGGAATAGCGAGAACCAATGAGAGGCTAGCTGAAGGTGTCTGGACGGGCAAATTTAACTCTCATTTCCCACCAGGAAGAGGAAATAACCAAAGGCTCAGCGTGCCGTGCCGGAACCAGATTAGGGCCTGAAGCCATCCTGCGGTGTTGCGGCCATCTCAAAAGAAAGCGAGTTGAACAAAGGAGCTCAGGGGCACTGTAATTCACAAACCTGCAGAGTTATAAATGACAGCTATCGTCCAAAAATAGACTGAAGTAAGGCTGCCAAGAGGACTTGAAAGCGGGGCAGAATTGCAGGAAACCGATTTCAGGAGGTAGACTGGAATTGCATTGAAAGCATAGGAAAAGAGGCAGAACGTCCACAATGATGCACTTGGCCAAAAAGGGCGTATGCGTTTTTTCCTGAATATATTCAGGAAAAAACGCATACGCCCTTTTTGGCCAACCAAGCAAGCTTGCAAAGGAAATCTGCACTACAATGAAGTCTCACTTCCCCCCGGTCAAAAGGGCCATCTGAAAAAAGTGTAAAATCCAGAAAGGCAGGACAGGCCATGGAGAACTGGGAGCCTTGTTATGCTGATGGGCGGGATGTAAATTGCCAACAGACACTCGGGAGAAGTGTATGGTGTTTCCTGAAACATCTAAAAAACAAAGCAACAGAGCCTAGGGCACTGCCACTTATGGTCCTATAGCTTAGGGAAATTAAAATCAAAAAGACACAGCCACCCCAAAGTTTGGGACGCCTCTGTTTACAAGAACCTCGTTTACAGTACAAGTTCAACATCGCAGAAAGTGAAAAATGGATAAAGAAGTTGTGGTATTTACTTACAAAGCAATATCACTCAGCAATGAAATCTATGTCATCAGGCCCTTAGAATCACAATGAGTGGAGTCAGGTATGATGATTCTAACTGAAGTAAGTCACACAGAAAAAGAAACATCATAAGATATCAGTAATACACGGAATGGAAACTTGGCTACACAGGAACTGAATTACAGAACAGAACAGGGTCTCAAATTTAGAAAACCAACTTATGCTTGCTTAAGGGTAAAGGTGAGTTGGGGTGCTGCATAAAACCAGAGATTGAAATGAGCACAGATAAAGTTCCTTAAGTCAAATATGGAATAGACAAGAGCTACTCCTTGCTCAACGAAATGGACTCAACACCGCATATTAAACGCCTAAGAATGTACCTGACTAGTAAGTATCATAAAACCTATGGATTGCTATGTCTCCGAAAGAGAATCAAGCATGTGTACAGGGGCATAAACGCAGCAGTGATAGGATTGGAGAGGTTCGGTGAGCAAATGAAGACCCTTTGAAGTCATATTGCATGGTACCCATTACACGGGTCTCAACTCTCCAGGTTTAAGGTATTCTTCCTTCAGCTAAAACATGCATGTGGAACCCAAGTATGATCAACCATGTGAACGGGAGACGTGTTCAAATATGTCTCAGTTTTCCTCCCCTGGTACTCGGGTGCAACATTCCAGACGCTTTACTAACACTCTCCCCACTTGGAGAGTCAGCGCCTTTAACCTCCTGTTTGGCCCAGTTTGCAATTTCTGCGGAAGATGAACAGGAATAGCGAGAACCAATGAGAGGCTAGCTGAAGGTGTCTGGACGGGCAAATTTAACTCTCATTTCCCACCAGGAAGAGGAAATAACCAAAGGCTCAGCGTGCCGTGCCGGAACCAGATTAGGGCCTGAAGCCATCCTGCGGTGTTGCGGCCAGCTCAAAAGAAAGCGAGTTGAACAAAGGAGCTCAGGGGCACTGTAATTCACAAACCTGCAGAGTTATAAATGACAGCTATCATCCAAAAATAGACTGAAGTAAGGCTGCCAAGAGGACTTGAAAGCGGGGCAGAATTGCAGGAAACCGATTTCAGGAGGTAGACTGGAATTGCATTGAAAGCATAGGAAAAGAGGCAGAACGTCCACAATGATGCACTTGGCCAAAAAGGGCGTATGCATTTTTTCCTGAATATATTCAGGAAAAAACGCATACGCCCTTTTTGGCCAACCAAGCAAGCTTGCAAAGGAAATCTGCACTACAATGAAGTCTCACTTCCCCCCGGTCAAAAGGGCCATCTGAAAAAAGTGTAAAATCCAGAAAGGCAGGACAGGCCATGGAGAACTGGGAGCCTTGTTATGCTGATGGGCGGGATGTAAATTGCCAACAGACACTCCGGAGAAGTGTATGGTGTTTCCTGAAACATCTAAAAAACAAAGCAACAGAGCCTAGGGCACTGCCACTTATGGTCCTATAGCTTAGGGAAATTAAAATCAAAAAGACACAGCCACCCCAAAGTTTGGGACGCCTCTGTTTACAAGAACCTCGTTTACAGTACAAGTTCAACATCGCAGAAAGTGAAAAATGGATAAAGAAGTTGTGGTATTTACTTACAAAGCAATATCACTCAGCAATGAAATCTATGTCATCAGGCCCTTAGCATCACAATGAGTGGATTCAGGTATGATGATTCTACCTGAAATAAGTCACACAGAAAAAGAAACATCATAAGATATCAGTAATACACGGAATGTAAACTTGGCTACACAGGAACTGAATTACAGAACAGAACAGGGTCTCAAATTTACAAAACCAACTTATGCTTGCTTAAAGGTAAAGGTGAGTTGGGGTGGTGCATAAAACCAGAGATTGAAATGAGCACAGATAAAGTTCCTTAAGTGAAATATGGAATAGACAAGAGCTACTCCTTGCTCAACGAAATGGACTCAACACCGCATATTAAACGCCTAAGAATTTACCTGACTAGTAAGTATCGTAAAACCTATGGATTGCTATGTCTCCAAAAGAGAATCAAGCATGTGTACAGGGGCATAAACGCAGCAGTGATAGGATTGGAGAGGTTCGGTGAGCAAATGAAGACCCTTTGAAGTCATATTGCATGGTACCCATTACACGGGTCTCAACTCTCCAGGTTTAAGGTATTCTTCCTTCAGCTAAAACATGCATGTGGAACCCAAGTATGATCAACCATGTGAATGGGAGACGTGTTCATATATGTCTCAGTTTTCCTCCCCGGTACTCGGGTGCAACATTCCAGATGCTTTACTAACACTCTCCCCACTTGGAGAGTCAGCCCCTTTAAACTCCTGTTTGGCCCAGTTTGCAATTTCTGCGGAAGATGAACAGGAATAGCGAGAACCAATGAGAGGCTAGCTGGAGGTGTCTGGACGGGCAAATTTAACTCTCATTTCCCAACAGGAAGAGGAAATAACCAAAGGCTCAGCGTGCCGTACCGGAACCAGATTAGGGCCTGAAGCCATCCTGCGGTGTTGCGGCCAGCTCAAAAGAAAGCGAGTTGAAGAAAGGAGCTCAGGGGCACTGTAATTCACAAACCTGCAGAGTTATAAATGACAGCTATCGTCCAAAAATAGACTGAAGTAAGGCTGCCAAGAGGACTTGAAAGCGGGGCAGAATTGCAGGAAACCGATTTCAGGAGGTAGACTGGAATTGCATTGAAAGCATAGGAAAAGAGGCAGAACGTCCACAATGATGCACTTGGCCAAAAAGGGCGTATGCGTTTTTTCCTGAATATATTCAGGAAAAAACGCATACGCCCTTTTTGGCCAACCAAGCAAGCTTGCAAAGGAAATCTGCACTACAATGAAGTCTCACTTCCCCCCGGTCAAAAGGGCCATCTGAAAAAAGTGTAAAATCCAGAAAGGCAGGACAGGCCATGGAGAACTGGGAGCCTTGTTATGCTGATGGGCGGGATGTAAATTGCCAACAACCACTCGGGAGAAGTGTATGGTGTTTCCTGAAACATGTAAAAAACAAAGCAACAGAACCTAGGGCACTTCCACTTATGGTCCTATAGCTTAGGGAAATTAAAATCAAAAAGACACAGCCACCCCAAAGTTTGGAACGGCTCTGTTTACAAGAACCTCGTTTACAGTACAAGTTCAACATCGCAGAAAGTGAAAAATGGATAAAGAAGTTGTGGTATTTACTTACAAAGCAATATCACTCAGCAATGAAATCTGTGTCATCAGGCCCTTAGCAGCACAATGAGTGGATTCAGGTATGATGATTCTAACTGAAATAAGTCACACAGAAAAAGAAACATCATAAGATATCAGTAATACACGGAATGTAAACTTGGCTACACAGGAACTGAATTACAGAACAGAACAGGGTCTCAAATTTAGAAAACCAACTTATGCTTGCTTAAGGGTAAAGGTGAGTTGGGGTGCTGCATAAAACCAGAGATTGAAATGAGCACAGATAAAGTTCCTTAAGCCAAATATGGAATAGACAAGAGCTACTCCTTGCTCAACGAAATGGACTCAAAACCCCATATTAAACCCCTAAGAATGTACCTGACTAGTAAGTATCTTAAAACCTATGGATTGCTGTGTCTCCAAAAGAGAATCAAGCGTGTGTACAGGGGAATAAATGCAGCAGTGATAGGATTGGAGAGGTTCGGTGAGCAAATGAAGACCCTTTGAAGTCATATTGCATGGTACCCATTACACGGGTCTCAACTCTCCAGGTTTAAGGTATTCTTCCTTCAGCTAAAACATGCATGTGGAACCCAGAGTATGATCAACCATGTGAACGGGAGACGTGTTCAAATATGTCTCAGTTTTCCTCCCCTGGTACTCGGGTGCAACATTCCAGACGCTTTACTAACACTCTCCCCACTTGGAGAGTCAGCGCCTTTAACCTCCTGTTTGGCCCAGTTTGCAATTTCTGCGGAAGATGAACAGGAATAGCGAGAACCAATGAGAGGCTAGCTGGAGGTGTCTGGACGGGCAAATTTAACTCTCATTTCCCAACAGGAAGAGGAAATAACCAAAGGCTCAGCGTGCCGTACCGGAACCAGATTAGGGCCTGAAGACATCCTGCGGTGTTGCGGCCAGGTCACAAGAAAGCGAGTTGAAGAAAGGAGCTCAGGGGCACTGTAATTCACAAACCTGCAGAGTTATAAATGACAGCTATCGTCCAAAAATAGACTGAAGTAAGGTTGCCAAGAGGACTTGAAAGCGGGGCAGAATTGCAGGAAACCGATTTCAGGAGGTAGACTGGAATTGCATTGAAAGCATAGGAAAAGAGGCAGAACGTCCACAATGATGCACTTGGCCAAAAAGGGCGTATGCATTTTTTCCTGAATATATTCAGGAAAAAACGTATACGCCCTTTTTGGCCAACCAAGCAAGCTTGCAAAGGAAATCTGCACTACAATGAAGTCTCACTTCCCCCCGGTCAAAAGGGCCATCTGAAAAAAGTGTAAAATCCAGAAAGGCAGGACAGGCCATGGAGAACTGGGAGCCTTGTTATGCTGATGGGCGGGATGTAAATTGCCAACAGACACTCCGGAGAAGTGTATGGTGTTTCCTGAAACATCTAAAAAACAAAGCAACAGAGCCTAGGGCACTGCCACTTATGGTCCTATAGCTTAGGGAAATTAAAATCAAAAAGACACAGCCACCCCAAAGTTTGGGACGCCTCTGTTTACAAGAACCTCGTTTACAGTACAAGTTCAACATCGCAGAAAGTGAAAAATGGATAAAGAAGTTGTGGTATTTACTTACAAAGCAATATCACTCAGCAATGAAATCTATGTCATCAGGCCCTTAGCATCACAATGAGAGGATTCAGGTATGATGATTCTAACTGAAATAAGTCACACAGAAAAAGAAACATCATAAGATATCAGTAATACACGGAATGTAAACTTGGCTACACAGGAACTGAATTACAGAACAGAACAGGGTCTCAAATTTAGAAAACCAACTTATGCTTGCTTAAAGGTAAAGGTGAGTTGGGGTGGTGCATAAAACCAGAGATTGAAATGAGCACAGATAAAGTTCCTTAAGTCAAATATGGAATAGACAAGAGCTACTCCTTGCTCAACGAAATAGACTCAACACCGCATATTAAACGCCTAAGAATTTACCTGACTAGTAAGTATCGTAAAACCTATGGATTGCTATGTCTCCAAAAGAGAATCAAGCATGTGTACAGGGGCATAAACGCAGCAGTGATAGGATTGGAGAGGTTCGGTGAGCAAATGAAGACCCTTTGAAGTCATATTGCATGGTACCCATTACACGGGTCTCAACTCTCCAGGTTTAAGGTATTCTTCCTTCAGCTAAAACATGCATGTGGAACCCAAGTATGATCAACCATGTGAATGGGAGACGTGTTCAAATATGTCTCAGTTTTCCTCCCCGGTACTCGGGTGCAACATTCCAGATGCTTTACTAACACTCTCCCCACTTGGAGAGTCAGCCCCTTTAACCTCCTGTTTGGCCCAGTTTGCAATTTCTGCGGAAGATGAACAGGAATAGCGAGAACCAATGAGAGACTAGCTGGAGGTGTCTGGACGGGCAAATTTAACTCTCATTTCCCAACAGGAAGAGGAAATAACCAAGGGCTCAGCGTGCCGTACCGGAACCAATTTGGGCCTGAAGCCATCCTGCGGTGTTGCGGCCAGCTCAAAAGAAAGCGAGTTGAAGAAAGGAGCTCAGGGGCACTGTAATTCACAAACCTGCAGACTTATAAATGACAGCTATCGTCCAAAAATAGACTGAAGTAAGGCTGCCAAGAGGACTTGAAAGCGGGGCAGAATTGCAGGAAACCGATTTCAGGAGGTAGACTGGAATTGCATTGAAAGCATAGGAAAAGAGGCAGAACGTCCACAATGATGCACTTGGCCAAAAAGGGCGTATGCGTTTTTTCCTCAATATATTCAGGAAAAAACGCATACGCCCTTTTTGGCCAACCAAGCAAGCTTGCAAAGGAAATCTGCACTACAATGAAGTCTCACTTCCCCCCGGTCAAAAGGGCCATCTGAAAAAAGTGTAAAATCCAGAAAGGCAGGACAGGCCATGGAGAACTGGGAGCCTTGTTATGCTGATGGGCGGGATGTAAATTGCCAACAACCACTCGGGAGAAGTGTATGGTGTTTCCTGAAACATCTAAAAAACAAAGCAACAGAACCTAGGGCACTTCCACTTATGGTCCTATAGCTTTGGAAAATTAAAATCAAAAAGACACAGCCACCCCAAAGTTTGGAACGGCTCTCTTTACAAGAACCTCGTTTACAGTACAAGTTCAACATCGCAGAAAGTGAAAAATGGATAAAGAAGTTGTGGTATTTACTTACAAAGCAATATAACTCAGCAATGAAATCTGTGTCATCAGGCCCTTCGCAGCACAATGAGTGGATTCAGGTATGATGATTCTAACTGAAATAAGTCACACAGAAAAAGAAACATCATAAGATATCAGTAATACACGGAATGTAAACTTGGCTACACAGGAACTGAATTACAGAACAGAACAGGGTCTCAAATTTAGAAAACCAACTTATGCTTGCTTAAGGGGAAAGGTGAGTTGGGGTGCTGCATAAAACCAGAGATTGAAATGAGCACAGATAAAGTTCCTTAGGCCAAATATGGAATAGACAAGAGCTACTCCTTGCTCAACGAAATGGACTCAACACCGCATATTAAACGCCTAAGAATGTACCTGACTAGTAAGTATCGTAAAACCTATAGATTGCTATGTCTCCGAAAGAGAATCAAGCATGTGTACAGGGGCATAAATGCAGCAGTGATAGGATTGGAGAGGTTCGGTGAGCAAATGAAGACCCTTTGAAGTCATATTGCATGGTACCCATTACACGGGTCTTAACTCTCCAGGTTTAAGGTATTCTTCCTTCAGCTAAAACATGCATGTGGAACCCAAGTATGATCAACCATGTGAACGGGAGATGTGTTCAAATATGTCTCAGTTTTCCTCCCCTGGTACTCGGGTGCAACATTCCAGACGCTTTACTAACACTCTCCCCACTTGGAGAGTCAGCGCCTTTAACCTCCTGTTTGGCCCAGTTTGCAATTTCTGCGGAAGATGAACAGGAATAGCGAGAACCAAAGAGAGACTAGCTGGAGGTGTCTGGACGGGCAAATTTAACTCTCATTTCCCACCAGGAAGCGGAAATAACCAAAGGCTCAGCGTGCCGTGCCGGAACCAGATTAGGGCCTGAAGCCATCCTGCGGTGTTGCGGCCAGGTCACAAGAAAGCGAGTTGTAGAAAGGAGCTCAGGGGCACTGTAATTCACAAACCTGCAGAGTTATAAATGACAGCTATCGTCCAAAAATAGACTGAAGTAAGGCTGCCAAGAGGACTTGAAAGCGGGGCAGAATTGCAGGAAACCGATTTCAGGAGGTAGACTGGAATTGCATTGAAAGCATAGGAAAAGAGGCAGAACGTCCACAATGATGCACTTGGCCAAAAAGGGCGTATGCGTTTTTTCCTGAATATATTCAGGAAAAAACGCATACGCCCTTTTTGGCCAACCAAGCAAGCTTGCAAAGGAAATCTGCACTACAATGAAGTCTCACTTCCCCCCGGTCAAAAGGGCCATCTGAAAAAAGTGTAAAATCCAGAAAGGCAGGACAGGCCATGGAGAACTGGGAGCCTTGTTATGCTGATGGGCGGGATGTAAATTGCCAACAGACACTCCGGAGAAGTGTATGGTGTTTCCTGAAACATCTAAAAAACAAAGCAACAGAGCCTAGGGCACTGCCACTTATGGTCTTATAGCTTAGGGAAATTAAAATCAAAAAGACACAGCCACCCCAAAGTTTGGGACGCCTCTGTTTACAAGAACCTCGTTTACAGTACAAGTTCAACATCGCAGAAAGTGAAAAATGGATAAACAAGTTGTGGTATTTACTTACAAAGCAATATCACTCAGCAATGAAATCTATATCATCAGGCCCTTAGCATCACAATGAGTGGATTCAGGTATGATGATTCTACCTGAAATAAGTCACACAGAAAAAGAAACATCATAAGATATCAGTAATACACGGAATGTAAACTTGGCTACACAGGAACTGAATTACAGAACAGAACAGGGTCTCAAATTTAGAAAACCAACTTATGCTTGCTTAAGGGTAAAGGTGAGTTGGGGTGGTGCATAAAACCAGAGATTGAAATGAGCACAGATAAAGTTCCTTAAGTCAAATATGGAATAGACAAGAGCTACTCCTTGCTCAACGAAATGGACTCAACACCGCATATTAAACGCCTAAGAATTTACCTGACTAGTAAGTATCGTAAAACCTATGGATTGCTATGTCTCCAAAAGAGAATCAAGCATGTGTACAGGGGCATAAACGCAGCAGTGATAGGATTGGAGAGGTTCGGTGAGCAAATGAAGACCCTTTGCAGTCATATTGCATGGTACCCATTACACGGGTCTCAACTCTCCAGGTTTAAGGTATTCTTCCTTCAGCTAAAACATGCATGTGGAACCCAAGTATGATCAACCATGTGAACGGGAGACGTGTTCAAATATGTCTCAGTTTTCCTCCCCGGTACTCGGGTGCAACATTCCAGATGCTTTACTAACACTCTCCCCACTTGGAGAGTCAGCCCCTTTAACCTCCTGTTTGGCCCAGTTTGCAATTTCTGCGGAAGATGAACAGGAATAGCGAGAACCAATGAGAGGCTAGCTGGAGGTGTCTGGACGGGCAAATTTAACTCTCATTTCCCAACAGGAAGAGGAAATAACCAAAGGCTCAGCGTGCCGTACTGGAACAAGATTAGGGCCTGAAGCCATCCTTCGGTGTTGCGGCCAGCTCAAAAGAAAGCGAGTTGAAGAAAGGAGCTCAGGGGCACTGTAATTCACAAACCTGCAGACTTATAAATGACAGCTATCGTCCAAAAATAGACTGAAGTAAGGCTGCCAAGAGGACTTGAAAGCGGGGCAGAATTGCAGGAAACCGATTTCAGGAGGTAGACTGGAATTGCATTGAAAGCATAGGAAAAGAGGCAGAACGTCCACAATGATGCACTTGGCCAAAAAGGGCGTATGCGTTTTTTCCTGAATATATTCAGGAAAAAACGCATACGCCCTTTTTGGCCAACCAAGCAAGCTTGCAAAGGAAATCTGCACTACAATGAAGTCTCACTTCCCCCTGGTCAAAAGGGCCATCTGAAAAAAGTGTAAAATCCAGAAAGGCAGGACAGGCCATGGAGAACTGGGAGCCTTGTTATGCTGATGGGCGGGATGTAAATTGCCAACAACCACTCGGGAGAAGTGTATGGTGTTTCCTGAAACATCTAAAAAACAAAGCAACAGAACCTAGGGCACTTCCACTTATGGTCCTATAGCTTAGGGAAATTAAAATCAAAAAAACACAGCCACCCCAAAGTTTGGAACGGCTCTGTTTACAAGAACCTCGTTTACAGTACAAGTTCAACATCGCAGAAAGTGAAAAATGGATAAAGAAGTTGTGGTATTTACTTACAAAGCAATATCACTCAGCAATGAAATCTGTGTCATCAGGCCCTTAGCAGCACAATGAGTGGATTCAGGTATGATGATTCTAACTGAAGTAAGTCACACAGAAAAAGAAACATCATAAGATATCAGTAATACACGGAATGTAAACTTGGCTACACAGGAACTGAATTACAGAACAGAACAGGGTCTCAAATTTAGAAAACCAACTTATGCTTGCTTAAGGGTAAAGGTGAGTTGGGGTGCTGCATAAAACCAGAGATTGAAATGAACACAGATAAAGTTCCTTAAGTCAAATATGGAATAGACAAGAGCTACTCCTTGCTCAACGAAATGGACTCAACACCGCATATTAAACGCCTAAGAATGTACCTGACTAGTAAGTATCTTAAAACCTATGGATTGCTATGTCTCCGAAAGAGAATCAAGCATGTGTACAGGGGCATAAACGCAGCAGTGATAGGATTGGAGAGGTTCGGTGAGCAAATGAAGACCCTTTGAAGTCATATTGCATGGTACCCATTACACGGGTCTTAACTCTCCAGGTTTAAGGTATTCTTCCTTCAGCTAAAACATGCATGTGGAACCCAAGTATGATCAACCATGTGAACGGGAGACGTGTTCAAATATGTCTCAGTTTTCCTCCCCTGGTACTCGGGTGCAACATTCCAGACGCTTTACTAACACTCTCCCCACTTGGAGAGTCAGCGCCTTTAACCTCCTGTTTGGCCCAGTTTGCAATTTCTGCGGAAGATGAACAGGAATAGCGAGAACCAATGAGAGACTAGCTGGAGGTGTCTGGACGGGCAAATTTAACTCTCATTTCCCACCAGGAAGAGGAAATAACCAAAGGCTCAGCGTGCCGTGCCGGAACCAGATTAGGGCCTGAAGCCATCCTGCGGTGTTGCGGCCAGGTCACAAGAAAGCAAGTTGAAGAAAGGAGCTCAGGGGCACTGTAATTCACAAACCTGCAGAGTTATAAATGACAGCTATCGTCCAAAAATAGACTGAAGTAAGGCTGCCAAGAGGACTTGAAAGCGGGGCAGAATTGCAGGAAACCGATTTCAGGAGGTAGACTGGAATTGCATTGAAAGCATAGGAAAAGAGGCAGAACGTCCACAATGATGCACTTGGCCAAAAAAAGTGTATGCGTTTTTTCCTGAATATATTCAGGAAAAAACGCATACGCCCTTTTTGGTCAACCAAGCAAGCTTGCAAAGGAAATCTGCACTACAATGAAGTCTCACTTCCCCCCGGTCAAAAGGGCCATCTGAAAAAAGTGTAAAATCCAGAAAGGCAGGACAGGCCATGGAGAACTGGGAGCCTTGTTATGCTGCTGGGCGGGATGTAAATTGCCAACAACCACTCGGGAGAAGTGTATGGTGTTTCCTGAAACATCTAAAAAACAAAGCAACAGAACCTAGGGCACTTCCACTTATGGTCCTATAGCTTAGGGAAATTAAAATCAAAAAGACACAGCCACCCCAAAGTTTGGAACGGCTCTGTTTACAAGAACCTCGTTTACAGTACAAGTTCAACATCGCAGAAAGTGAAAAATGGATAAAGAACTTGTGGTATTTACTTACAAAGCAATATCACTCAGCAATGAAATTTGTGTCATCAGGCCCTTAGCAGCACAATGAGTGGATTCAGGTATGATGATTGTAACTGAAATAAGTCACACAGAAAAAGAAACATCATAAGATATCAGTAATACACGGAATGTAAACTTGGCTACACAGGAACTGAATTACAGAACAGAACAGGGTCTCAAATTTAGAAAACCAACTTATGCTTGCTTAAGGGGAAAGGTGAGTTGGGGTGCTGCATAAAACCAGAGATTGAAATGAGCACAGATAAAGTTCCTTAAGCCAAATATGGAATAGACAAGAGCTACTCCTTGCTCAACGAAATGGACTCAACACCCCATATTAAACGCCTAAGAATGTACCTGACTAATAAGTATCTTAAAACCTATGGATTGCTATGTCTCCAAAAGAGAATCAAGCGTGTGTACAGGGGCATAAACGCAGCAGTGATAGGATTGGAGAGGTTCGGTGAGCAAATGAAAACCCTTTGAAGTCATATTGCATGGTACCCATTACACGGGTCTCAACTCTCCAGGTTTAAGGTATTCTTCCTTCAGCTAAAACATGCATGTGGAACCCAAGTATGATCAACCATGTGAACGGGAGACGTGTTCAAATATGTCTCAGTTTTCCTCCCCTGGTACTCGGGTGCAACATTCCAGACGCTTTACTAACACTCTCCCCACTTGGAGAGTCAGCGCCTTTAACCTCCTGTTTGGCCCAGTTTGCAATTTCTGCGGAAGATGAACAGGAATAGCGAGAACCAATGAGAGGCTAGCTGGAGGTGTCTGGACGGGCAAATTTAACTCTCATTTCCCACCAGGAAGAGGAAATAACCAAAGGCTCAGCGTTCCGGGCCGGAACCAGATTAGGGCCTGAAGCCATCCTGCGGTGTTGCGGCCAGCTCAAAAGAAAGCGAGTTGAACAAAGGAGCTCAGGGGCACTGTAATTCACAAACCTGCAGAGTTATAAATGACAGCTATCGTCCAAAAATACACTGAAGTAAGGCTGCCAAGAGGACTTCAATGTGGGGCAGAATTGCAGGAAACCGATTTCAGGAGGTAGACTGGAATTGCATTGAAAGCATAGGAAAAGAGGCAGAACGTCCACAATGATGCACTTGGCCAAAAAGGGCGTATGCGTTTTTTCCTGAATATATTCAGGAAAAAACGCATACGCCCTTTTTGGCCAACCAAGCAAGCTTGCAAAGGAAATCTGCACTACAATGAAGTCTCACTTCCCCCCGGTCAAAAGGGCCATCTGAAAAAAGTGTAAAATCCAGAAAGGCAGGACAGGCCATGGAGAACTGGGAGCCTTGTTATGCTGATGGGCGGGATGTAAATTGCCA